>NC_092337.1:78077500-78436666 GCF_046630445.1 Rutidosis leptorrhynchoides | reverse complement strand
GGGAACATCATTGATGCTCTTTTCTTCAGTTTGTACTTTCTCGACGTGTGCTAGAACAGCATAGCAACCTTTTCTTATTAGTTTTTGTGCCTTCAAATTACTAATAAGATGTAGCTTCGTGTTGCCCTTTTCTCCGTACACCATTAAGGGTTTTCCTTTTTCTCGTATAATGCGAATTGCATTTTTGTAACAAACGATCTCCGCTTTCACTTCTTTCAACCAGTCCATACCGATTATCACATCAAAACTCCCTAACTCTACTGGTATCAAATCAATCTTAAATGTTTCGCTAACCAGTTTAATTTCTCGATTCCGACATATATTATCTGCTGAAATTAATTTACCATTTGCTAATTCGAGTAAAAATTTACTATCCAAAGGCGTCAATGGACAACTTAATTTAGCACAAAAATCTCTACTCATATAGCTTCTATCCGCACCCGAATCAAATAAAACGTAAGCAGATTTATTGTCAATAAGAAACGTACCCGTAACAAGCTCCGGGTCTTCCTGTGCCTCTACCGCATTAATATTGAAAACTCTTCCACGGCCTTGTCCATTCGTGTTCTCCTGGTTCGGGCAATTTCTAATAATGTGGCCTGGTTTTCCACATTTATAACAAACTACATTGGCATAACTTGCTCCGACACTACTTGCTCCGCCATTACTCGTTCCGACACCATTTGTTCCTTTCGTTCTATTAACCCCTGGTCCGTAGACCTCACACTTCGCCGCGCTATGACCATTTCTTTTACACTTGTTGCAAAATTTGGTGCAGAACCCCGAGTGATTCTTTTCACACCTTTGGCATAGTTGCTTCTGATTGTTGTTGTTGTTGCGGTTATTATTGTTGTTGGGATGATTGTTGTAGTTGCTGTTGTTGTTGTTGTTGTTGTTGTTGTTGGGCCGTTTGTTGTAGTTGCGATTGATGTTGCGATTGTTGGGATAATTGTTGCGATTATTGTTGTAATTGCTGTTGTTGTTGTATTGGTGATTCTTATCACCGTTTTCCTCCCACTTTCTTTTGACTTGCTTCACATTGGCCTCTTCAGCAGTCTGTTCTTTAATTCTTTCTTCAATCTGGTTCACTAGTTTGTGAGCCATTCTACATGCCTGTTGTATGGAGGCGGGCTCGTGTGAACTTATATCTTCTTGGATTCTTTCCGGTAATCCTTTCACAAACGCGTCGATCTTCTCTTCCTCATCTTCGAATGCTCCCGGACACAATAGGCACAATTCTGTGAATCGTCTTTCGTACGTGGTAATATCAAATCCTTGGGTTCGTAACCCTCTAAGTTCTGTCTTGAGCTTATTGACCTCGGTTCTGGGACGGTACTTCTCGTTCATCAAGTGCTTGAATGCTGACCACGGTAGTGCGTACGCATCATCTTGTCCCACTTGTTCTAGATAGGTATTCCACCATGTTAACGCAGAACCTGTGAAGGTATGCGTAGCGTACTTCACTTTGTCCTCTTCAGTACACTTACTTATGGCAAACACCGATTCAACCTTCTCGGTCCACCGTTTCAATCCGATCGGTCCTTCGGTTCCATCAAATTCCAAAGGTTTGCAGGCAGTGAATTCTTTGTAGGTGCATCCTACACGATTTCCTGTACTGCTAGATCCAAGGTTATTGTTGGTATGTAGCGCAGCCTGTACTGCGGCTATGTTTGAAGCTAGAAAAGTACGGAATTCCTCTTCATTCATATTCACGGTGTGTCGAGTAGTCGGTGCCATTTCCTTCAAAATAGTTAAATGGAACAAGTTAATCATACAGAATATTAAGAGTAGTTAATAGTATTTCGTAGCATAATATGAACTCATTTATAAAAGCTTTTTCTTCATATTAGCGTTTTATAAGTTTAAATTCGGGTAGTACCTACCCGTTAAGTTCATACTTAGTAGCTAATATACAATTCAACTACTACAATTCTATATGAAAAACTGATTATAATAATATTTCGCGTTCAAACTTTTATACAATATTTTACAAACTTACAATACCGCTTATTTTACATAAAGCATGAAATATAGCACACAATAACTTTGATACAAGATAGTTGTGAAGACAATTCTAGCTAGTACACAAGTCGTTCAGCAAAGGCAATAAAGACACGTAATTCATACGTCCAAAAACAAGTCATGCATTCTGGTTTTACTAGGACTACTTCCCATCCTTGGTCTTGTGCAACATAACCGTTATGGCCGTTGATAAGACAGCGTGTTGTAACGTCATCAAAGGGACGAGGGTTACGTAATGTCCAACAGTCCCGTAATAATCTAAAAACCTCATTTCTTACCCCAATTACCGACTCCGTCACTTGTGGAAACGTTTTGTTTAATAGTTGTAGCCCGATGTTCTTGTTCTCACTTTGGTGAGAAGCGAACATTACTAATCCGTAAGCATAACATGCTTCTTTATGTTGCATGTTAGCCGCTTTTTCTAAATCACGAAGTCCAATATTCGGATATATTGAGTCAAAATAATTTCTTAACCCGTTGCGTAAAATAGCATTTGGGTTCCCCGCAATATATGCGTCAAAGTAAACACATCGTAACTTATGGGTTTCCCAATGTGATATCCCCCATCTTTCAAACGAAAGTCTCTTATAAACCAAGACATTCTTGGAACGTTCTTCGAATGTCTTACAAACTGATCTCGCCTTAAATAGTTGTGCCGAAGAATTCTGGCCGACTCTAGACAAGATTTCATCAATCATGTCTCCGGGTAGGTCTCTTAAAATATTGGGTTGTCTATCCATTTTGTGTTTTTAAACTGTAAAATAGACAAGAGTTAGATTCATAAAAAAAAATACTTATTAATACAAGCAATTTTTACATATATCATAAAGCATAAGAACACTATATTCCATATATTACACCACACGAATACAACTATCTTATTCCGACTCGCTCGTTTCTTCTTCTTCGGTTTTGGTTCGTTTTGCCAAGTTTCTAGGGATATATGATGTTCCCCTAATACGAGCCGTCATTGTCCACATTGGTTTAGAAAAACCTGGTGGTTTAGAGGTTCCCGGGTCATTGTTACAACTTAAGGACTTCGGGGGTTGACGATACATATAAAGTTCATCGGGGTTGGAATTAGAT
The DNA here is from genome assembly GCF_046630445.1 of Rutidosis leptorrhynchoides. Taxonomy (NCBI): domain Eukaryota; kingdom Viridiplantae; phylum Streptophyta; class Magnoliopsida; order Asterales; family Asteraceae; genus Rutidosis; species Rutidosis leptorrhynchoides. Next base: position 78,433,558 of record NC_092337.1, on the reverse strand, counting down.
TTCTCTATTTTTATGCCCTTTCCCTTATTATTTTCTTTTGCCTTTTTAAATTCAGTTGGGGTAATTTCTATAACATCATCGGAATTCTCGTCGGAATCCGATTCATCGGAGAATTGGTAATCCTCCCAATATTTTGCTTCCTTGGCGGAAACACCATTGACCATAATTAACTTTGGTCGGTTGGTTGAGGATTTTCTTTTACTTAACCGTTTTATTATTTCCCCCACCGGTTCTATTTCTTCATCCGGTTCCGATTCTTCTTCCGGTTCCGATTCTTCTTCCGGTTCCGACTCTTCTTCCGGTTCCTCTTCGGGAACTTGTGAATCAGTCCACAAATCATTCCAATTTACATTTGACTCTTCATTATTATTAGGTGAGTCAATGGGACTTGTTCTAGAGGTAGACATCTATCACATAATATCAAACACGTTAAGAGATTAATATATCACATAATATTCATATGTTAAAAATATATAGTTTCCAACAAAAATGTTAAGCAATCATTTTTAAAGAAAACACGGTCGAAGTCCAGACTCACTAATGCATCCTAACAAACTCGATAAGACACACTAATGCAAATTTTCTGGTTCTCTAAGACCAACGCTCTGATACCAACTGAAATGTCCCGTTCTTATTGATTAAAAACGTTCCATATTAATTGATTTCGTTGCGAGGTTTTGACCTCTATATGAGACGTTTTTCAAAGACTGCATTCATTTTTAAACAAACCATAACCTTTATTTCATCAATAAAGGTTTAAAAAGCTTTACGTAGATTATCAAATAATGATAATCTAAAATATCCTGTTTACACACGACCATTACATAATGGTTTACAATACAAATATGTTACAACAAAATAAGTTTCTTGAATGCAGTTTTTACACAATATCATACATGCATGGACTCCAAATCTTGTCCTTATTTAAGTATGCGACAGCGGAAGCTCTTAATAATCACCTGAGAATAAACATGCTTAAAACGTCAACAAAAATGTTGGTGAGTTATAGGTTTAACCTATATATATCAAATCGTAACAATAGACCACAAGATTTCATATTTCAATACACATCCCATACATAGAGATAAAAATCATTCATATGGTGAACACCTGGTAACCGACAATAACAAGATGCATATATAAGAATATCCCCATCATTCCGGGACACCCTTCGGATATGATATAAATTTCGAAGTACTAAAGCATCCGGTACTTTGGATGGGGTTTGTTAGGCCCAATAGATCTATCTTTAGGATTCGCGTCAATTAGGGTGTCTGTTCCCTAATTCTTAGATTACCAGACTTAATAAAAAGGGGCATATTCGATTTCGATAATTCAACCATAGAATGTAGTTTCACGTACTTGTGTCTATTTTGTAAATCATTTATAAAACTTGCATGTATTCTCATCCCAAAAATATTAGATTTTAAAAGTGGGACTATAACTCACTTTCACAGATTTTTACTTCGTCGGGAAGTAAGACTTGGCCACTGGTTGATTCACGAACCTATAACAATATATACATATATATCAAAGTATGTTCAAAATATATTTACAACACTTTTAATATATTTTGATGTTTTAAGTTTATTAAGTCAGCTGTCCTCGTTAGTAACCTACAACTAGTTGTCCATAGTTAGATGTACAGAAATAAATCGATAAATATTATCTTGAATCAATCCACGACCCAGTGTATACGTATCTCAGTATTGATCACAACTCAAACTATATATATTTTGGAATCAACCTCAACCCTGTATAGCTAACTCCAACATTCACATATAGAGTGTCTATGGTTGTTCCGAAATATATATAGATGTGTCGACATGATAGGTCGAAACATTGTATACGTGTCTATGGTATCTCAAGATTACATAATATATAATACAAGTTGATTAAGTTATGGTTGGAATAGATTTGTTACCAATTTTCACGTAGCTAAAATGAGAAAAATTATCCAATCTTGTTTTACCCATAACTTCTTCATTTTAAATCCGTTTTGAGTGAATCAAATTGCTATGTTTTCATATTGAACTCTATTTTATGAATCTAAACAAAAAAAGTATAGGTTTCTAGTCGGAAAAATAAGTTACAAGTCGTTTTTGTAAAGGTAGTCATTTCAGTCGAAAGAACGACGTCTAGATGACCATTTTAGAAAACATACTTCCACTTTGAGTTTAACCATAATTTTTGGATATAGTTTCATGTTCATAATAAAAATCATTTTCTCAGAATAACAACTTTTAAATCAAAGTTTATCATAGTTTTTAATTAACTAACCCAAAACAGCCCGCGGTGTTACTACGACGGCGTAAATCCGGTTTTACGGTGTTTTTCGTGTTTCCAGGTTTTAAATCATTAAGTTAGCATATCATATAGATATAGAACATGTGTTTAGTTGATTTTAAAAGTCAAGTTAGAAGGATTAACTTTTGTTTGCGAACAAGTTTAGAATTAACTAAACTATGTTCTAGTGATTACAAGTTTAAACCTTCGAATAAGATAGCTTTATATGTATGAATCGAATGATGTTATGAACATCATTACTACCTTAAGTTCCTTGGATGAACCTACTGGAAAAGAGAAAAATGGATCTAGCTTCAATGGATCCTTGGATGGCTCAAAGTTCTTGAAGCAAAATCATGACACGAAAACAAGTTCAAGTAAGATCATCACTTGAAATAAGATTGTTATAGTTATAGAAATTGAACCAAAGTTTGAATATGATTATTACCTTGTATTAGAATGATAACCTACTGTAAGAAACAAAGATTTCTTGAGGTTGGATGATCACCTTACAAGATTGGAAGTGAGCTAGCAAACTTGAAAGTATTCTTGATTTTATGAAACTAGAACTTTTGGAATTTATGAAGAACACTTAGAACTTGAAGATAGAACTTGAGAGAGTTCAATTAGATGAAGAAAATTGAAGAATGAAAGTGTTTGTAGGTGTTTTTGGTCGTTGGTGTATGGATTAGATATAAAGGATATGTAATTTTGTTTTCATGTAAATAAGTCATGAATGATTACTCATATTTTTGTAATCTTATGAGATATTTCATGCTAGTTGCCAAATGATGGTTCCCACATGTGTTAGGTGACTCACATGGGCTGCTAAGAGCTGATCATTGGAGTGTATATACCAATAGTACATACATCTAAAAGCTGTGTATTGTACGAGTACGAATACGGGTGCATACGAGTAGAATTGTTGATGAAACTGAACGAGAATGTAATTGTAAGCATTTTTGTTAAGTAGAAGTATTTTGATAAGTGTATTGAAGTCTTTCAAAAGTGTATAAATACATATTAAAACACTACATGTATATACATTTTAACTGAGTCGTTAAGTCATCGTTAGTCGTTACATGTAAGTGTTGTTTTGAAACCTTTAGGTTAACGATCTTGTTAAATGTTGTTAACCCAATGTTTATAATAACAAAAGAGATTTTAAATTATTATATTATCATGATATTATGATGTACGAATATCTCTTAATATGATATATATACATTAAATGTCGTTACAACGATAAACGTTACATATATGTCTCGTTTCAAAATCATTAAGTTAGTAGTCTTGTTTTTACATATGTAGTTCATTGTTAATATAATTAATGATATGTTTACTTATCATAATATCATGTTAACTATATATATAACTATATATATGTCATCATATAGTTTTTTTACAAGTTTTAACGTTCGTGAATCACCGGTCAACTTGGGTGGTCAATTGTCTATATGAAACCTATTTCAATTAATCAAGTCTTAACAAGTTTGATTGCTTAACATGTTGGAAACATTTAATCATGTAAACATCAATCTCAATTAATATATATAAACATGGAAAAGTTCGGGTCACTACATTATCTAGTAAAATGGGGGGGCACCGTGCAAATTAGCTGGATAAGACTAATGAATCAGATCCCCAGAAAGGATAATCTCCTTAAAGATTAAAAATCAGCTTTTAAGCCTGATATTACTCAATCCTAGAGATTGACCTTAAAGATTGAGAATTCAAACTCATGGAATTCAATGATATCTAAACTCGAGCTTGAACGAGAAAATATTTTGATCAAAATTACAAACCGATTTGTTTTCTGAAAACCCTATTTTCAATGCGTTCATTACCATTGAACGTAAAATCCTAGGAATTCACCTGGAATTCATTAGGTCACCTGAACCAAATCGGGTGTCAACCGTAAGAACGGTGGTTGCATAGTGGTCAAAGACAGGACCTTGTGCCAAACCTACAAATTATAAGGGTGAGCTTTACTATTGCTCCTACAAAGGATAGTAATTGCGTCCGACACGTTATAGACCATAATTAAAAGCATGTCAGGGGACATTGCCTTAACAGTTTCTTGTTCATCGCTTTCTTTTACAACCGGACGGTAGTTTACCGAAAGGTAATATACGGGACAAGTAAACTGGACGTGTTGCTTTCCTAATACAAGGTTAGCAAGTGGGTGACACAAAACCATAAGTTTTGAGCTAAAATTTTCAAATCTGAAACCCACCAAGCCCACAAAAATATTTTGCAAACACCGGTGAAGGGTTATTCCGGAAAACTTATCTAGGGTAAAAACTAGATTTAATTTTCAAAAGATCAAATGTTTTCATAAAGATCCAATTTCCTTAATGGATCTAAATTTTTATAGTCATGTGGGACTGTAAATCATATCGTTACTACCATTGTTTATACCGCCGTATAGAAATCACTGATGTACAAAGTGTGAAGAATAAAGAAGTGATTCTAGTATTTCAAGACGATATTGCTTGAGGACAAGCAACGCTCAAGTGTGGGAATATTTGATAATGCTAAAAACGAACATATATTTCATAGCATTATTCCTCAAGAAAGACAAGCTTTTAGTTGCAATTGTTCTATTTACAAGTAATATTCGTTTAAATAATAAAAGGTGAATACAAAAGACAGATTCGACGAATTGAAGACGCAAACGACCAAAAAGCTCAAAAGTACAAAATACAATCAACGAGGTTCCAATTATTGATAAGAAACATCTCAAAATTACAAGAGTACAAGATTCAAAACAAAAAGTACAAGATATTAAATTGTACGCAAGGACGTTCGAAAATCCGGAACCGGGACCAGAGTCAACTCTCAACGCTCGACGCAACGGACTAAAAATTACAAGTCAACTATGCACATAAATATAATATAATATTTAAATAATTCTTATAATTATTTAATATATTATATTTATTTATAAAACCGTCGGCAGAAGAAAACAACCAAATGTGAGCCTCCCCAGCTGGCCATGCGATCGCATGGCCTTGAAGAGCAAAGCTCATGCGATCGCATGAGCTCCTTTTTCAGTTCACAGGCCTATAAATTCGCAGTTTGGTGAACGTAAAATCCATCTATCTTTCTCTTCTCCATTCATACGTAATATTTATATTTATAATTTATATTTTAATTTTAATTTTAATTATAATTCTAATAATATGGGTATTTTAGCGAATGTTGTAAGGGTGTAAGTCGAAATTCTGTCCGTGTAACGCTACGCTATTTTTAATCATTGTAAGTTATGTTCAACCTTTTTAATTTAATGTCTCGTAGCTAAGTTATTATTATGCTTATTTAATCCGAAGTAATCATGATGTTGGGCTAATTACTAAAATTGGGTAATTGGGCTTTGTACCATAATTGGGGTTTGGATAAAAGAACGACACTTGTGAAAATTAGACTATGGGCTATTAATGGGCTTTATATTAGTTTAACTAAATGATAGTTTGTTAATGTCAATATAAAGATTTACAATTGGGCGTCCCTATAAATAACCATTTACACTCGATCGGACACGATGGGCAGGGTATTTATATGTACGAATAATCGTTCATTTAACCGGACACGGGAATGGATTAATAGCCACTATAATAATTAAAACAGGGGTGAAATTATGTACAAGGACACTTGGTATAATTGATAACAAAATATTAAAACCTTGGGTTACACTCAGTAAACATCCTGGTGTAATTATTAAACAAAGTATTAAAATCTTGTTACAGTTTAAGTCCCCAATTAGTTGGAATATTTAACTTCGGGTATAAGAATAATTTGACGAGGACACTCGCACTTTATATTTATGACTGATGGACTGTTATGGACAAAAACCAGACGGACATATTAAATAATCCAGGACAAAGGACAATTAACCCATGGGCATAAAACTAAAATCAACACGTCAAACATCATGATTACGGAAGTTTAAATAAGCATAATTCTTTTATTTCATATTTAATTTCTTTTATTTTATATTTAATTGCACTTCTAATTATAGCACTTTTATTTGTTGTTATTATATTTAATTACACTTTTAATTATCGTACTTTTTAATTATCGCAAGTTTATTTTATCGCACTTTTATTATTCGCAATTTCATTATCGTTATTTACTTTACGCTTTAATTTAAGTCTTGTATTTATTTTTAATATTTTACATTTGGTTTTAACTGCGACTAAAGTTTTAAAATCGACAAACCGGTCATTAAACGGTAAAAACCCCCCTTTATGATAATAATATTACTTGTATATATATTTGTATTTTTATAAAAGTAAACTAATATAGCGTTAAGCTTTGTTTAAAGATTTTCCCTGTGGAACGAACCGGACTTACTAAAAACTACATTACTGTACGATTAGGTACACTGCCTATAAGTGTTGTAGCAAGGTTTAAGTATATCCATTCTATAAATAAATAAATATCTTGTGTAAAATTGTATCGTATTTAATAGTATTTCCTTGTAAAATTTAATAGTATTTTATATACACCTCGCGACACATCAATGATACATTTTACAAACATTGCATTCGTTATTAAAAGACAAACTTCCTTTACATCGAAATTTGACAGGCATGCATACCATTTCATAATATCCACTATCCAACTATAAGTTGACTTAATAATAATCTTTGATGAACTCAATGACTTGAATGCAACGTTCTTCGAAATATGCCATGAAAGACTCCAAGTAATATCTTTAAAATGAGCAAACGCACATCGGAAGATTTCTTTAATACCTGAGAATAAACATGCTTTAAAGTGTCAACCAAAAGGTTGGTGAGTTCATTAATTTACCATAATCATTCATTTTCATCATTTTAATAGACCACAAGATTTTCTTTATTCAATAATCATACACTCGCAAGTGTTTAAAATTCATTCATATGGATTGAACACCTGGTAACCGACATTAACAATATGCATATAGAATATCCCCATCATTCTGGGACACCCATCGGACATGATAAACTCTAAGTACTAAAGCATTCCAAATTCCAGAATGGGGCTTGTTGGGCCCGATAGATCTATCTTTAGGATTCGCGTCAATTTGGGGGTCTGTTCCCAAATTCTTAGGCTACCAAGCTAAAAGGGGCATATTGTAACACCCCGTTAAAAATCCCCATAACGGAATGTTAACTCTGGTCCCAGTGCTTGGCTTGACTTCTATGTAACAGCAATATTCTACAGCGGAAGCAATTAATGCCTGAGAATAACAACACGCAAAAACAGGTCAACAAATAATGTTAGTGAATCTACAGGTTTAAAGTAATGTAACAGTATTTGAAAAATAGTTATCAGAAAAATAGTTTAGTTTCCTTGACCACGAGATTCTATCGTTTGCATAAACCGAGCACCTGAATACTAGCAATGACCCGAGTATAGAAGCCACTATACCCGCCTTACCTCGTAAAATGATATACACTTGTTCAAATGTATTTAATGTTCAAAGTAAATGCACCACAGTTTTTATAGCGGGTGAGGTTGTCAACCTAACAGATCCGTCCATCTAAATTGTGCTTACAACGATGGTATTAAAAGTATTCAAGCTAGAGGCTTTTTGAACAAACTCAATATGCATATGTGTAGTACTCATGTCAATATAAAGTATTTGAAAATGTAAATATAACAGCGTGTATTCTCAACCCTGAAAACATGTAAAAAGCGGGACTGTAGACTCACCTTGAATAAAGCTCGGATTGAAAAATGAACAATTAACTTGTACGGTTTAGACCCGAGTAATGCAACCTAAGTATACGTATGTAGGTTGGTCAATATATGTACCTTAAATAAGTGTGGTTTCATAGTGTACGTTGTCTTATTGCTCGACTCGACGTATTTCAAAGTAAAAGTCAACTATATCATGCAAGTCAAACAAAGTCAACCGAAGTCAAACCGAAAGTCAAACTTGGTCAATGTGGTCAAATAAAGTCAACATCAGTAGGTTCATGTCAAATATTGGTCAACATGTCAAACCTAAGTCAAACAATACATTTTAGGTCATGAATGATCATTTTCACAATTTCAGTTTATCGTTATGCACAAAGTTCATGAACACGTAGCATACTTAGCACATTATCTCATAGTAAAAAAATTCAAGTAAACATGACAAACTCCAGATCATAAATATACTTAAAATAAATTCCAAAAAGTCCGGCCAGGGACTCATACGACAATTAAAAGTCAGGAATCAGAAGGGATACATTTGGGGTTTGCCAAGTCAGTTTCTGACCGCGCACTGATTTCATTTTGGCTATAACCGGAGTTAGGAACATGAAATTGATACAAGACCAGTGTCCATAGTTCAAGGACAAATCAAAGTAACACATATCAAAAATCTAGAAACTTTTGTTTAGCCAATTTGTACATTTTATTCGTGCAAATTGAACATTCAGTTTTCAGCTCAAATCAGAATTCACATAAAGTATGGCTCTATTGTGCCCAATGCATAAGGTTTCATAGATTGACATAAACTAACAATAAGTCACATATCATGTTAAGTTTCATTTCCCAGAAGCATACATGCTCTTGAAATTCTCACAATCCACAGAGTACAAAACCGTGAGCAATTTACAGATTCGATTCTCATTTAGTTAGTCACATTCGCACGCGATTATCCGAAGATCTAGATACAATTAGCCTATGTTATCCACATGAAAGATGAATTACTTTTTGTCTAATTTTCAAATATGTAAAGCTTTAATTACAGAAGTTAACACATTTTATCATACAAAGTTATTTTCATGCAAGTGCTGTATAAAACTACTTTACACTAATTCAAGCATATCTCGGGCTATACATAAGCAAATGACATGATATCCTAGTCTAAATTGAGTGTTTTTAAATTATATTTCAAGTGGTATAAGTCTCACATGCCAATTCGTTGTCTATCAATACCAGATTTCTGATCAAGCAACAAAAACACAACGATAACTCAAATTGACATAACTTAATCATACGGAAACGAAATCAAGCGAATCCAAAGCCTAAACTCAATAGTTTTTTGCAAGGAATCTGAATATAACATAATAATTAACATTTGAAAAATAAAAAATTACTGATCATGCAATTAACAATTCGGTTTTAACCCTAAACAATCAATACGAACAAATTAACGATTAAACAAGCATACAAACACGATGGATCGAGCAATTGACCAACATAACTATGAAACCTTATGAAATCAGAATTTTTAGAGATTAGGGTTCGTGTGATTATACGTTTAATCGCGAAAAGAATTATACCAACGTGTAGAGAACGATGTGAATTGAAACTTTCGTATAGAACGTTTTATCTAATTGTGAAAAATTGATGGGATGGTATGGTGATGGTTGGTCGTCGATGGGAGGAAGAAGGAGAGGGAAGTCGATTGCCTCTTCTTTTTGTTAGGGTATTATGCAGTAGAATTAGATTAGGTTTAGTCTTAAATAGTTAGGGCCTATTACTAATTAACATAGATTATACACTAGTGGCCCAAATTAGTAAGTAAAGGGGTGTGAGGGTAGGTCACGGCCAAATGGCCCAAGTGGGGTATTCTCAGGCTCTTGTTTTGCAATTTCGTGTGATCGTGGTCCATTTTAAGTGCCGTTTAGTCGTACCGAAGGCCCGGAATACTAACCCGGTCGTTAAACGCAACCAATCGTTTAATTTATTAAAAACCCAATAAATTAAATATTTTAAAAAGTTAATAATTAATAAAATTAATTATTAAAATAAACCCGAGCGTTTCGTTGCTCAAAAAGCTATTATTAAATTCGTATCGTTTTTATCGTATTTCATTATCCGAAATATTTATTTGAATTAATATCAACCCATATTAATTATTGAAACCCTCCGAAGATCAAGTACGCATTTAATACACGTAAACGCATAAAATTTAAATAATCGCCGTTAAATAGACTAATGGAAGGTTAACGGAAGTAACGGAAAAATCAGCGTTGTTACATTACCCACCTGTTATTGAAAATTCCGTCCTGAATTTTTAGTGATCGCCCGCTGAAGTAGTTTCCTCGGGAAATAATTGCGGATACTTCAGCCTCATCTGGTCTTCACGCTCCCACGTGAACTATGGTCCTCTTCTCGCGTTCCACCGAACTTTAACGATAGGAATTCTGCTTTGCTTCAACTGTTTGACCTCACGGTCCAAGATTTTAACAGGTTCCTCAATGAAATGAAGTTTGTCATCGATACGTAGTTCCTCTAAAGGAATAATCAAATTATCATCGTCTAGGCACTTCTTTAGATTGGATACATGGAAAACGTCATGAATACCGCTGAGTGCTTGTGGCAGTTCCAATCTGTAAGTTACTGGTCCAAGTCTTTCAGTTATCTCAAACGGTCCAACATATCTAGGACTCAGTTTACCTCGTTTCCCAAATCGTACAACACCCTTCCAAGGTGATACCTTAGGCATAACCTTGTTACCAACTTGGAACTCTATGTCCTTCCGTCTAACATCAACGTAACTCTTTTGACAACTTCGAGCCGTTCTTAGTCGTTCTTGAATCTGTAGAACTTTCTCAGTTGTCTCCTGAATAATCTCAGGACCTGTCAACTGACTATCTCCTAACTCGCTCCAACAAACGGGTGATCTACACTTCCTTTCGTACAGTGCTTCGAAAGGTGCAGCCTTAATACTCGCATGGTAGCTGTTATTGTATGAGAACTCAGCTAGTGGTAAATACTTACCCCATCCGTTTCTGAAATCAATGACACACGCTCTCAACATGTCCTCAAAAGTCTAAATAGTTCGTTCGCTCTGGCCATCCGTCTGGGGGTGATATGCTGTACTCATATCTAAACGGGTCCCCATTGCTTTCTGTAATGATTGCTAAAACCTGGAAGTAAATCTGCTGTCGCGATCGGATATAATGGATATAGGCACTCCATGCCTAGAGACGACTTCCTTAATGTAGATCTGAGCCAACTTATCCATTTTATCAGTTTCCCTTATCGGTAAGAAGTGTGCGGACTTATTGAGACGATCCACGATAACCCAAATAGTATCGTGACCTCCCGCCGTTCTCGGCAGTTTCGTAATGAAGTCCATAGAAATACCTTCCCACTTCTACTGGGGAATCTCTGGTTGAGTTAATAATCCTGATAGCTTCTGATGCTCAGCCTTGACTTTAGCGCAAGTCAAGCACTTCCCGACATAGGTAGCAATGTCAGCTTTTAAATTTGGCCACCAATAAAATGCCTTCAAATCTTGGTACATTTTATCTGATCCCGGATGAATTGAGTATCTCTATTTGTGTGCTTCCTCCAACACTAGTTCTCTCAATCCACCAAACTTTGGTACCCAAATTCGGTTAGCAAAGTACCGTGTTCCGTCCTCTTTGATGTCAAATTTCTTATCCATTCCTCTGAGAAATTCAACATCGACATTTCCTTGTTTCATGGCTTCTTGTTGTACTTCGCGGATTTGTGATGTGAGATTTGTACGGACAACTATGTTAAGTGCTTTAACCCTAAGAGGTTTCTCTCGCTCCTTTCTGCTTAAGGCATCCGCCACAACATTCGCCTTGCCCGGATGGTATTGAAGTTCGCAGTTATAATCGTTAAGTAGTTCCATCCAACGTCGTTGTCTCATGTTGAGCTGTTTCTGATTGAATATCTGCTGTAAACTCTTATGGTCAGTGAAGATAGTGAACTTGGTTCCAAACAGGTAGTGTCTCCACATTTTGAGTGCAAAGACAACAGCTCCTAACTCAAGGTCGTGCGTAGTGTAGTTCTGCTCGTGAATCTTTAACTGACGCGATCCATAAGCAATAACCTTGTTTCATTGCATAAGCATGCAACCCATTCCTTGACGTGAGGCATCACAATAAACAACAAAATCTTCACTTCCCTCGGGTAGAGACAATACTGGTGCAGTTGTTAACTTCTCCTTCAACAACTGAAATGCAGTCTCTTGCGGTTCTGACCACTCAAACTTCTTGCCCTTATGAGTCAACGTGGTTAATGGTCGGGAGATCTTAGAGAATCCTTCAATGAATCTCCTGTAATAACCAGCTAGACCCAAAAATTGCCTAATCTGCGTTGGCGTCTTTGTAGTTTCCCAATTCTTAACCGACTCAATCTTTGCCGGATCAACCTGTATTCCATTGGTCCCTACAACATGGCCAAGAAATTGTACTTCTGGTAACCAAAAGTCACACTTAGAGAACTTTGCATACAACTGCTCTTCTCTAAGCATAGTCAATATCGAACGTAGATGTTGCTCGTGCTCTTCTCTGTTCTTGGAGTACACCAATATATCATCAATAAACACAATGCTGAATTTATCTAGGTATGGCTTACACACACGGTTCATGAGGTCCATGAACACTGCTGGTGTGTTCGTCAAACCAAACGACATCACTGTAAACTTATAATGTCCATAACGTGTTCTAAACGCTGTCTTCGGGACATCAGCTTCTTTGACTCTCAATTGGTGATACCCGGATCTCAAATCAATCTTTGAATAACAACTGGATCCTTGTAGCTAATCAAATAAGTCATCAATCCTCGGTAGCGGATACTGATTCTTGATTGTCAACTTGTCCAATTCTCTATAGTCGATACACAATCTCATCGACCCATCCTTCTTCTTAACAAACAAGACCAGAGCTCCAGCTCGGAAATTCATGGCTATGTGACCTACCTTCTAGTACCTGTCACAAATTAGGGCATTACACTCTGATGTTCTTCACCACGAGAAGCTCTTGTGGTTCTAAAGGTGTAAGTCCGTATATTGTACGCGTAACGGGTGCAGCTGCTGGCACCAAATCAATCCGAAATTTGACTTCACGGTGGGGTAGACGTGTTACCTCAGGGCATTCCCTAATAGTTGGGAAATATTCGGGTCTCTTAAATGTCGACTCATCTTTACTCACATGTGCCAGAATTGCGAGACATTCTCATCTCATTTACTTCTGGACCTTCGAGTAATTAGTGTAACATGACGGTGTACTGATCTCTTCTCCGTACACTATTATCATCGGTGAAAGAAATTCGAATAGTCTTCTGGTCGTAGCTGCCTCGGTTGTATCGTCAGATAACCAGTTTGTTTCAACCACTAAGTTAAAACTTCCCAGTTTAATAGTTTTATAGAGTACACATTGTCTAAGGAAGGTACAGGGTTATAAACGTTGTGACCAAATTCTCTAGCGTTAAAGCTTCTCTCAGCACCGGTGTTGACAGCATATATAAACATTATGGTTGATGAGCGAGAACGTGATGAATTTCGTGAAAAACGAAAATGAACAAGGTGTAATGGAAACTCAACAAAATCTGATATTTAATTGAAAAGGATTGGTGCAAACTTCCAGATGTAGGTGCCTCGCGGAAAAATAGATGAAGTGTAGTTCTCGTCGATGTGTTCAAAGTTGATTGGTAATGTTTGTGGGTATAATGAAAATGATTGTCGCTTAAGAATAGTACGTTGGAACAAAATGATGAGGGATATGGTAACGGGTAGTATTACTAGTAGCAATGAGTGGTGGCGTTAGTGATAAGTAGCGATGGGTTGTGATAAGCAGTGATGATAGTAGTGACGTATAAGTTGTTAGATAGCATGCTCACATCATAAGTATATGCACATGTACTCTAATGCACCCAATAAGGCATAATGGTCTTCAGTTGGTGGGCTCGTGTTGGAAAACAAAATCATGGACAGCGGATGGCTGAATGATACGTAAGTTGGTAATCGAGTGGACAATATCTACTACGTATTGTGCGGGCAGTTATCAGGAATTCCTCCTCTAAAGACGTATCAAAAATGAGTTGTGATGCACATTAGCGAGTAGTAAAACGCGGAGGTGTTGGTAGTGTCGAGTATTACTTAGTAGTGGTAAGCAGTAATGAGTAGTATGAAGTAGTAGCAAGTAGCAAGGGGGTAGTAGTAAGTAGTATTTAGTAATAAAAGCAGTGAGAAGCAGTGATCAGTCGTGACTAGCAGTGAGAGGCGGCGTTGAGTAGTAGTTATCAGTGATAAACAGCGCTGAGTAGTGGTAAGAGATAACGAGTATGTTCAAGTAGTGTCTTAGTAGCAACAAGTAGTGATCGGTGGTGGTAGGCAGTATCGAGAAGTGATGAGTTGGGTCAAAATTACAAGTTATAATACAATTAATTGCACAGTGTAAGTTTCTACTCACATTTAAGATTACACGGTTTGTTTTCTAAGCGTTGTTTACCCAAGTAACCTACTTGACTCGGCCCCAATTCCTTATTTCGCGATGTCGGAACTTCTATATGAGTTACCGTAATGTAATCCCGGTCATTACATTACGCTATCTCACATTTCCATTCGACATCACTCCATAAGTTCAAGATGGCGTAGTCAACTTAATTTAGTTAAATATGGCTTCGGGTGTACGTATGTGTTTCGTGATATAGTATATTTAGTCCAAGTCCATGTTGTATGGTATAAGGCGTATATGTATGTGATGTAATGTGTAGCCCTACATGTAGCATTGTGAAGCAAATAGTGCAGGTATGGTGTATAAAAGTCATCCAAGACACACGGCTATAGACTAGACTTCACTAATGCGCCCTACGGTTAGACACACTAATGTATCCTAGTTTCCTATAGCTAAAGCTCTGATACCAAATGTAACACCCCGTCAAAAATCCCCTTAACAGAATGTTAACTCTGGTCCCAGTGCTTGGCTTAACTTCTATGTAACAGCAATATTCTACAGTGGAAGCAATTAATATCTGAGAATAACAACACGCAAAAACAGGTTAACAAATAATGTTGGTGAATCTACAGGTTTAAAGTAATGTAACAGTATCCGAAAAACAGTTATCAGAACAATAGTTTAGTTTCCTTGACCATGAGATTCTATCGTTTGCATAAACCGAGCACCTGAATACTAGCAATGACCCGAGTATAGAAGCCACTATACCCGCCTTACCTCGTAAAATGTTATACACTTGTTCAAATGTATTTAATGTTCAAAGTAAATGCACCACAGTTTTTATAGCAGGTGAGGTTGTCAACCTAACGGATCCGTCTATCTAAATTGTGCTTACACCGATGGTATTAAAAGTATTCAAGCTAGAGGCTTTTTGAACAAACTCAATATGCATATGTGTAGTACTCATGTCAATATAAAGCATTTGAAAATGTAAATATAACAGCGTATATTCTCATTCCTGAAAACATGTAAAAAGCAGGACTGTAGACTCACCTTGAATAAAGCTCGGATTGAAAAGTGAACAATTAACTTGTACGGTTTAGACCAGAGTAATGAAACCTAAGTATACGTATGTAGGTTGGTCAATATATGTACCTTAAATAAGTGTGGTTTCATAGTGTACGTTGTCTTATTGCTCGACTCGACGCGTTTCAAAGTAAAAGTCAACTATATCATGCAAGTCAAACAAAATCAACCGAAGTCAAACCGAAAGTCAAACTTGGTCAATGTGGTCAAATAAAGTCAACATCAGTAGGTTCATGTCAAATATTGGTCAACATGTCAAACCTAAGTCAAACAATACGTTTTAGGTCATGAATGATCATTTTCACAATTTCAGTTTATCGTTATGCACAAAGTTCATGAACACGTAGCATACTTAGCACATTATCTCATAGTAAAAAAATTCAAGTAAACATGAAAAACTCCAGATCATAAATATACTTAAAATCGATTCCAAAAAGTCCATCCAGGGACTCATACGACAATTAAAAGTCAGGAATCAGAAGGGATACATTTGGGGTTTGCCAAGTCAGTTTCTGACAGCGCACTGATTTCATTTTGGCTATAACCGGAGTTAGGAACATGAAATTGATACAAGACCAGTGGCCATAGTTCAAGGACAAATCAAATTAACACATATCAAAAATCTAGCAACTTTTGTTTAGCCAATTTGTACATTTTATTCGTGCAAATTGAACATTCAGTTTTCAGCTCAAATCAGAATTCACATAAAGTATGGCTCTATTGTACCCAATTCATAAGGTTTCAGAGATTGAAATAAACTAACAATAAGTCACATATCATGTTAAGTTTAATTTCCCAGAAGCATACATGTTCATGCAATTCTCACAATCCACAGAGTACAAAACCGTGAGCAATTTACAGATTCGATTCTTATTTAGTTAGTCACATTCGCACGCGATTATCCGAAGATCTAGATACAATTAGCCTATGATATCCACATGAAAGATGAAGTAATTTTTCTCTACTTTTCAAATATGCAAAGCTTTAATCACAGAAGTTAACACATTTTATCATACAAAGTTATTTTCATGCAAGCCCGGTATAAAACTACTTTTACACTAATTCAAGCATATCTCGGGCTATACATAAGCAAATGACATGAAATCCTAGTCTAAATTGAGTGTTTTTAAATTATATTTCCATTGGTATAAGTATCACATGCCAATTCGTTGTCTATCAATACCAGATTTCTGATCAAGCAACAAAAACACAACGATAACTCAAATTGACATAACTTAATCATACGGAAACGAAATCAAGCGAATCCAAAGCCTAAACTCAATAGTTTTTTGCAAGGAATCTGAATATAACATAATAATTAACATTTAAAAAATCAAAAATTACTGATCATGCAATTAACAATTCGGTTTTAACCCTATACAATCAATACGAACAAATTAACGATTAAACAAGCATACAAACACGATGGATCGAGCAATTGACCAACATAACTATGAAACCTTATGAAATCAGAATTTTTAGAGATTAGGGTTCGTGTGATTATACCTTTAATCGCGAAAAGAATTATACCAACGCGTAGAGAACGATGTGAATTGAAACTTTCGTGTAGAACGTTTTATCTAATTGTGAAAAATTGATGGGATGGTATGGTAATGGTTGGTCATCGATGGGAGGAAGAAGGAGAGGGAAGTCGACTGCCTCTTCATTTTGTTAGGGTATTATGCAGTAGAATTAGATTAGGTTTAGTCTTACATAGTTAGGACCTATTACTAATTAACATGGATTATACACTAGTGGCCCAAATTAGTAAGTAAAGGGGTGTGAGGGTGGGTCACGGCCGAATGGCCCAAGTGGGGTATTCCCAGGCTCTTGTTTTGCAATTTCGTGTAATCGTGGTCTGTTTTAAGTGCCGTTTAGTCGTACCGAAGGCCCAGAACGCTAACCCGATCGTTAAACGCAACCAATCGTTTAATTTATTAAAAACCCAATAAATTAAATATTTTAAAAAGTTAATAATTAATAAAATTAATTATTAAAATAAACCCGAGCGTTTCGTTGCTCAAAAAGCTATTATTAAAATCGTATCGTTTTTATCGTATTTCATTATCTGAAATATTTATTTGAATTAATATCAACTCATATTAATTATTGAAACCCTCCGAAGATCAAGTACGCATTTAATACACGTAAACGCATAAAATTTAAATAATCGCCGTTAAATAGACTAACGGAAGGTTAACGGAAGTAACGGAAAAATCAGGGTTGTTACACATATTCGGCTTCGATCATTCAACCATATAATGTAGTTTTGATTACTTGTGTCTATTTCGTAAAACAGTTATAAAAGCAGCACATGTATTCTCAGTCCTAAAAATATATATTGCAAAAACATTTAAAAAGGGAGCAAATGAAACTCACCATACTGTATTTCGTAGTAAAAATATATATAACATCATTGAACAAGTGCAAGGTTGGCCTCAGATTCACGAACCTAAATTAAGTATATATATTTATATGTTGGTCAATATTTGTATAGCAATTTAGGTCAGGTCATAGTGTACCACAATCCTAATGCTCGAGTCTAGTATGCAAAAGTCAACAAAAGTCAATTTGACTCAAAATGATTTCCAAAATTTATACATGATTATTATATAGTTTAAATATCGTCGTTTTATATTTTTAAATATTTTAAAAGATTTTATTACAGTAAATAATATAATTCATTTATTATTAAAATTTATATAATAAAAATATTCTTTTATATATCTTAAGTAATAAAATTTATAAAGTTCATTTAATATAATATGATAGGTAGTATTAACGTAATTATATTACACGTAGTAAAATATCTTTGTATTACATATTTATTTGATAAAATAACATTGATAATAATAATAAGCAAAACTTGTATTATTTTGTAATAATAATTATTATTATTCTATTAATAAAAATATCAATATTTATATTTACTAAAAGTGATATTATGAATAAACGATAATTCTAATTATGATAACTTTAATATTTACAATACTTTTTAATATTAACTTTAAAATAATAACTCTATTTAAAATGATAAAAATAATGATATTTTATAATAACAATGACATTTCTATTAAAATGATAATTTTTGTTAAAATAATAGTTTTAATACTAACGATACTCTTAATAATAATAGTAATGATAAAAATAATAAGAATGATAATTTTATCTAAATCAATATCTTATAATATTTTAATTTCATCATGTACACATACTCATTATTTCCTAATCGTTTCATTTAATAGCTTTTAATCGACTTTTATATCGTGTTCATAATAATGATAATAATAGTAATCAAAAATAATTAGGTGTTACTAATATTAGTTTTAATTATAATAATACTAATAATGATAATTACTATGACATTATTAACGATAATACTAATAATTATTTTAATGATAATATAATAATAATAATAATAATAACAGCAATAACCATTTTTGAATGATGATATATATTAATAATAATAATAATAATAATAATAATAATAATAATTAGATAATAATAATAATACTAATTATAACTTTAACAATAATAACGATAGTAATAATAATAAATATAACAATTTTTGATGATAATTCCTTTTATTGATAAAGACAAGATAAAACTAGAACGACGATAATAACGACGATAATAATAATCTTCTTCTTTTTTTAATAAAAATACCAAATTTCAATTGACTATAACTTCACCGTTCATCGAAACCATTCGATATCTAAATGAAAAGTTCTTAATTTTTCGCTAGCTTTCCAACGATATGCATATCTTATACCTTATCTCAACCGCATATGTAACTAATTTAGGATTCAACATAACCTAATTAAAGGCAATATCACAAGTACAAGCATGCATAATCCTATATACTCGAGCACTAGTCAGGGATACACTATTAGTATGTAAAAATTAAATTATGAACGCTTACGTTGTGAAGTCCCGTCCTAATCCATCCGGACGAAGTCCATATCGATTATAAACGATTCACAACAGTTGATTACATCGCGAGGTACTTGCCCTCTATATGATACATTTTACAAACATTGCATTCGTTTTTGAAAAGACAATCTTTCATTACATCGAAAGTTGACATGCATGCATACCATTTCATAATATATCCAACTATAATTGACTTGATAATAATCTTGATGAACTCGACGACTCGAATGCAACATCTTTTGAAATATGCCATGAATGACTCTAAGTAATATCTATAAAATGAGCAAATGCACAGCGGAAGATTTCTTTCGTACCTGAGAATAAACATGCTTTAAAGTGTCAACCAAAAGGTTGGTGAGTTCATTAGTTTAACTTAAACAATCGTTTTCATCATTTTAATAGACCACAAGATTTCATATTTCCATTTCTCATAAACATACGTCCCATGCATAGAGACAAAAATATCATTCATATGGATTGAACACCTGGTAACCGACATTCACAATATGCATATTAGAATATCCCCATCATTCCGGGATCCTCCTTCGGACATGATATACATTTCGAAGTACTAAAGCATCTGGTACTTTGGATGGGGCTTGTTGGGCCCGATAGATCTATCTTTAGGATTCGCGTCAATTAGGGTGTCTGTTCCCTAATTCTTAGATTACCAGACTTAATAAAAAGGGGCATATTCGATTTAATAATTCAACCATAGAACGTAGTTTCGATTACTTGTGTCTATTTCGTAAAACAATTATAAAAGCCGCGCATGTATTCTCAGCCCAAAAATATAAAGGGTAAAAAGGAAAATGAAACTCACAGTACTGTATTTTGTAGTAAAAATACATATGACGACATTGAACAATGCAGGGTAGGCCTTGGATTCACGAAACTATATCATTTATATATATTAACACATATTATTGTATTCAAATAAATTTATATATATATATATATATATATATATATATATATATATATATATATATATATATATATATATATATATATTAGTGATTACACTTTTATATTAATAATTTATAGGTTTCGTTATCTGATTAAATATATTCATCTTATATATTTTAAATGAGTAAGGATATTAGTATAGTTAAGTTATGGGTATATATTTTTATATAAAGATCATTTATTTGTTAAATCAATAATTGTAATAATACTAGATTAAAGATAATAATAACAAAGATAGTAATAATGGTAATAATAAAAATGTAAATGATAATCTTAATAATAGCTTTAAAATATGATAATTTTACCAAAAAATGTTTCTTTTAATAATAATATAGATGTAATAATAATAATAATAATGATACTAGTTAGTAAAAAAATGATGATGATAATAATAATAATAATAATAATAATAATAATAATAATAATAATAATAATAATAATAATAATAATAATAATAATATAGTGTAAAAAGAGTAAATTCTTAATAATAACAATCCTAATAATGATATTAATAATGTAACTAATAATAGTAATACTTATAATAATAATAATAATAATAATAATAATAATAATAATAATAATAATAATAATAATAATAATAATAATAATAATAATAATAATAATAATAATAATAATAATAATAATAATAATAATAATAATAATAATAATAATGGCTACCTCAAGAAAAATTCCAAAAATAAATGCCTATGCTTGGCTCGAACACATGACCTCTTGATAACCAGTTATCTCCCCTAACCAATCCGCCATCCTTCTTTATCTAATTTAAATTACGATTTTATTTTATTTATCATGTTTTCTGTTTAAATTTTTCATCTTCATCTTTTTCTAAAAAGAAATGTCACGGTCGAGGATTGAACCTGCGACCTATCGCTCTAAGCAAACACCAAAGACCATTGCTCCACTATTGTTTTCCTAATCTAAATCACAACCTATATATATTAATCCCATATTCTTCTGTTTCCATTTTCTTTTCTTCTTCACCAATTTCAATCGATCAGGAACCATCAAATCGTTATCATCATGTGTTAATTTCTTTAATCTCGTTCATCTATCATCATTATTATTCTTATATCATCATATACGTCCATCATCATCAAATCGTCTAGTGATCATCATCAATAATGTATACGTATATCATCATCATTGTTTCATCATCATCTTCGTAACATCATATCTTCACCACGTAAATCATCATCAAATTATTATTACTATCCTATATCTTAATCATAATCAAAATCTTAATCATCCTCTAATCATAATCATGGTTCGTCAATGTTTATCATTAGCACATGTACATGGCCCAAACATAGCAGCCCAATACAAATACAAGCTCGGCCCAGCAGTTCATGATCTAAAAAAAAATATCGATCCAGTAACCCTTCCTTCGGCCCAACTTGTGTTATACCACAAAAAGACTCACGGTTTATATGTATACGTATATTACTTCGGTCTCATGAATTAATTAATCAATCCGATACAGTGTTGATATAATATCATATTTGATCGGCCAAATAAAAAAAAATAATGGTGACCTAACACTTTAATCAAAAGTAACGAATAATTGTAGATGTATTTAACTAATATGGATGGTGGGGTTACTTGTACCTTTGACTGTCGGCCAACAAACAATCAAGAAAAAAGGAAGTTAGTGAGTTCTTCACTATATCATGATTAATTCTCTCAGCCATCCAAAGAAGAAAGTAATTCATACGTTAGAAAGAAACTAGCGGAAGTACAGGCGGTTTTTAATGGTGGACGTGGTGATCATAAAGGTGGCTATTTATGGACTGCAAAGAAAACATATAGCAGTTGTAACTATATCGGTGATGGTGGCATTTTTCTGCAGCAGTGAAGTGATTCGAATGGTGTTAGAGGTCACTCGTCAGATGGCACAACGTATGGCAAATGGGTTAATGATATGGTGAGTAGTTGGTCGACAAAGGTGATGATAGTGGGTGGTTTGGTTATAGTTTGAAACATTAAACAGGAAGAAGTAAGAATAGATATATGGTAGGGTGGCGTATGGTGGTGGCAGTGAGCTTGGGTTGTAATGATAGAATCACAAGAAGGAGACAAAGAGATAAATTTGGTGTTGACAGTGTGTTTTCAGCTTTAATCACGAGATTGATGGTATTAAGATATATGGGTTAAAGTGTTTTTTGGTTAAAAGTTGTCACGAGCAGGGAACGGTCAAACTTTATGTTGGATTTGTATAATACATCATACAATAATCGATGTAATTGATAATATTGATAGAAAGTCGAATGGATTCACTCCAATATAATCGAATCATTTGGATTTTTGGGGTTGATTTGATTGAATTAATCACGGATAAACGGAGTTAAAAGAAGAAGAAACAAAAATTTCGAAAGGGACATAAAACAGATTATTATCCATGATATCTGATTCCATATTCTATATATATATATATATATATATATATATATATATATATATATATATATATATTATATTAAGTTTAATAATTAATAAACATAATTATAAACATTTTAATAATAATATTACGGTTTATATTATTAATAATTATAAAAATAATAAAAATAATTATATTAATGACAATGTTATTATTAATATAACATATCAGTATTATTACATAATTTTCCTAATATAATGGAACATTACAAATTTCTATATATAATATTTCTAATTTATTTATATTACAACAATTACTTAAATAATTATGTGTATATACAAATTACATATCTTAACCTAAAGTTTTTAAGTATATAAATATTAGTTAGTAATTTCGTTAAAAATAATAAAATGAGGAATTCCAAATAATGTAATTAAAGTTTTTTTTTTATGATTATATATTTTATAAAATACTATATATATAATTATCATCTTACATGTCTTTATTACATGAATGAATATACTACATACAAACTTTTAAGCAAATAATTTAACATCATTATATATATATAATTACAAATAATATTCATATATATCTATATCTATATATATACATATAAATTAATGGTATTCATTACATTGTATATTATTTTACATATTTAATTATATTTTATCATTATCTATTATTATTATTATTATTATTATTATTATATATATATATATATACATACATACATATTTATTTACAAACAATTGTTCGTGAATCGTTCAGGAGTAGTCAAAGGGTAATTGATTACATAAACATAGTTCCAAAATTTTCGAGACTCAACATTATAGACTTCGTTTATCGTGTCGGAACATTAAATCGTATAAAGATTAAGTTTAAATTTAGTCAGAAATTCCCGGGTCGTCACAGTACCTACCCGTTAAAGAAATTTCGTCCCGAAATTTGAGTAAGGTGGTCATGGCTAACAATAAAAATATTTTCATGACGAATATGAATTGATAACTAGAGTTTTATCATCGCTAAGTAACTGAATAAAATAATTAAATTACTCGGAGCGTATGAGAGAAGCTATCGCAAAAGATTTGAATAGAGATTCGCCTTAGCTTTTGACGTAGTCAGGGTTGAATTTAGAAAATAAGGCGTGTCTTAGCTTTTTGACGTTGCCTTGGTTGAATTCCGGAATGTAAAGGATTAAAAGAAAATCTTCGAAATCTAAAAGATTTGAGCGAATAAGGAAATTAAGATCTCTATAATTAAATACGGTGATCTACCTCGATTACTCTGTCTGATATTTCCATTATAAATTAAACTCTTCCGTTCCATTATTCTCACCATTCCTATACTTTCCTTCTTGTTTCATACATCCAAAAGATTCTGAAAATGCTTAATCTAGTTCTGATCCTTGTCCTCATCCTTACTATCACAACAATTATTCTCTTTTTCAACTTCCACCAGAGGAATCTGCATTCTTCTACTTCGCCCTTGGGATTATAATGTTTTTAATTCTCCCGTGTCTTTATGTTGCAATAAACATTGATATACACGGTTTGTAATTTATGTGTTGTTTTCGGGCTTTATATTCTTCCTTATATTTCAAAGCTCTATGCTTTTGTTTTCTCTTCCCGACTTCAAGTCAAGCGAATAATGGTCCAGAATTTGTAGATATAGAGTTTCGAATGATTATAATGTTCTAAGCAGGAAGGAATGTAATAGCACGATTTGATTTGGTGAACTACCAAAATTACTAAGAATGGAACTATCAAGAATATAATTTCTTGATACGTTCAGAGATTAAGCAGAATGAAAGAGTTATGTAACATGACACATGATGATGTTATAATCTGTGAATAATCATGTTCCATTTAGAAACTCAACATGACTTACTGTAATATAATCACGTTGATCAAGTGTCATTATATTATACTAACTCATGCATCAGTTCCCAACACTACTTCAAAAACATTCCTATTTTAAGCTCGAAAGTTTACAGAATATAGAAACTAACAGTTTCTATATGGTGTAACACTGATAGCACGAAGAGATTATTGATTTCAGATAAGAATAGTTATGAAAATATCTTCAAAAATATGGAGGATATTTGTAATGAAATATACGATAATATCTTTGAATATCTAAGATCAGAGGATGATGGAAACTATTGTCCACAAGGGTTTAGAGTAAGGAGCAAGGTATTCGCTAAATACTTCAGCAGGCATTGAATCATTTGAATTCTTTGAAGTCAAACTTATTCTTTGTGATTTGTCCACGGCTTCCTTCATAGTTTCGCATAATCCGCTTTTTGGTACTAAATTTTCTATTGAGTGTTTCCAATACTCCATTCTTTATCATCAAACTTTCGACGGTTAAGGTCGTTTACGGTTGTCTATGGTTTCTGCTGCTTCATTCAGCTTCCTCAAAATTTGGAGTATTGATTCGTAGACTGGGTGCTTTTCAGAATTTCAGAATAAAAGATCATAATTCTAAGATATAAATGTTATATTTATTCATATATCTGTTGATGTAGACATGCTGCGAGATTTCAAAATACTGATTGCAAATTCTCGGTAATTAGAATGGCAATTCTCGTTATAAGATGTGAATGAGTATATGATAGAGTTTCAATGAGTATAAAGATTTTTTTGGAAAGTCAAAGATCAATGGAGTTGCTGGCAAGTTTACTTCTAATGTGGTGGAATATAAACAGTTCCCCGGTAACGATGATGAAAGGTAAACTTATATATCAAAGTTATAATAAGGTTTATTCAAATGAAAAGTTGAAATTGGTTTGCTGAAGCTGTGACATAATTAGCTACTTTGAAAAGGACTTTCATGGTTATTTTCGGTAATAGCAATGCTGAAGGAGCTAGCACAGATGCGTGTTAAACGTTTACTCAGGTTCTGAGTATTTTTTTTTCAGGTGCATAACTATATGCATAAATCTTTTTTTTCGTGGATGAAGTGCAGTTGGTTCATCCTTTCGATTGAGGTGTTTTCAAGAATCATGAAAGATTTTTGAACGCAGATTGTAATCGTCAAGATACAAATGAGGTTTAAGATGAAATCAAGTGGCAAACTTGAAGAAATGTTTAGTTTCATATGTTATAAATAATATTTTAATTCATTTTAATTGTCCAATGTCATTAGTCCACAGTCGATAGTCCACAGTTAACAGTCTAATAATTCACATATAATTTAATATATAATATTCGAATTAATTAAAACGTATCGTGACCCGTGTACATGTCTCAGACTCGATCACAACTCAAAGTATATATATTATTATATAATCAACCTCAACCCTGTATAGAGAACTCGATCATTACTGCATATAGAGTGTCTATGGTTATTCCAAATAATATATATATATGCGTTGATATGATATGTCAAAACCTTGTATACGTGTCCCGATATTTAAAGTGCGTAAAAATAAATAACAGAAATTAAATGACGATAAATAAAATTGCGAGAATATAAATTACGATAAATAAACTGCGATAAATAATTTGCAATAATTAAATTGCGATAAAATAAAATGTAATACGGAATTAACAGTTAGCTAGGAACAGTTAGCTAGGATTTTGTTAGCGTGGATTCCTAACAAAATTTCTCATAGTTAATTTGTTTGTTTCTAACAAATTTTATTTTGTCCAATGTTTTCTTCATTATGCCACTTGTTGGATTCTGATAGGTCAAAACCCAAATATAAAATTTGAATGAAAATGGTTATTCTGCGGTGAACGGATACGTATATCTTGTGGATGTAAGTAGGATAGTAAATGACCGTTGAATCAGATTCGAAGAATATACAATGTAACTTATTAATGTGAAATCTAAATATTCCTCGGGTATTACCTACCCGTTAAAAATATTTTCTTCATTAACAGTTTGTACGAAAGAATTTTTAATTACAACCTTTATGAAAACATATATACATATATATTTTCTTCAGATGTAATCATGGATTTAATGAGTCAATATGATATTAGACTCATTTGATTTACCGTTAGAACAAGAATATATAATCTCTAAAACATTAGAGATTACATAATCGCCATGAAGAACGAAGATAATTGATGTAGAACGATACGTAGAACGATGATTATGCTCGAGGTACATATTATGTTGTCGAGGCGTGTGATGCGGATGTTGTTGTTGGTGGTAATGGTACAGTTGATGCTAGTGCCGTTGCTGAAGCTGGTACGTTTTGCACCATATTTTTCCAAAGCTACAACTCTGGCCCGAAGCTCGTTGGCTTCTGCTATTACTCCGGGATGATTGTCGATCGGAACGAGCGGATGAATAAAATTTAGAATTTTTTGATAGAATATAATCGTGGTGAAATATTCTAGAAATGAGGGTGAAAATGGTATTACGAACAGGCTCGCCGGTAAGTGCTTCAGGTTCTTTACCAAGAGGGAAATTCGATTGGTGAAAAGGATCGCCTCCTTCGCGTCTCCATTGATTAAGTCAACTACGAACTCATCAGATGAATTGGAGATGGATGATTGGTTGGTTCATTCCGGTGAAGCTATTTCCGGAGCTTAGGTGAACATCCATGTCAGAATAGCTGTCGGAGTAACTATCGGAATAGCTATCGAAATCTGAGGACTCGAACTGGTTGAGGGATTCATCTCGTACGATCAGATGAAGGATTTTTGATAAGGAATAGAATAGGATGTAGATTAGTACCCTGCAATACATAATTTACATATGCATATATAATACTAAAATCCCATAGGTTACGGAGGAATCTACGAAAGCTGTCAGGCAAAGTAACAATAACAGATACGCTAAGATATGAATTTATCTATACACTGTCTATGTAATAGAGGCAGTAAGACGTGTCTAGACTAAGAATGATAAGCAGGTAATTTCCTAAGGATGATAAGTAGATGATTTCCGACTAGAAATGATAAGCAAAAGTTTTGACATGCAGACACGGTCGAAGTCCAGACTCACTAATGCATCCTAACGACTATCAGTTAGACTCACTAATGCAAGACCTGGTTCGCTAAGACCACCGCTCTGATACCAACTGTGAAGACCATCCTAATCCATTTGGACGAAGTCCATATCGATTATAAAGGATTCACAACAGTTGATTACATCACGAGGTACTTGCCCTCTATATGATACATTTTACAAACATTGCATTCGTTTTTGAAAAGACAATCTTTCATTACATCGAAAGTTGACAGGCATGCATACCATTTCATAATATATCCAACTATAATTGACTTGATAATAATCTTGATGAACTCGACGACTCGAATGCAACGTCTTTTGAAATATGCCATGAATGACTCCAAGTAATATCTATAAAATGAGCAAATGCACAGCGGAAGATTTCTTTCATACCTGAGAATAAACATACTTTAAAGTGTCAACCAAAAGGTTGGTGAGTTCATTAGTTTAACTTGAACAATCGTTTCCATCATTTTAATAGACCACAAGATTTCATATTTCCATTTCTCATAAACATACGTCCCATGCATAGAGACAAAAATATCATTCATATGGATTGAATACCTGGTAACCGACATTCACAATATGCATATTAGAATATCCCCATCATTCCGGGATCCTCCTTCGGACATGATATAAATTTCGAAGTACTAAAGCATCCGGTACTTTGGATGGGGCTTGTTGGGCCCGATAGATCTATCTTTAGGATTCGCGTCAATTAGGGTGTCTGTTCTCTAATTTTTAGATTACCAGACTTAATAAAAAGGGGCATATTCGATTTAATAATTCAACCATAGAACGTAGTTTCGATTACTTGTGTCTATTTCGAAAAACAGTTATAAAAGCAGCGCATGTATTCTCAGCCCAAAAATATAAAAGGGTAAAAAGGCAAATGAAACTCACAGTACTGTATTTTGTAGTAAAAATACATATGACGACATTGAACAATGCAGGGTAGGCCTTGGATTCACGAACCTATATCTTTTAAATATATTAACACATATTATTGTATTCAAATAAATTTATATATATATATATATATATATATATATATATATATATATATATATATATATATATATATATATATATATATATATATATATATATATATATATATATATATATATATATTAGTGATTACACTTTTATATTAATAATTTATAGGTTTCGTTATCTGATTATATATATTCATCTTATATATTTTAAATGAGTAAGGATATTAGTATAGTTAAGTTATGGGTATATATTTTTATATAAAGATCATTTATTTGTTAAATCAATAATTGTAATAATACTAGATTAAAGATAATAATAACAAAGATAGTAATAATGGTAATAATAAAAATGTAAATGATAATCTTAATAATAGCTTTAAAATATGATAATTTTACCAAAAAATGTTTCTTTTAATAATAATATAGTTGTAATAATAATAATAATGATACTAGTTAGTAAAAAAATGATGATGATAATAATAATAATAATAATAATAATAATAATAATAATAATAATAATAATAATAATAATAATAATAATAATAATAATAATAATAATAATAATATAGTGTAAAAAGAGTAAATTCTTAATAATAACAATCCTAATAATGATATTAATAATGTAACTAATAATAGTAATAATAATAATAATAATAATAATAATAATAATAATAATAATAATAATAATAATAATAATAATAATAATAATAATAATAATAATAATAATAATAATAATAATAATAATAATAATAATAATAATAATAATAATGGCTACCTCAAGAAAAATTCCAAAAATAAATGCCTATGCTTGGCTCGAACACATGACCTCTTGATAACCAGTTATCTCCCCTAACCAATCCGCCATCCTTCTTTATCTAATTTAAATTACGATTTTATTTTATTTATCATGTTTTCTGTTTAAATTTTTCATCTTCATCTTTTTCTAAAAAGAAATGTCACGGTCGAGGATTGAACCTGCGACCTATCGCTCTAAGCAAACACCAAAGACCATTGCTCCACTATTGTTTTCCTAATCTAAATCACAGCCTATATATATTAATCCCATATTCTTCTATTTCCATTTTCTTTTCTTCTTCACCAATTTCAATCGATCAGGAACCATCAAATCGTTATCATGTGTTAATTTCTTTAATCTCGTTCATCTATCATCATCATTATTCTTATATCATCATATACGTCCATCATCATCAAATCGTCTCGTGATCATCATCAATAATGTATACGTATATCATCATCATTGTTTCATCATCATCTTCGTAACATCATATCTTCACCACGTAAATCATCATCAAATTATTATTACTATCCTATATCTTAATCATAATCAAAATCTTAATCATCCTCTAATCATACTCATGGTTCGTCAATGATTATCATTAGCACATGTACATGGCCCAAACATAGCAGCCCAATACAAATACAAGCTCGGCCCAGCAGTTCATGATCTAAAAAAAAATATATCGATCCAGTAACCCTTCCTTCGGCCCAACTTGTGTTATACCACAAAAAGACTCACGGTTTATATGTATACGTATATTACTTCGGTCTCATGAATTAATTAATCAATCCGATACAGTGTTGATATAATATCATATTTGATCGGCCAAACCAAAAAAAATAATGGTGACCCAACACTTTAATCAAAAGTAACGAATAATTGGAGATGTATTTAACTAATATGGATGGTGGGGTTACTTGTACCTTTGACTGTCGGCCAACAAACAATCAAGAAAAAAGGAAGTTAGCAAGTTCTTCACTATATCATGATTAATTCTCTCAGCCATCCAAAGAAGAAAGTAATTCATACGTTAGAAAGAAACTAGCGGAAGTACAGGCGGTTTTTAATGGTGGACGTGGTGATCATAAAGGTGGCTATTTATGGACTGCAAAGAAAACATATAGCAGTTGTAACTATATCGGTGATGGTGGCATTTTTCTGCAGCAGTGAAGTGATTCGAATGGTGTTAGAGGTCACTCGTCAGATGGCACAACGTATGGCAAATGGGTTAATGATATGGTGAGTAGTTGGTCGACAAAGGTGATGATAGTGGGTGGTTTGGTTATAGTTTGAAACATTAAACGGGAAGAAGTAAGAATAGATATATGGTAAGGTGGCGTATGGTGGTGGCAGTGAGCTTGGGTTGTAATGATAAAATCACAAGAAGGAGACAAAGAGAGAAATTTGGTGTTGACAGTGTGTTTTCGGCTTTAATCACGAGATTGATGGTATTAAGATATATGGGTTAAAGTGTTTTTGGTTAAAAGTTGTCACGAGCAGGGAACGGTCAAACTTTATGTTGGATTTGTATAATTCATCAGACAATAATCGATGTAATTGATAATATTGATAGAAAGTCGAATGGATTCACTCCAATATAATCGAATCAATTGGATTTGTGGGGTTGATTTGATTGAATTAATCACGGATAAACAGAGTTAAAAGAAGAAGAAACAAAAATTTCGAAAGGGACATAAAACAGATTATTATCCATGATATCTGATTCCATATTCTATATATATATATATTATATTAAGTTTAATAATTAATAAACATAATTATAAACATTTTAATAATAATATTACGGTTTATATTATTAATAATTATAAAAATAATAAAAATAATGATATTAATGACAATGTTATTATTAATATAACATATCAGTATTATTACATAATTTTCCTAATATAATGGAACATTACAAATTTCTATATATAATATTTCTAATTTATTTATATTACAACAATTACTTAAATAATTATGTGTATATACAAATTACATATCTTAACCTAAAGTTTTTAAGTATATAAATATTAGTTAGTAATTTCGTTAAAAATAATAAAACGAGGAATTCCAAATAATGTAATTAAAGTTTTTTTTATGATTATATATTTTATAAAATACTATATATATAATTATCATCTTACATGTCTTTATTACATGAATGAATATACTACATACAAACTTTTAAGCAAATAATTTAACATCATTATATATATATATATATATATATATATATATATATATATATATATATATATATATATATATATATATAATATAATTACAAATAATATTCATATATATCTATATCTATATATGTACATATAAATTAATGGTATTCATTACATTGTATATTATTTTACATATTTAATTATATTTTATCATTATCTATTATTATATATACATACATTTATATATATATATATATATATATATATATATATATATATATATATATATATATATATATTACATATTTATTTACAAACAATTGTTCGTGAATCGTTCAGGAGTAGTCAAGGGGTAATTGATTACATAAACATAGTTCCAAAAATTTCGAGACTCAACATTATAGACTGTGTTTATCGTGTCGGAACATTAAATCGTATAAAGATTAAGTTTAAATTTATTCGGAAATTCCCGGGTCGTCACATACGTATCAATATTGAGATTCAATATTGCAGGAAAAGTACATAGACGCAACAGAGATGATAAACACTAGATTGACCTCACGAGCATACCCATGAACCATACCCATCACGTCCATAGCGATAACCCATAATTTCCTTAGCTCTATCCCGTTCACAAAACCCGTTTTGAAATAACCCGAACATGACTTCGTCGTATTATTTTATGTATAATATTAGTAATAATACTACTAATAATAATAGTACGGTTAATAATAATATTAATCTTAATAATAATAATAAATATAATAATAATAATATATATAAATTTTACGGAGTACTGAAATTAGAGAGATAGATTGGATGATGGTTCGACAGAAAAAATGCGAGATTTATACCCAAATCCTGAAACTGGCACCTCCGCACGTGCGGAGTTTTTGTGCCTATATGCTCCGCGAGTGCGGAGCTCCCCTGTCCAGCTCATTCCCAATGATTTCAATGCTGCCGACGGTTTATATATTTATTTAATATATAATATATTTAATTTATATAATTAATTATATATTATATTATATTTACGTGCATAGTTAACCTATAATTTTAGTTCTAATGACTCGTACGTTGTCACTCGACTTATGTCCTAGTTCCAGTTTTTCAAACGCATATTCGTACGCTTAGAAAACTAGCTCTTTATGTTACGCGACGTGTACCTATTATATATAATTAAACTTAATCATCTATAACTTATATTACCCAAAGTATAACTTCTTTATTTGAGTGTTGTGGTCATTTGCTTCTATAAATCAATGTCTTGTAGTTTATTAAAATACGTTAAATAAAATTGAAACGTATTTATACATTAACGCATTGTAAAATATATATATCTATATATATATCTCTATATATATATATATATATATATATATATATATATATATATATATATATATATTATATATATATATATATATTCTTATTTAAAAAATATAATTTTTGTACATCTTATAATTTAATAATATAACGTTTAGTTTTTCAAAGCTAATTTTATTTCAAAAATTGTTTACGTAATAGAAATATTATATCGTATCACATTTACGTTTTTGAAACATATATATATATATATATATATATATATATATATATATATATATATATATATATATATATATATATATATATATATATATATATATATATATTTATATATATATATATATATAATTTATAATACAAAGCTTTAATTAAGTTCTTTAAAACTTATGAACAAATTATCTTATAAAACGTTTTACTAATGAAGTTCTTTTTAGAAATGTTTTTGTATGTTTGAAATAATATTAAATAAATATGAAAACTTTGTTTTTCCCAAAACTAAATATATTTAAAAATCATTTTACTAAACTGGTTATAATAGTAGAATTTGTTATATCGTAAAACGTTTTATAAAAGTAAGATTAAATATACTCTTAATAGGTTTCAAGTTTTTAATTTAACGTTTGTTGGTGAAACGGAATATAAAGTCCAAAGGTTAGATAAACGTATAAAATCATCTTAATGTAAACCGTCGATATCCAACGTCTAAGTTATTTACATTTCTCGTTCCAACTTTAAGATGAAAGTTAAGATAGTTATCTTATTAAAATCACGAGGAAAATGTTGTATAACATGAATTGAAAATCAAATAGAAATCTCTACTAACTCTTGTCTAGTTTCCGTTAATTGACACTTTGTTCTTATATGTAATTTACTTTACCAATTATTCTGAATATCGTTAAAAAGGAAAGGTTTCCTAAATCAACGTGGACCTCTCAACAGAGACTCGTAATCATAATTCAATGTATCTGATAACTCAATCATTTGATATTATCTTATAATTCCATCTATAGACACATTGAAACAAATACGTTCATGTAAAGTATTATACGTCTAATACTTTGTTAATGTTTTCAAGTTATAATATATATACACATATACATATATAATCATACCCGTTCATATAATGGTTCGTGAATCATTGGAATTTGGTCGAGGTTAAATGAATGTATGAACATATTTTAAAATCCTTGAGATTTAACTTAACAAACTTTGCTTATCGTGTCGGAATAATATAAGGATAAAGTTTAAATTTGTTCGGAAATTTCCGGGTTGTCACACATGCTTCCATCGAACTATTTACTGCTACTGTTTTCCTCTTGTTTCTTCTTCAACTGGAACACCATCATCATCACTAGCACTACCTTAAATCGACCCAAACCACCCTTAATCACCATCATTTATATCGATCATCATTAACAAAAATTAACAAGAACCATAACAAAGAACCATTACCCGATCACTGTTCTGTTTCGATCTTCAACCAAAATCGATCATCTGCTCATCTTGATTTTGATCGAATAAAGAACAATCAAAACCATTGTTGTTACCCTAAATAAAAAAAAAAAAAACCACCAAGAACACCATTTATTACTATATACGTTTGATCAAATTAAAAAGTACAGAATAGATATATAGAGAGACGAATGAATTAAGGGAATATAAATTAACTGATTACTTACTTAATCACTTGATGAACTGATTCCTTAATCCATTGATGATGATGACGATTAACGATGATGATAAAAGGCTGATGAGGACAATGAACGACGATGATGATAAATCGATGACCTACTAAGCGTTGATCGTTTTTTTTTATTAACGAATTGAAGAACACTTGAACCATGATTTTTCTCCTGCGAGTGTGTTTATCCTATCTTCGATCTTTTTGAGCCGTCATTAAACACAGACCCCTCTTTATTAGGTAGCTTTTTATTATTAATATTAATATTATTATTATTATTATTTATATCATTATTATTATAAATATAATTATTATTATTATGATTATCTAACTAGTATTGTTAATATCATTATTATTAAAAATATCAATTTTTATATAAACTATCATTATTATTATTTTAGTATTTTTATTAGAATTATTATCATCATTAGTAAAATTATTAATATTTTAATCATTAATATTATTATTATTATTATTATTATTATTATTATTATTATTATTATTATTATTATTATTATTATTACTACTACTACTACTACTACTACTACTACTACTACTACTAATGTTATCATAATCACTAATATTATTATTATTATTAGTAATTATTATTAATTATTAACACCTACATTAATAGAATAAAATACTACTAATATTACTTTCATATTAACAATATTATTACAACAAATAAATATTTATTATATAAGAATACATTATTTATAAATACCATAATATTACATATAATTATATTTTAACATTTTTTTTATATTTACATTTTACATATAATAAATTATTGATATTTAATATAATACTATTCACATATATATACAACTATATAAATATTAATTATTTTAAATTAAATATATAAGATATATAAGTTAAGAATAAATTGTTCGATTACAATTATATGTATTAATATATATATCTGATATAGGTTCGTGAATCCGAGGCCAACTCTGCATTGTTCAGTTTCGTCATATGTATTTTTACTACAAAATACATTATTGTGAGTTCATTTGATTCCCCTTTACTCTTTACATTTTTGGGACTGAGAATACATGCGCTGTTTTTACAACTGCTTTATTAAATGCTTTTGAAATATATTTTGAACTGCGAATACATGAAATGCTTTTATAAATGTTTGACGAGATAGACACAAGCAAAACATTCCTCGAATGAATTATTATGCAGACAGAAGTTCTGCGAATTATTATTGAATTATGTGAACATGATAATTGCCACCATTGAATTATGTGGACATGATAATTGCCACCATTGAATTATGTGGACATGATAATTGCCACCAATTGATGTGAATGTTATGTATCGAGAGAATGATTTTTATACACAGGTTATGTGTATTATATTTTGTACACGAGATATGTGTACGGTTACTAAGATTTATGAAAAAGGATTTCGTACACGAGAAAGGTGTACTGTATTTAAAAGATATCGCATGTACATTACAGGTGGGTATAGGATTCGGGCCCATTTGTACCATGCAGCATTTAAATCTTGTGGTCTATCAAAATGATGAATTTTATTGTTTATGATAAACTTATGAACTCACCAACCTTTTGGTTGACACTTGAAAGCATGTTTATTCTCAGGTATGAAAGAAATCTTCCGCTGTGCATTTGCTCATTTAAAGATATTACTTGGAGTCATTAATGGCATATTTCAAAAAGATGTTGCATTCGAATCGTCGAGTTCATCAAGAATATTATTAAGTCATTTATAGTTGGATATATTATGAAATGGTATGCATGCCGTCAACTTTCGATGTAAAGAAAGTTTGTCTTTTAAAAACGAATGCAATGTTTGTAAAATGTATCATATAGAGGTCAAATACCTCGCAATGAAATCAACTATTGTGAATCGTTTATAATCGATATGAACGGGGCATTTCACCCAGCAGGCATGGTATTAGTATTTGGTGGAACCTTGTTTGTGCCATCAACTCCATGAACACGGAACACTAAAAGGTATTATCCCATATCAAACTCTTTATCGCAAATTTGGAAATGGTACCACTAAGAAGTGGATTTTTACTTCAAAATAAGCACGTGTTAATTGAGTACATGTTAATGCTTTTTTTTTTTTTTTTTTTGGAAAGCTAAGAATTCTATTAATAAGATGGACCATTGTACATGTTAATGTTGATGGCGATTATTTGGATTACATTGGACTAACTTTTAGTTGAAATGCAGATAGGGTAGTTGATTCAAAAGACATAATAGATTTTTAAGATTAAAATGAGCGTGTTAATTGATAATGTCATCTTTATTTTTAGGTGGACACGGAGATTTTAAGGTAATCAATGAACCAATTACCGTAACTCGAACTCACTTCAAGAGCATCAACCCCAAGTTCGGAGGTTAACGGCATCTATAAGAGCTTGGTGGAAATGTAGGGACTATTTGGGAAATTTTGTCGATCCTTTTTTACCCAAAAAATGAGCGAGTAACACTACTAGGGTTCTTTAGAAACCCTTATTCTAAACGAGCCGACCTCCTTCCTCTGCTAGAATCAAAAAGCTTCGAGATAACTTTTGAGGGCGAAAGAGATAAGAAGAGAGGTCTGACTATACCTAATTTTCTTATCATCATTTTACGCATTATTTCAATTCTGTTTATCTGCTAAACCCTAGATTTTTTTTTTTTTTTTTTTTTGTGTGTGTGTGTGTGTGTGTGTGTATATGTTTACATGATGATTATGAGGTCTGACTAAACCTAATTTTGTTATCGTTTTACGAAACATTTCTACTCAAATACATTCTGTTTATCTGCTAAACCCTAGTTTTCTTTTGTCTATATTTTACATTTTGTTTATCTGCTAAACCATAGTTTTCTTTTGTGTATATTTTACATTTATTGTTTGTATCAATTTGTAATAAATCGCTGGTAAGAATATAGTTTTATCTTAGTTACATGATCAATCTGTTTTAACCACTAAAGTTAAATGATTCCCAGACTAGTCTCATGTTAATGAATGGATATTTGTTATTGTGCAACTGGATTTGGGTTGTTACCTAATTTACTATAAAATCAGTTGGGTTATAGAGTTGGGGAATATATCTGATTTAAACAAGAGAGATGAGGTTTTGATTTCGAGTGAAGTTATTTTTAAACTTGATTTAAGCATTTTTTTTTATATGTTCTTATTATATTTTACTACATTAATGAGTAACTAATGTGTTTAGTGTGTCTTGTATTAAAATTAAAATGCATTTACTTTAAAAAAAGTGAGTGATACTCGCATATAAGAATAACCTTTCAGTTTGAGCTGTTACAGATAAATTATAAACCAACTTGATTCTTTACTTTGTGTACTTATATGACTTCTGTTGGTATCATAATTAATTATTTCCTAGTGTTTATTACAGGATGCTGTGTTCAAAGCGAAGGGTGTTAATGAAGGTATATATGTCTCATAATAATAATAATTTGGGTAACATGAAAATAATTTTGTACTGATTGATTCCTACTTTTACAGTTACTGATCCAGTCAACTCCAAAACTCCCGAGACGTCACAAACTCTGGTACTAATATTCCGTGACTCCGTCTTCCCATGTTCTTTTATTTTAATTACTAGTATAGATGGCAATTTGGACTGGTTCGGTAACGTGTGAAAACATGTTGGGTTGGGTTGGGTTGATCT
Source organism: Rutidosis leptorrhynchoides (assembly GCF_046630445.1). Classification (NCBI taxonomy): domain Eukaryota; kingdom Viridiplantae; phylum Streptophyta; class Magnoliopsida; order Asterales; family Asteraceae; genus Rutidosis; species Rutidosis leptorrhynchoides. Next base: position 78,395,136 of record NC_092337.1, on the reverse strand, counting down.
AAAACACTTCTTTTATCTAAAATGTATTTATTTTTTAAAAAAAAAGTGAGTTATATTTGCATATAAGACTACCTTTCAGTTTGACCTGTTACAGATATAATACAAACCAACATGATTCTTTATGTACTTATATCAATGACATCTGTTGGTATCATAATTAATTATTTACTATTGTATGTTACAGAATGATGTGATCGTAGAGGAAGGTGTTGATGACTGCGCTGTTGATGAAGGTATATAATATATGTCTCTCATATAATAATAATAATAATAATAATATTAATATTAATATGGGTAAGATGAAAATAATCTGTACTGATTGATTGGCTTTCTTTCTGCTACTTTTAGACCCCGAGGTTGCTAAATCATCCAAGAAGAAGAAGAAGAAGAAAAATAAAAATCGTAAGAAAAATAAAAATCGTAAGAACTCTGAGAGTGGCCGTGGCTCTTCTTTAGAGAAACCTCCACAATTTGATCTTGACAAGGCACCGGTAAGTAATGTTCTGTCTTCTTGCTATGACCTTTTTCAATTTTTGTTATGTTTTGTATTATGTAGTTGGGCTGATGTATTCAATATGCTTTTTATGATGTATTATAGTTTATTATTCATCAGTAAGTAATGTGTTAAAGTATGTCTTATGTCAAAAATAAAATGTATTTATTTTTAAAAAAAGTGAGTTATACTCGCATATAAGACTAACCTTTCAGTTTGACCTGTTACAATAAAATACAAACCAACATTATTCTTTGTGTACTTATATTCAATATGCTTTTTCTGATGATTTACTTCTTATGTAGGGTGTAACTGACAAACAGGATAATCGTACCATCGGTAAGTTTTTATTCTTATATTGACATAATTAGTTGCACATGCATATATCTTGTGTTATACTTATTACAAATATTTGATGATTGACAGGTTTGAGTGAGGATGAACTTTTTGCTCAATTCTACGATGCCGGAATAAGGGCTGGCTTGTTAAGGATGTATACACCGGATAAAGCTAAGAAACAGGCACGCAGGTTGTTCGACTGTGCTTTAGGGGTATGCTATTAAGTACTATTAACTTCAAATATTTTTTTCGTGTAAATTACATCTTACTTATATCATCTGATTCACATTAATATTTGTGTTTGCAACAAATTTAGATTTGCCAATTTTGAATCGTCTTATCTTTGAGTGAAAACATCAAATACGTTTTTATATATTAATATTAATTATAATTATAATTATATTGTTCTTAAGAGGAACTCTGTGTGTCTATATTTTCGTAAGGTTTTCTTTTTTAACATTTTCGCATACAATAGTTTATTTTTTTACCACATACGATTTTTACATTGTTACCAAATTGTTATTTTTTTCTAGTTTTTTTTTTTTGTCAAAACTTGAACTTTAAGAAGCTTTGGCGCTTTGTCTATTGAGCTTAATATTCTTATATCTTAAATATTTAAATGTTGAACCAGTTACTCAAATAGGTTCAATTTTCGCCTTAATGAAACTTATTTTGCTGTGTCATACTAGTTTTGAAGCTTGAAGGTGTCTTATATATTTATTTTCTGTAAGTAAAAGAAAGACTCTTACTCTGAAAAATTAAATGACTACTTATAGTTAAAAACCTGATCCATACATACAATTTACCCTAAATGCATTATCATTTGAAGATACATAAAGATTGATGTCACTTACTGTTGTTATATTTCTGTTGTTTGTGCGTACCTTAAGGAATTGAAAAAATCTGGAAGTTTGGAGTTTGATCTTAAAAACTTGGCTGATACCTTCAAGTTACAAGGTAATATGGCACTTAATATTTCATAGATTTAATAAAGATGGTTAAATAAAAATCTAATAGAATAAAACTTTACTGCATTGACTTATGTACCTTGTTTTTATTATGCAGGTAACAAAGCTATGCAATCTAAGTTGTACCCGGATGCAATTGAGCGTTACAGTGTTGCTATTGCACTTTGTGATGATAATGCTGTCTATTATTGTAACAGGTAATCTAACTTATTTACCCAACCAAACAATTATAGTTTTTTTTTGGGTCTAAATTACTTGTTTTCTGTGAATGGGTACTTTTACATTTACAGAGCAGCTGCTTACACTGAGACTAAACAGTATACAAAAGCAATCAATGACTGTAATAAGGCGATTGAAATCGACCCATCATACATCAAAGCTTTTAGTCGTTTAGGTTATCTGTACTATGCTCAAGGGAATTACAGTTATGCTATCCATAAAGGCTTTAAGAAAGGTCTGTTTTTATTATATTTCAAAAAATTGTAACATCAAAATATGAAATATTATTCTTTTAATTATTTAATGGAGCATTTTTTTAGTAACTGGGAATTATTATTATTATTATGTGAAGGTTGTTAAACGGTTGTATATATTAATATTAATTATCATTATATTATTCTGGTATTCATGCATGCAGCCTTGCAATTGGATCCTGAGAATGAATCAATGAAAGGAAATATCGAGGTTAGTAGTACATCCTTCGGTTTGATTAATTAAATTAATTATTATATAGTTTTCTTTTTGCGTATGTGATATATTCGGTTTTTTTTTTCATGCTTATAGGCAGCTGAGCAAAAAATCTTGGAAGAGCATAATAGGGCGAGCTATCCTCAGTTTGATCTTAATGATTATCCATTCGCAGTTTGTCTTTTTCTCATAATTTTTTCAACTTCTTATTTTAATTATTTGTATATGTATTTCGGATGATGTCTTCAATATGCTTTTTCTGATGATTTACTTCTTATACTTGTTATGTAGAGGGAAGAGGACCGACAGATGATGAAAATGGTCAATGAATATAATCGTCGTAATCACGCCATCATTGGTAAGTTTTGATTCTTGTATTTGTTAATATGTTATCCAGATCCTCCCATGTCAACATATAAAGTTAGAGTGTTCATTCATTTATATATGAACATGCTGATAACATTATTAATTGCACTTTAATAATCTTGAGTTGTATAAATGAATTGAATTTGAATGTATTTATAATTGACAGCTCAGCAGAAACTCACTGAAGAGGGACAAAGGGTTAGTGATGACCAATTAAAGAACCTTATTGATGCTATGAGATCTATAGGTCAGACACAAATCAACAACAACAACTCTAATGGAAACTAAACGCCATGATGTGGATTATTAGTATGTTAATGTAGTAGTAAGTTCCTCCAAAGTACTAATACTAACTGGTTTTGAATCCTCAGTATTAACTGTGTAATCATTTGGTGGAAACTTAACATCCCGTCATGCCTTTGAAACTACGTTTCTTTGTTCAGAATATGTTAATTTCAGTAGGTTTTGTTTAGCTAAATTATGGTAATAGTTGCATATGGGTTATGTTGGGAGTAAATTTGTAGTCTCTATATAATCTCTGCTTACTATTTCTACTTTAATCTTAATATTTTATATTTTATATGGAGTATATTAGGGACGAGACCGGTACTGGAACCGTAATGTGCTGAAACTGCTAATACCGATACCTTATTTTCACAATTTCAAGAACTGTAAAAGCGGTACCGGCTTTGGTTCGGTACCGGTTTTCTTCGGTATTATACCTCTAAGTACCGAAATATCATATAGTCATTATGTTCACAATTAGTTCATGTATCCAATGTAGATGTTAGCATTTTATTCAAAATATGATTGCAGAAACTTGCTTTAGTTTCTTTTGTACGCTTAGTTACATAAGGTATTAATCATCCTTGATTAGTTGATGGGAAATTTGTTTGAAAATGATTGAACTTTCACTAAATTTTTATTGTATGCATTCAACTTTCAGATTGTCTATTGTATAAGTCATGACTTGCATACAATTAGTTAGATGCGTAGGATAGGAATTTGATGAAAGTTCAGTTCATTTTCAAACAATTTTCCCATTACCTTAATAATGATTTTTCAACCTACTATTTAACCTACCATTTTAAGATCACGACATTGTCTCACACTATTTCTCTCTCTACCAGGAATCTTAAATCTTTCATGTGTCATTATATTATTATATTAGGTAGGTTAAATTGTAGATTGAATTGGTACGTTGATAAATCATTATCCTAGAGAATCTCTCTTATTCTAAGTGATCATCTGTCATCTCTTTGAATGCCACAACTGTTCATAAGAAAGCAATATTGTAAATTTTTGTTAAATATAGTATTTCTTACTGTATTATATTAACCAAAAGAAACCCGGTGATGTTGGTTTAGGCCATGCGTTATCCCGATTTCTATGTTCAATAGTCAAACATTTTTTAAAACTACTTGATCGGTTAAATATCAAGAATTATATTTGGACCAGTTTAAAAAACTTATCCATTTCGACTCAAAACTTCGTTATCCAAACCGAGCCAACCTGGATTGTTTGCCTGTAACACCCCAAATATTTAAGGTACCAATTTATGAAAATTTAATAATAATTTATTATGTTCTAGCATTTATCTAGTAAAATAAATTGGTAATAAATAAGGCTTGTTAGTTAAAGTTATGAAGGACTAGAGGTGCAAGTTAGCTTAAGGACCATCACAAACTAGTTTATGGTGGGGATAGTAGAAAGTGCAAAAAGGGTAAAGATAATTGAGTTGAGTTAAATGATAAAAGAAAATGCTGAAAATTGAATAAGTGAGTGTGTTTGTGTGTTTTTTTTGGAACGGCAATTATATTAAAAGAAAACTAGCAAGAAGCTAGACAAAAACAAAAATGAAACAATAAATTACAAAGGGCATAGAAGCCAATCATTCCATGACGGAGCAATTTTGCTTCTAGCTTTTAACCAAGAATAGGAAGACAAACGGATACTATCAAATAAGTCAGTTCTCTTAATCGTGTTAGAGCCAAAGAGGTTGTCATTTCTGAAGCGCCAAATCCACCACATTGTTGTGACAAAGATACAAAATAGACGGGACTTAGAAGCCGAAGGAGCTGCGAAGTAATCAAGCCAAGTAAACAGATCTTCTAAGCCACATTGTTGTGTGTTGAGAGTCACGACCAAGAAGAAGAAGAAGAAGAAGGGAAGAAACCCTTCAAAAATTTAAAGAATTAGTCACATGCAAACACGAATTGAAGTAGTCTTGAGTGTATAAATCATAATAGCAAGGTGCAAATCTTCAATTTCTTCTTCATTTGTGCATAATTAGGGTTCTTAAATCCTAAAAGCTAAGGTATGAACTTCTAGTCTTATCCTTCACAAATTGGTTGTGTTTCAAGAGAAATTTTAGTTAAATGAGTTGTTATATGTTGTGATTGTGCATCATTCAAGCTTAAAACTAATTTAAATGATGTTTGAGTGCAAGTTCATGTATGAACTTGCTACAAGTGATTTCATTTTGAAAAATGGTGATTTTAAGAGTTGTTAATTGTCATTATGAGTTTGTGCAAACCAAGTGTTTGATGAAAGGCTTGAATGAGAGATAAGTTCATATATTGTATGTTACAAATTAGAGAAAATGAATGTTAAAAAGTATGACATTAGTTGTTGAAATGGAAAGTGCTAAGCTAAATTTAATGAATATAAGAATTTGAAATGTTATAAGTATTCAAGTGATGTGGTGAAAAAGGGTTTAAGCAAGATTAAGTCTTGAGTGTTAAGTGAATGAAAGCGAAAGTAAATGCTTATGAGGTTAAACTTGTTTGAATGTAATGTGATAGCTTGATTAAGTAAATGATGAGACTAGCTCTTTTATAGGTGCTATTCAAGACAAAGGAGCTTCAAGCAATCAAGGAAGTACATTTGGTCAAGGTGAGTTTATATGGGGTAACTTGGGCGGGTCAAACGTGACTTAGTGCTTCCGGATTGCATCCGTGCAAGAGGGTGACGAATAAGTTCACTAGGTTGTTAGCTTAGACGCTACTACTAGGCTTGCCTAGTAATAGAGTCTATGTTTTGATCTTTTTAGCTTAAGCATAAACTCTAGGTTCGCCTAATGTTTATGCTTATGGTATGATTCTAGCTTAGACGCATCGTTGTCTATGTTTTATGATATGATTTAGAGTTAGCTTAGGCATATGCGTATGCCTATGGTTGTGAATAGCTTAGCCACAATTACTAGGTCGAACTTAGTAAGTTGTGTCTACGGAAGAGTAATGAGCTCGGATCCGATAATAGTAAGCAGCCTTCGGGTTGAAAGGCTATGTTTAAGTTATTTGCTTATGACTTTATATGTTAAGCGTTTCCATTTTACTCGCCTATAACTCACTAAGCATGAAAGTTTACCCTTATGTTATGTTTATGTTTTGATAGGATCGAAAGGACACCGAAAAGGTAAGGAGCCTATTTGAAGATAGCGGAGCATTGGTCATATAGTAAGTGGTAGTGCAAGTCCCCATTTTGAATCTAGCTCTATTAAAACCGCTTATCGACGCCAAGGCTTTTTGTACTCATAAACTATGTTCATTTTGAAATTTGGGTCAAAACGATATGTTGAAGTTGTGTAATTGGGTCGTGCGTGACCAAATGATCTTTGTAACTCTTAATTATGTTGGAAATTGATTAATTAAGTTTGTTAATGTATTATGTTGGTAAAATGGTGTTGTGTGATGTTAATTATTGCAAAAGTGTGATTTTAAAGCAAGTTAAAGTTCAGCATCAGCAACAGCACAGGGCCGCGTCGCGGGTCCCTTAGCCGCACCGCGCCTTCTAGTGTATTTTGGTTACAGAAGTTTTGAGCAAAACTGACCTGCAGTTTCATAGCCTGGCCGCGTCGCGGCTCATGCCTGAGTGGTCAACTTTTATGTAAAAAAAAAAAATTATCGTTTAAGGGCGCTATATTGCCAGGTATAATGTAATAACACTTAGGATACTTATAAACCATATCAAGAATTATATTGACGGTAACTTGTAGAGTTTTTTGTTTGTATCTTATCTGGTATTCATTTGTTAGAAAACCTTGTATCTAGGTCTATATACACTAGACCAAGGTCATATAATATATAAGTACATTACATAACATATTGCAAACGAAATGTCGAGGTTTATAATACGTACTGTATTTAATTAGGGGCGGAGCCAGAAATTTAAGATAGGGGAGGCTTACTTAGTTATTCGACTTACGAATTCAATAAAGTTCAAGTTTAATATATTCCTACTAACAAGTAGACAAAAGAAATTAATATACAATGACGACAATCTTCGATTATTTTGCACAAAGAAGCAAATCTTCAAAGTTGCACATTATTCATTTTTTAAGATGAATCTTCCTGTTCGGTTATATAAAACTTTATTGTTTTTTTTGCAAAAAAAAAAAAAATAAATAAATAAAATAAAAAAAATAAAATAAAAAAAATAATAATAAGAAAAATAAACATAAACAATAAAATTTATATTTCCCTATCAATTTCATATGACTTCACCTAACTATCAAATTTATTACTCCCTATCAATTCCATAAGGGGAGTGATATGTACACAACCAACATTTATTATGTACACAACCATGGTGTTTTACAGTATTGTACAGTACAACAGTGTAAAGCACCATGATTGTGTACATAACAAAAGTAGGTTGTGTACATATCATCATCCATTCCATAACCCAACCATGTACATCACAAGAAATAAAAATATAAACTCCTTGAATAATGAGCCAGATTTTATTTCAAAATAAAACTTAGTTAATATAATTGGACTTGGATAAGTTAGGCCAAATTTATATTACTATTACGTACATTAATTGATGGGGGCTTGATCAAAAAATAATTATATTGACTACTACATGCTCACTGCACTTGGGCCTGATGGGGGAGGCCCAACACCCTCCTGCCCCTCCCCTAGCTCCGCCATTGTATTTAATAATTCTACCGATTTTCTTGGTGCACAACTCTTTTTATTTATTAAAAAAATAAAATTACAAATTAAATAAAACGTAATTAATATTATAGAAAATTGGACCATGTCCCGTTATCCAACCTGACTCATTTGGACCCGTTTAAAAAACTTATCCATTTCGACTCAAAACTGTATTGATGCGTTACCCAATTCGACACAACCTGAACTGTTTGGCAGGTATAATGTAAATGCATGGGAACATAGCACTTAGGATAGTTATTTCCACCACTAAAGAAGTTTCACATACAACCACTCATTCAAAAAAAAAAATTGATAACGTGCCAGTTAAAAAAAAGGAAGCAGCTGCTTATACGGAGTTGGCAAAACATTTCAACATGATCTTATGGTTTGTGAAGTGATTGTTATTATATCATCATGTTGACACACTATTAAATTACTTTTACACAAAGTAGGTTTACTTAGTAAAGTAGCATTATTATTTTTGGTGAAAAGTACTCAATAAAGTAGTTAATCTACACAAATTTATATGGACTGTCAGCCTACGACGCATTGATTGCAACAATTAAAATGCATGTTAATGTTAATTATTTTACTCCGACTTCAGATATTCAATGCACACCATATATTTGCAATGAGCTCAAGCAAAACATTGCAGTTGTTTTGAGATGGGAGAATTATACAGCAAGCATTTTTATTGAAGTATCACACATATAACATAACCCAATACGGTGATTATGCAAGAAAAACTATAGTTATTAGCCAAATTTCACACCAGGTTCCAAAGTCATCAACAATACTTTTACAGCAATTACAACTTGTTTTTTTTAACGACGATTTTTTGGCAAGAGTAGATCATTTATTTCAACGACCCTCATCATTTACACGTAACACACATGTTCGGGCGGAAACCCGAACCTATTCGACGGTACCCGGGAACACATCCATTCGGGCAGTATTATGGGTAGAGGTCCGTGAAAGAATCGGGTAAAACTTCCCTATAGGGTCAATATATACCATCATTATTGGTGTTCAATTGATTTAAAGAAAATATGTCATCCCTAAGGATCGAACTCATGACCTCTCCCTGTCCCATGACAACTTGTAGTTAAGGAAATTAACCACATCTATGCAACGACAAAATAAAATCACCAGACCACTTAAAACAGCTAGTAACAAAGTCTTGCAGATTAAGGGAACCAAATCTTTCATCTTCATATAAGGTTACCATCACAATATAGCCAATCACTAAATAGCAATATAGCATGACAAAAACCTTCCTAACTATTCATTTTTTATTTTTTTATTTTTTTTTACAGCCAAAGAATAAAATTATATATAAAATAAAACGATCCCTAGCAAGGCGCTAAGGGATGATTACAAGGGCATAGAAAGCCATAAGTTCCAATTAGAAACTAAATGACTTCTATTTTTAATCCAACGAAAAGAAAAAATTCTAATTACATCGAATAAACTACTTATAGAACAAAAAGAATCATGAAAGACAATGCCGTTTCTGAATCGCCAAATTGCCCATAAAGTAGTGATAGTCACCGCAATAATCCGTTTCTTTAAGATACCCGATAAATTAACGCCTTCAAACCATACCACAAACGAGTCCCAAGAAGAAAACTGGGGCAACCCGCAACCGAGCCATAACGAAATTTTAAGCCACAAATCACGAGCAATATTGCAGCCGAATAAAAGGTGATCCCTCGTCTCAATATCATCATTACAAACCGGGCAAAACATGATGGAGCTTAAGATGCACATGTATCAGCAAAAGAAGGCAATCTAACATTGTCCAGATAAAGTTCTAACTACCTTAAAGAATGTATACATGAATGGATTGAGCAAACTGTGTTCTTAAATTTAATTTTATTTATTTAGACTTAATATATGATGTACAATCTTGAAATAATTAAAATTTAAGTACATCATACATCATATTGAAATAAATTAAATTTAAGTACATCATATATTAAATTTAAATAATTTAAATTAAATTGATTATGGGATAAACAGCATCATATATTACAAGTACTCAGTTTAGTTAAGATTAAAAAAAGATAAAATTTATAAAAATATAAATTATTTACTGTGATTAATTAATTTTTTAAATTTAAGTAATAAAAGAAAAATATAAAGATTAAGTTTATAAAAATTATAAATTAATTATTGTGTTTAATTATTTTTAAAATTTTAAAATATTTTACATTAAATTTAAGTAATAAAAGAAAAATATGAAGTTATGATGTGGTTCAGTGGTTGGTGGTGTTAAAATACAATGCAAATTTGGTATTAGTAGATGTATATATGTAAAATATCTAGATATTAATATGTATAAGAAAATATCTAGAATTTAGAATATGGTAGGAAAAATCTAGAAATATTTGATAGGAAAAATCTAGATATTTGTATGTGTAGAAAATATCTAGATATTTATTCATGGAAATATTTAGTTTCTAGAATGTTCCATGGGGTAGTATAAATATGGGTGATGAGTAGTTCATTTGTGTAAGGTGTGAGTAAGTGAAGTATGAAGTAGAGAAGAAGTAAGAAGTGAAGAAGAGTTAGAAGTAGAAGTTGTGAAGAAGTAAGAGTGTGAGTTGAGTCCATAATATTGTAATTGTTTCTTTGTATTAATAAAAGTGTTCTTTGTTAAGTTTTCCGGTTAAGCCTTAGTTCGTGTTTGAGTTCTTAGTGCACTTGTGTTATTTTTATTATATGGTCGGCTCTGCCGCCTAAGTGATATATGGTCAGTTATACCGCCTGAATGATATATAGTCGACACTGTCGCCTAAATATTATTGTGCACTAAGGATTTATATAATTAAAGGCTAACCAACATCAAAGTGTTGGTCTAGTGAGTGAGTATAACCTAGGTCCTCTATAGTGGGTGTGTTGGGCTCGTCGAAGCTTCCAACAATTTGTATCAGAGCGGGTCGTTCGGGACCATTGCTAGTGGAGGTACTCATCGGTAAACGTTGGACGTTTACATCGTCTTGTTAACACCAAAGCCCTAAGGGAAATTCTGTCAGAGCACAGTTAGGAACTGTGAAAGCTCATCGGTCTGGGACTAAGCTTATTGGACGTTGGACGTCATGATGGCAGATCTTGCAAGTACGAGCAGTGGAATCAAGAGTCTCAATAACCACAACTATGGTTATTGGCGAACTTGTATAGAATCCTACCTACAAGGACAGGATTTATGGGAAATCGTTGCTGGCAATGACACAACGCCTCCACCGAAAGAAAATGCCGAAGCCTTGAGAAAATGGAACATCAAGGCCGGGAAGGCTTTATTTATATTGAAGACTACAATCGAGGAGGATCTATTGGAGCACATCCGTGACGAAAAAACACCAAAGGCAGCTTGGAAAACTTTTGAAAAATTATTTTCAAAAAAGAATGAAGCACGCCTCCAGCTCTTGGAAAATGAGCTTGCGGGTATCTCACAAAGAAGTCTGTCTATTTCTCAGTATTTCACCAAGGTGAAATCTATTTGTCGTGAGATATCTCAAATTGCTCCTGAAGAGAAAGTGAGTGATGCAAGGATGAAGAGAATTATCATCCACGGCTTAAGATCCGAGTATAATGGATTTATAGCCGCTGTGAGAGGATGGCCTACTCAACCATCATTAATAGAGCTGGAGAATTTATTGGCTAATCAAGAGGCATTAGCCAAGCAGATGAATGAAGTAACCATAAAAGACGGAGAAGATGCACTCTTCACCAATAAGAAGAAAGCAACATCTCGAAGACAAGAGGCGATGAAAGAAAGTATGACATATGGGTGGAAGGGTCACCCAAAATCAAAAGGCAACACTTTAGGGGGAGCTCAACAAGGAAGAAGAGATCATCGCCAACAATACGGGGAAAATGATAAGAGAAAGAATGGTGAATGCTTCAATTGTGGCAAGAAGGGTCATTTTGCTCGAGATTGTAGATTACCCAGAAGGCGAACTTTTGAAGGAAATGTGGCCGCTGCAAGAGATGAGAAGAAAGATGTCACATTCGAAGCAACCATTAATGAGGAAACATGGGATGCAGAAGTTGGACTCTCTGTTGAAGCTGACATAGATGATCAAGCTCTTTCAACAACTTTAAAGTCAAAAATAAACTACAAAGATGATTGGGTCATCGATTCTGGGTGCTCAAATCATATGACCAACGATGGGACAAAGCTGCAAGAAATGGAGGATTACAAAGGAAAGAGAGTCGTGTTGACAGTCGACAATTCAAGGTTATCTATTTCTCACATTGGAAAGACAATAATTCCAAATGAAGGTGACTCTCATAAGCTCCAACTCGAGAAGGTGTATCTTGTCCCTGACCTGAAGAAGAATTTACTATCAGTACCACAATTGACAGCAGAAGGGAATTATGTGCTCTTTGGACCAGAAGATGTGTCCGTATTCAAGAGAGTGAAGGTGGTTGGCAATTCAATTATGCAAGGAAGAAGAATAGAGTCGGTCTATGTACTATCTGCTGAAACAACATATGTAGATAAGACTCGAAGAAATGAGACGGCTGATCTTTGGCATGAACGTCTTGGGCATGTGGGCTACAACAAGTTAAAGGAGATGATGGTGAAACACATAGTAAATGGGCTTCCTCAAATTGATATCCGAACAGATACAATATGTGCTGGATGTCAATTTGGGAAAGCTCACCAATTGCCATTCAAGGAGTCACAACATCAGTCCAAGACACCACTAGAGCTCATACACTCAGACGTCTTTGGCCCAGTGAAACAAACATCACTTGGAGGAATGAAGTATATGGTGACATTCATTGATGACTTCTCAAGGTATGTGTGGGTTTACTTCATGAAGGAAAAGTCGGAGACTTTTCAGAAGTTTAAAGAGTTTAAGAAGAAGATAGAAAGTGAGCTCAATAATAAGATTAGGTGCTTGCGCACAGATAATGGAGGAGAATATTTATCAACCGAGTTCAATATCTATCTTGAGAAGCACAAGATCAGAAGGCAATTGACTTGCCCCAATACTCCACAACAGAATGGAGTGGCGGAACGCAAGAATCGTCACCTTGCCGAAACTTGTCGGAGTATGCTTCATGGTAAGAATGTACCAGGCAGATTTGGGCCGAATGTATGAGGACGGCATCGTACGTGATTAACAGACTCCCACAAACAAAGTTGGGATATATTTCACCATATGGAAGATTATGTGTAACATCCCGCCTTTTTCCGTTAAATTTATTTTTAACACCGTCTTTTTTTTTAATAATATCTTTCGTTATTTAAATTCGTAGTTTCCGTTGACTAACGTTCATAATATTCCCGCTATTTAATTATAACATCACTCGATTACTCGGGCGTTTTTAAAATATTCGTTTGGTTAATTCCCGCACCCGACAACAAACTTGAGGGACTAATCTTAGAATTTGGCCAAATGTTTGGTGACTAGTCACCACCTCCCCATCTCATCCATTCATTTTTCCTCTTCTCCATCTACCTCCTTTCTCTCTTCCATTTTTGAACCATAAACACCTAACTCACAAATTCATCATCTAAATCCGATTGGAAAAGCAAACATCAAAACAAATTACATTTTCGTGATCCTCTCTTCATCCTCTTCGATTTGGTACCAATTTCATAGCTTGGGGTAAAGTTTCTAAAAACTCTTGATTTTCTCTAAATTCGTGTTTTTATACTTGAAATGGTGTTAGTTAGTGTCTATGGCTCGTGTGTAACATGAATATATATTTTGTTTGCTCGATTTGTTGTTTTGAGTAACTAGTTTGAACATTTGAAATGGGTTTGCTTAATCTTGCATTTTGGAAGATTAAATGTTGTTTGATTGTTAAAGTTCATGTTTTAATTGTGTTACTAGTATCACTAGCTTCGTTTTGATGCGTAGGTTGATTAAGAAAACTTCAAACACATGATTATTGAATTTTGTGAATTTTGGTTAGGGTTTGATAGACTTTGAAATGAACTTTTGATGCGTTGAATGCTTGTTAATGTTGTTAGTAAGTGTTTAGATGCAATGTATGCTTAATTACCTTCGAAACGGCATATCGTATGTGTAAATTGGATTCCCGAATCATAAAATACGTTTTACGAACTTGAAACTTTGAAAATAAACATTTCTTGATCAATTGATGAGTTTTCGGTTATTGTAATTGATGTTTTTTCTTGTGAAATGTAGTTAATTGCATTCCTTGTCAAAAGAGCTTTCCAATGATATAAGATGCGTATTCTAAGTGTTTACGGTTTGCGTTTTGTGCTAAATTGAATTTTGGATCAAGACTTGAACTTTTGAAACTGACCAGGTACCAGGCCACGCCTAATGTCGCGGCGCGACACCTCTGGCCGCGGCGCGGCAATAGCCGTGTTTGGATTCTGACCTACTTTGTCAAATTTCGAAAAATGTTTGCTATGCTACGCACCTCTGATTCACATGTAACTTGTTCTAACATGCTTATATATGAATAAAAACCTCAGAAAAATAGTTCGGGACCCGACCCGATCCCGTTGACTTTTTCGTTGACTTTGACCAAGTTTGACTTTTAGTCAAACTTAACAAAACACTTATACAATCGTTCTAATCTTATTTTATACTTGATTCTTGCATGAAACTTGACAACGTGATTCACATGCTATATAATCGAGTCGTAATGAGCCATAGGACTAATTGAACACATTTCGCCCGACCTTGTGTCGTAACCGGTTAATTGATACAACTTACTTGTTTAGGTCAAGGCTAAGCAACATTCATGCACACGTTTACTTTGTGAAGTACATTTATACTCGTGCACTCGAGGTGAGATCATAGTCCCATCTTTCAAACAACTTTTATGCTTTAAACTATGGGATGAGAAACATATACGTATCATGCTTTTACACTTTGAACACAAGTACGAAAACAAACATTCCACGTACGGGTTTGAACAAAAAGCCTCAATTCAATTATCATTAGTTACACTTGCAGGGTGTAAACGTGAACTTATATTATGTGATCACATGGGCTTGACGAGCCTCATTCGGACGGTTCGCTACCGTTAGCGGATGAAATATATTTTCGGGTCTAGTGTATGTTCTAACACTACGCAAAGGGTGCAAAACAGTTAAGTTTGATAATTGGGTGCCCGGGATACAAACAACAACTTTGGAATGCAAATGATTTTGATAATCATCTTATATTAAATCTTGTGGTTCAAATACAACGTTTACTAAAACACCTATGATTTCACCAACGTTTTTCGTTGACAGTTTTCTAAATGTTTCTCAGGTTCATACATGGCTATTTGATACATGATTCCGCGTACACTCATACTTGCTTGGGGTCAAGCATACATACATGCATACGCTAGTGATAGCACCTTTGGATTCAAACATGTTGTTTACATACTTACGCTATGTAACACCCCGCTTTTCCGTACATGCTTAAAGGTACACACCTAATCAATTATACGTCTATAACTTGCTCGTTATGTGGCTAAGTTAGCTAACATGTTAGTTACTTGAGAATGTGTATATTATAAATGTTGAATGCATGCGCGAACGTGTTTACCTACGTGTCACGATGGCATTGAGTCGTGTGAGACTCAAGGTTGGGGTTAGTATGTGTATTAAAGTGAGCGTTTGGGTTATTAGTTATGGAAACCTTGGAAAATTGATTAGCTAGTCGAGGGCACCAGTTCCAGGCAATTGTCGCGCCGCGATACAGGGCTCCGCGACGCGACACATCAAGCAAAGATTTGATCAGAACTTGGATTAAAGGGTGCTGTTTTTCATGTGTTTCGTCGCGCCGCGACGTTTAGTACCGCGCCGCAGCAGGCCTGCTGGCCAGGTTCCGGTTTTAGGTTAAATTAAGAGATTTTGAGGGGCAAAATGGTAAATGGACGTATAGATCAGATGGGTGCATTAAATCTGGTCCACTAGTTCATTTATTTCATTTTCCTTTTTCATTTTCTTTCAATTTCTCTCCCAAAACTCTAACACCCATTTGGATTCAAAGTGAGATTGAGAGAGGAAGGATTTAGGGTTGATCTTTGGAGCAAGTATTAAAGTTGTTCCTTGTGACTCTAGCTACGTGGTGATAGTCTCGGTAAGTTCTAACTCTAAGTTTCGAGTTTTAATTGATTATGGCTAGGGTTTTGGTTAATAGAAGCTTGTATGACCCATTTGGGAGTAAAATGGGTGAATTTGGGTTAGGTTGTTGTAATGAAACCCTAATGGCCATAATCTAGGGTTTTGGTCTTGTAATTGTGAGTTTGAAAGTGTTAATGGTATTGTAAGCATTAAACACTTGTTAGAATTGAAAGGGATGTCATTTAGGTCAAGAATGTACTAGTTGACCTAGTTTGGGTAAAATGGGTGTAAATTACCCTAGGTGGATGTCAATTGAGGCTAGTAGACTTTAATGCACTAATGTTGGTAATTAAAGTCGAGTCTTGGCCATTAAGAGGGCGGTTGTGGTGTGGTTGGGTCATTTAATGCGAAATTGAGTCATTAAATGCCCAAGTAAATGTAACGTGGTTAATTCCACTAGTTTATGTATTGAATTGGTACTTAATGTATTAGGTACTTGGCTTTGAAGTTTGGAAGCGATTATTCATCATCCTTGCGTCAAGGTGAGTGGAATAATTATGCGCGAACGTATATAATGTATTTATTTGTGTGGTATGAATGTGGAAGTGTCGCGGTGTTCAAGACACCACATTCTAGGTAACGAGTAGTATTGTCGCGGTGCTTAAGACACTACTCCTTGTGTAATTGACTTGTGGGATTGTCGCGGTGTTTAAGACACCACAATGTCGTGAGAGTGGAAGTGTCGCGGTGTTCAAGACACCACTCATTGTATTGAATGAAGTGTGGATTCGTCGCGGTGTTTAAGACGCCACATTGTTGTAAGGGTGAGTTAGTCGCGGTGTTTAAGACATCACCCGGGGGACTAGTGATTACGCGGTGTATAAGTAACACTAGTGGATGTTATGAACTCCAACGGACTTACATGTACCGTTCTCTTGTATACTTGGTTAACCATGGTTGTGCGAATTGTACTTAGCATATTATATTGTGAACTATATGCTATTATTGTTGCTAGCGTAATGTGGAACGTGGATAGTAGTTTATGCATGATGGATTGCATGTTTGTTGAATTGCTAGCTCGTATGTGGTATTGTGTAAGTGTATGCAAGTAGGTAGGTTATATATGATCATGTATAATTATTGCATTCACTAAGCGTTAGCTTACCCCTCTCGTTGTTTATCTTTTAGTTGCAGGTGAGGATAAAGGGAAGGGGATTGTCGGGCACTAGATGCCCTTGATGATGTGCTTGTAGGAGCTTTTGGAAGTTGGCCACCTTTTGGGTAGTTTAGTCCCAAACCATGCTCGTCGGGTCGTTTGGTTAATAAACTACCATTGTATTCGGTCAAACTTGTATTAACTTAATTAACGGCCATTGTGCCTTTTGTAAACATTGGTAATGGTTGTACGGTTTAATGAAACTTGTGAGTTGGTCTACATATTTAATTGGCGCATAAATGTGTATATTATAAAAAAAAAAAATTATAGCGTACGGAGTACGGGTTGGGTTGTTTCAAGTGGTATCAGAGCATGGTCTAAGGGATTTAGGTGACTTGAGATAGGTGCCTAGACTTAGACTTTTATGTGTATGCGCTTTTAGGCGGGACTTGTACGACTTCGGGTCGAATCGGGAATTGTAGTGCGTAGGTTTATATGAACTAACCATGCACTAATTGATTTGTGTTGTAGATGGAATCATCGAGCGAGACAGACGTTGTACTAGCAAGTTAATGCGACGTGCTCGCGTAGTAATGACTAGCTACCCTTACTACGGGTGCAAATCGTGTCAAACAAGCGATGTACGACGATTGTTGAGCGAGATGGGGTGGTATGGTGTATATATATATGTGTGTCATGTCTCTGGGTTCGTCGTTTAATCTTTTCCGTTTTATAGAATGAAGATGAGAAACGGACACGACACCGATAATGGGGGCACGAGCGGGGACCCCGAGTTCACGACCAAGGTTGAGGCCATCTTTCAACGCCAAAAGGCGGAGTTTCGCGAAGATGTTAAGAAGATGTTTCTAGACACGATTGACGAGCACGTCGTCACTATGGTTAAGGAACAAATTAAGATTGCTCTCCAAGAAGAAAATGTGGGGAGACGAGACTTTTTCTTCAAGAACTTTAAGGATGCTCAACCTCCTACTTTTGAAGGCGATAGGGACCCACTTAAGAGTGCCCGGTTTATCTCCGATATGGAGGGGGCTTTTCGTACATGTGAGTGCCCTAACGATAAAAAGACAAGGTATGGTTGTAGCATGCTAAGAGGTGATGCCAAGCTATGGCGGGATGCAAAGATTCAAGTCTATGGCGAAGAACAATGCATGGACTTTTCTTGGGATGAGTTTAAGGAAGAATTTTTCGAAGAATACCGAACTTCGGCCGATCTCACTAGGCTTAAGGATGAGCTACGTTCTTTGAGGCAAGGGTCAATGGATTTGAACACTGTCAAATCCGTGTTTTTGTCTAAGACTCAATTTTGCCCGGAGTATGTCGGGAATGATAAGATGTTAAAGGAAGATTTTTATCGGATCTTGAATGATAGTTATTAAGAGAAGATAAGTGTGAATGTGGTGAAAAGCTTTGATGAATTGTTTAACATGGCCAAGGGCTTCGAGGCGCTTGTGATGAGGAAGAATAGCCTTACCTTGGGCAAGAAAAAGTTTGAAGCTACTAGTCAATCTAATTTTTCTAGCAAGAAGTTTAAGAAAGGCTCCGAGAGTGTGGGGAGTGTGAAGAAAGGTGCTTCGGGGGATTTCCCCTATTCTTGTCATAATTGTGGGCGAAGGGGACATATGGCCCGTGATTGCACCAAACCATCCTCTACTACAAAATTCACTTGTTACAATTGTGGGAAAGAAGGAAACAAGAAGACCGAGTGTCCCGAGTTGGTTAATGATCATGTCAAGCGGTTAGAGAAGGCGGCGGGTACGGGCCGGGGTCGAAATTATTTGATGACTAATGATGAAGCTAAGCAATCGAACGAGGTTGTCTCAGGTACTTTCTTGGTTAACTCTAAACCGGCCAAGATATTATTTGATAGCGGTGCTAATTTGTCTTTTGTGTCGCCTCGATTTGTATCTAAGTTAAATAAACCGCTAGTTAAGTTGAGTCGTACGGTTGAAGTCGAAATAGCGGATGGCAAGACGGCGCTAGTGGTTGATGTTTGTAAGAATTGTGATGTTGTGTTTGGTACCGAAACCTTTAAAATTGACCTCATTCCGATGACCTTGGGTGAGTTCGATATTGTTGTTGGTATGGATTGGCTCGATCGTTATAGAGCCGATATTGCATGCCATGATAAGTTCATTCGTGTTAGGACCCCAAGTGGGGGAGAGTTGATTATTCATGGCGATAGACGGAGGAGACTCGTACCATTGTGCACGTATGCAAGGGCACGACGTTTTCTCAAGAGCGGTGCCTTGTTTTATCTTGCTCACGTAGTTGATACTCGTGATGAGCCACCACCTATTCGTAAGATTCCGGTGGTTAATGAATTTGAAGATGTCTTTCCGGATGAATTACCGGGTGTTCCGGAGGAAAGACAAGTCGAATTTCGCATCGAGTTGGTTCCGGGAGCTACTCCCATTGCTAAAACCCCTTATCGTTTAGCGCCGACGGAGATGCAAGAATTGCTTAATCAAACCCAAGAGTTGCTTGAGAAGGGTTTCATTCGACCGAGCTCCTCGCCGTGGGGTGCTCCGGTTTTGTTTGTGAAAAAGAAAGATGGAAGCATGCGAATGTGCATCGACTATAGGGAGTTGAATAAAGTGACGATCAAGAATCGTTATCCATTACCTCGGATCGACGATTTATTTGATCAACTCCAAGGTGCTACATATTTTTCTAAGATCGATTTACGGTCCGGCTATCATCAAGTGCGGGTCCGTAAGGAAGACATCGAGAAAACGGCCTTTCGGACGCGTTACGGGCATTATGAGTTTGTGGTTATGCCTTTTGGTCTCACGAATGCACCGGCGGCATTCATGGATTTAATGAACCGAGTGTGCCAACCTATGTTGGACAAGTCGGTAATCGTGTTCATTGATGACATACTCGTTTATTCCAAGAGTATGAAGGAACATGAACACCATTTACGTGAAGTGTTGAAGACGTTGCGAAGGGAGAAATTGTATGCTAAGTTCTCCAAATGTGAATTTTGGCTAAGGAAAGTTCAATTCCTTGGTCATATTGTGAATCAAGAAGGTATTATGGTAGACCCGGGGAAGATCGAAACGGTGAAAAGTTGGAGTCGACCGACTACGCCTACGGAAATCCGAAGTTTTCTCGGATTGGCCGGTTATTATCGTCGGTTTATTCAAGACTTTTCTAAGATTGCTTCTCCTTTGACGAAGTTGACGAGGAAGAATGTTAAATTTAATTGGGAAAATGAACAAGAAGTCGCCTTTCAATTGTTGAAAGAGAAGTTATGTCAAGCTCCGGTGTTGGTGTTACCGGAAGGGATTGAAGACATGGTGGTTTATTGTGATGCTTCGTTGAATGGACTCGGGTGTGTTCTGATGCAAAGAGGTAAAGTCATCGCTTATGCCTCTCGACAATTAAAAGAACACGAGACGAGGTACCCGACTCATGATTTAGAGATGGCGGCGGTTGTGCATGCGTTGAAAATTTGGCGCCATTACTTGTATGGTGTCAAGTGTACGATATATTCGGATCACAAGAATTTGAAACATCTCTTTACTCAACGAGATTTGAATTATCGTCAACGTAGGTGGATGGATGTAGTGAAAGATTATGATTGCGTGATACTTTATCATCCGGGTAAGGCGAACGTTGTTGCGGACGCCTTGAGTCGAAAGAGTACACATCCGGCGATAAAGGTGGGATCGTTACGTTTGATTATCACTAATGACTTTCTTGAAAAGATGGGTGAAGATCAAATAGAGGCTTATGTTCACAATAAGCACACGGAACGAATCGTTGGCCAATCGGAGTTCATTACAATGGGCTCGCGTGGCTTGTTGTCCTTTCAAGGAAGGGTGTGGGTACCCAAGATGGGAGATTACCGGCGAATGCTACTTGATGAAGCACATAAGTCCAAGTATTCCATTCATCCGGGAGCAACGAAAATGTACTATGATTTGAAGAAAGATTATTGGTGGCCCGGCATGAAACGTGATGTGGTTAAGTATGTTGAACAATGCGTCACGTGCTTGCAAGTCAAAGCCGAACACCAAAAGCCTTACGGTAAGTTACAACCATTGGAAGTCCCGAAATGGAAATGGGAGCACATTACCATGGACTTTATTACCAAGTTACCGAAGACGGCGCGAACCCAATACGATACGATTTGGGTGATTGTTGATAGATTGACGAAGAGTGCCTTGTTTCTTCCCATTCGGGAAACGATATCATCGGAGACTTTAGCTAAGTTGTTTATAAAGGAGGTGATATCAAGACATGGGGTTCCGGTATCTATTGTTTCGGATCGAGATACTCGCTTTACATCTCGGTTTTGGAACAAGTTTCATGAAGATATGGGTACTCAATTGAAAATGAGCACGGCGTATCATCCTCAAACGGACGGTCAAACCGAGCGTACTAACCAAACGCTAGAGGATATGTTAAGGGCGTGTATTATTGATTTTGGTGGAAGTTGGGACGAGCACTTACCCTTGGTGGAATTCTCATACAATAATAGTTGCCACACTAGTATTGGGATGCCACCATACGAGATGCTCTATGGGCGTAGATGTCGAACTCCCATTTGTTGGGGAGAAGTGGGTCAACGAGAAATCGAAAGTTCCGATTTGGTTTTGGAGACGAATAGTAAAATTGAAATGATTCGGGCTCGACTTAAAGCGGCGCAAGATAGACAAAAGTCTTATGCCGATAAAGGTAGAAGAACGATTGAGTTTTAAGAAGGTGATATGGTGATGCTTAAGGTTTCTCCATGGAAGGGTGTGATTCGGTTTAGGAAGCGAGGAAAGTTAGCTCCTCGGTTTATTGGTCCTTTCAAGGTATTGGCACGTGTTGGTGAGGTTGCTTATCGATTAGAGTTACCCGAAGAACTTGCGGGAATTCATAATACGTTCCATGTTTCCCATCTTCGCAAGTGTCTTGTGGATGACTCGACTTGGGTGCCATTGGATGAGATTACTTTGAATAACAAGTTAGAGTATGCGGAAGAACCGGTTGCAATCCTTGATGAAAAGGTTAAGATGTTGCGGAACAAGGAAGTTAGAACCTTCAAAGTGTAATGGCGACATCGAAGGGGTTCCGAGTTTACATGGGAATCCGAAGAGTTTGTTTTGGCTTATCTTCCAGCTTGTCATGCGGCTTGGATCGCGAGGACGCGCTCCGATCTAAGTGGGGGAGAGTTGTAACACCCCGCTTTTCCGTACACGCTTAAAGGTACACACCTAATCAATTATACGTCTATAACTTGCTCGTTATGTGGCTAAGTTAGCTAACATGTTAGTTACTTGAGAATGTGTATATTATAAATGTTGAATGCATGCGCGAACGTGTTTACCTACGTGTCACGATGGCATTGAGTCGTGTGAGACTCAAGGTTTGGGTTAGTATGTGTATTAAAGTGAGCGTTTGGGTTATTAGTTATGGAAACCTTGGAAAATTGATTAGCTAGTCGAGGGCACCAGTTCCAGGCAATTGTCGCGCCGCGATACAGGGCTCCGCGACGCGACACATCAAGCAAAGATTTGATCAGAACTTGGATTAAAGGGTGCTGTTTTTCATGTGTTTCGTCGCGCTGCGACGTTTAGTGCCGCGCCGCGGCAGGCCTGCTGGCCAGGTTCCGGTTTTAGGTTAAATTAAGAGATTTTGAGGGGCAAAATGGTAAATGGACGTATAGATCAGATGGGTGCATTAAATCTGGTCCACTAGTTCATTTATTTCATTTTCCTTTTTCATTTTCTTTCAATTTCTCTCCCAAAACTCTAACACCCATTTGGATTCAAAGTGAGATTGAGAGAGGAAGGATTTAGGGTTGATCTTTGGAGCAAGTATTAAAGTTGTTCCTTGTGACTCTAGCTACGTGGTGATAGTCTCGGTAAGTTCTAACTCTAAGTTTCGAGTTTTAATTGATTATGGCTAGGGTTTTGGTTAATAGAAGCTTGTATGACCCATTTGGGAGTAAAATGGGTGAATTTGGGTTAGGTTGTTGTAATGAAACCCTAATGGCCATAATCTAGGGTTTTGGTCTTGTAATTGTGAGTTTGAAAGTGTTAATGGTATTGTAAGCATTAAACACGTGTTAGAATTGAAAGGGATGTCATTTGGGTCAAGAATGTACTAGTTGACCTAGTTTGGGTAAAATGGGTGTAAATTACCCTAGGTGGATGTCAATTGAGGCTAGTAGACTTTAATGCACTAATGTTGGTAATTAAAGTCGAGTCTTGGCTATTAAGAGGGCGGTTGTGGTGTGGTTGGGTCATTTAATGCGAAATTGAGTCATTAAATGCCCAAGTAAATGTAACGTGGTTAATTCCACTAGTTTATGTATTGAATTGGTACTTAATGTATTAGGTACTTGGCTTTGAAGTTTGGAAGCGATTATTCATCATCCTTGCGTCAAGGTGAGTGGAATAATTATGCGCGAACGTATAATGTATTTATTTGTGTGGTATGAATGTGGAAGTGTCGCGGTGTTCAAG
Source organism: Rutidosis leptorrhynchoides (assembly GCF_046630445.1). Lineage (NCBI taxonomy): Eukaryota > Viridiplantae > Streptophyta > Magnoliopsida > Asterales > Asteraceae > Rutidosis > Rutidosis leptorrhynchoides. The sequence goes on along the minus strand of NC_092337.1, from coordinate 78,371,646 downwards.
ACACCACATTCTAGATAACGAGTAGTATTGTCGCGGTGCTTAAGACACTACTCCTTGTGTAATTGACTTGTGGGATTGTCGCGGTGTTTAAGACACCACAATGTCGTGAGAGTGGAAGTGTCGCGGTGTTCAAGACACCACTCATTGTATTGAATGAAGTGTGGATTCGTCGCGGTGTTTAAGATGCCACATTGTTGTAAGGGTGAGTTAGTCGCGGTGTTTAAGACATCACCCGGGGGACTAGTGATTACGCGGTGTATAAGTAACACTAGTGGATGTTATGAACTCCAACGGACTTACATGTACCGTTCTCTTGTATACTTGGTTAACCATGGTTGTGCGAATTGTACTTAGCATATTATATTGTGAACTATATGCTATTATTGTTGCTAGCGTAATGTGGAACGTGGATAGTAGTTTATGCATGATGGATTGCATGTTTGTTGAATTGCTAGCTCGTATGTGGTATTGTGTAAGTGTATGCAAGTAGGTAGGTTATATATGATCATGTATAATTATTGCATTCACTAAGCGTTAGCTTACCCCTCTCGTTGTTTATCTTTTAGTTGCAGGTGAGGATAAAGGGAAGGGGATTGTCGGGCACTAGATGCCCTTGATGATGTGCTTGTAGGAGCTTTTGGAAGTTGGCCACCTTTTGGGTAGTTTAGTCCCAAACCATGCTCGTCGGGTCGTTTGGTTAATAAACTACCATTGTATTCGGTCAAACTTGTATTAACTTAATTAACAGCCATTGTGCCTTTTGTAAACATTGGTAATGGTTGTACGGTTTAATGAAACTTGTGAGTTGGTCTACATATTTAATTGGCGCATAAATGTGTATATTAAAAAAAAAAAAAAATTTATAGCGTACGGAGTACGGGTTGGGTTGTTTCACGCTATTTATAGCAAAACCGTGACTTTCAACTTATATTATGTCGCAAGTTATTTCATTTATACTTTACAACTTTTGTAAACTTAAACTTGTTGTCGAACCGTTTGGTAAACTAAACTTTGTAAGTTTTGTACATTTCAAATGAATGCGACATAATTTTGGTTAAACGAGTCTCATATAGGGACTACGACCACGTAACGGGACCTAAGTTAGAGGCGCCGTCAATGACGATTTTGTCGGGTCGCCACATTATGGAAGATCAAGCCAACAGTCAACCATCTCAAAGTTTTTGGATGTGTATGCTACGTCTTCGTGCCAGATTATCTAAGAAGCAAATTTGATAAGAAGGCAATTCGGTGCATTTTTGTCGGTTATGATGAATTAAGAAAAGGATGGAGATGCTGTGATCCAAATACTGGAAAGTGCCATACTTCAAGAAATGTGGTATTTGATGAAGCTTCTTCGTGGTGGTCACCTCAAAAGATAGAGCTTCCAGAATCTCATGGATTAGAAGAAGTTCAAGAAGAAAAAGAAGAACGTAAAGAGCACATATCAGATTCAATTAAAGAAGGAGATGGTCGCACTCTAAGGAACCGAGTCTATGGAAAACAGGGGTACATCAATCTATATCCGAGGAGGTTCGTCCAAGCCAAAAGGAAGTCAAGGAGCATACACAAGAATTAAGGAGATCAACAAGGCCGAGACAACCTAATCCAAGGTATGCCAATGCTGCTCATGTGGATGAATCAATACCTGTTGAGCCTTCTACTTATGAAGAAGCAGCGCAAAGTCGAGAATGGCAGAAAGCAATGGAAGAAGAAATTAATGCACTAAAAGAAAACCAGACATGGAGTTTAGTTCCAAAGCCAAAAGATGTAAAACCAATATCTTGTAAATGAGTTTACAAGGTGAAGACTCGATCAGATAGCTCCATTGAAAGGTATAAAGCTCGACTTGTTGCTAGAGGTTTTTCTAAACAATATGGGCTGGATTATGAAGAAACGTTTAGTCCAGTGGCGAAGATCACAACAATTCGAGCTCTACTAGCTTTAGCCGCTAGCAAATCTTGGAAGCTGTGGCAGATGGATGTCAAGAACGCTTTCTTACATGGAGAACTTGACAAAGACATTTATATGGAGCAACCAAGAGGCTTTGAGAACAAGTTCCATCCTGACCATGTCTGCAAATTAAAGAAAGCACTATACGGCTTGAAGCAGACTCCAAGAGCTTGGTAGGAAGGTTGGCGAGTTCTTGGTACAAAGTGATTTCAAAGTTGCTCTTTCAGATTCTAGTTTATTTGTGAAACAAGATCAAGGAAAATTAGCCATAGTGCTAGTATATGTGGATGACTTAATCATTACGGGAAATCATTATGAGGAGATCCAAAGAACAAGAGAGAATCTGTCTATCAAATTTCATATGAATGAGCTTGGAGAACTCAAACATTTTCTTGGACTCGAAATAGAGCAAAAAAGAGAAGGATTATTTATGGGACAACAGAAATATGCGCGAGATCTTTTACAAAAGTATGAAATGCTTAATTGCAAACCTATCTCAACTCCGATGGATCCGAATACAAAACTACGAGCAGATGAAGGAAAAAGTCTTCAAGATGTTACCATGTATCGAAAGTTGGTCGGAAGTCTTATTTATCTCACACTAAGCCGGCCAGACATATCTTATGCAGTTGGAGTGGTTAGTCGATACATGAGCAATCCGAAGAAGCCTCACCTTGATGTTGTACGACGCATCTTAAGGTATATTAAAGGTACTATTAACTTTGGCATTTTGTATAAGAGAACAAAAGAATGTCGGGTGACTGGATATTGTGACGCTGATTATGCTGGAGACTATGATACAGGACGGTCAACAACTGGATACATGTTTAGTCTTGGATCGGGAGTAATATTATGGTGCAGTAAGAGACAACCAACAGTATCCTTGTCAAGCACTGAAGCAGAATATCGATCGGCATCATCAGCAACACAAGAAATTATGTGGTTGAAGCAACTAATGGAAGATCTTCATCAATCAACAGATTATCAAGTAAATCTTCTTTGCGATAACCTATCAGCTATACGACTAGCAGAGAATTCAGCCTTTCATGCAAGAACAAAACATATAGAAGTGCACTATCATTATGTTCGCGAGAAGGTCCTTGAAGGGAAAATCAAGATGATGCCAACAAAGACAGATGAACAGGTTGCAGATATATTCACCAAGAGCCTAAGTAAATCGAAGTTTACAAAATTCAGAGAAGCACTTGGAATGGTCTGCAAGACATCGTTGGAAGAAAATTTGCATTGAGGGGGAGTGTTAAAATACAATGCAAATTTGGTATTAGTAGATGTATATATGTAAAATATCTAGATATTAATATGTATAAGAAGATATCTAGAATTTAGAATATGGTAGGAAAAATCTAGAAATATTTGATAGGAAAAATCTAAATATTTGTATGTGTAGAAAATATCTAGATATTTATTCATGGAAATATCTAGTTTCTAGAATGTTCCATGGGATAGTATAAATATGGGTGATGAGTAGTTCATTTGTATAAGGTGTGAGTAAGTGAAGTATGAAGTAGAGAAGAAGTAAGAAGTGAAGAAGAGTTAGAAGTAGAAGTTGTGAAGAAGTAAGAGTGTGAGTTGAGTCCATAATATTGTAATTGTTTCTTTGTATTAATAAAAGTGTTATTTGTTAAGTTTTCCGGTTAAGCCTTAGTTCGTGTTTGAGTTCTTAGTGCACTTGTGTTATTTTTATTATATGGTCGGCTCTGCCGCCTAAGTGATATATGGTCGGTTATACCACCTGAATTATATATGGTCGACACTGTCGCCTAAATATTATTGTGCACTAAGGATTTATAAAATTAAAGGCTAACCAACATCAAAGTGTTGGTCTAGTGAGTGAGTATAACCTAGGTCCTCTATAGTGGGTGTGTTGGGCTCGTCGAAGCTTCCAACAGGTGGCCGTGCCCTTGGATCGGTTTCAAGGCTTCCTCCCGGGCAGCGATGAGGGCGGGTTTATTATCGCTGCATCGGCATAGTCGAAACGAAAGATGATCACAACGGGTGGTTTAGTCCCCTTCGGGTGATCCCAATCGCTATCGCTATTATAAATTATAAAAGTAAAATAAAAGAAAACTATAAAACCAATAATTCACGGTAGTCCCTAAAGGCAACCTGTGTCCACTTTTTGTGCAATATAACGAGCGGGAAAAGAATCATTTTCAAATTCAATCGATTATTTTATATTTTGCCCTAATTTCAACAACAAAAAAACTTTAAACACCATTTCATCATCTTCTTCTTCTTCTTCTTCTTCTTCTTCTTCTTCTTCTTCTTCTTCTTCTTCACGTTCCACATCTCATTCGCCTGTGAACTTCAAATTGTTGGATCCTCGTGGTAAGTTTGTTCACTAAGTTTTTTTAATTTGGTTGCTATCAAACTTTTGAAACCCTAAATCCCCAATTAGCAGTAATTGACTTCCAAACACTCATACTTTTTCAATTAGACTAGTTGATTTGTTATTTTGAACTAGGATATGCAATTTCGTCAATGTTTTTATTAATTTATAACAATACTCTGTATAATTGATGTTTTTACCTTTTAGCATGGTATCTATTTAGGATCAGTATCTTTGGTATGATCGTTAATGTTTTAGGCAGTTGATTTTGGTTTGTAAGATGGACTTAAGTCAAGGTGGTTTGATTTCCAGCTTCGGCCTAAACCCTAATTGTTTTGTGCTTGTTAAATATGCAATTATGATGGAGCCTTGCTGGTTGTCACAATTATATGCACTTGACTGCAAGTTATAACTAGATCAAAGACTGAACGTACTCCGGTACTCATAAGTTTGATAGAGTGCATCTGTAAGAGATGTTTAGGTTTACCTAATTTTGAAGATTAATAATAAATTCACTCTATAGCTTTCGTTGCTTACTTATTTGGATTGTGTGTTGATGCATACTAATACAATTTCATTTAGCAAAGATGTAATGAATTGGTGTTTTGTCAGTTATGAATTTACAAATTTCATAATTATTGTTAACTTTAAAATTCAAGGATCTTGAAATGGGAGCAGAGAATTATCATGTGATAGAGCTTGTAGGGGAAGGATCTTTTGGTAAAGTATACAAAGGAAGAAGAAAGTTCACAGGCCAGGTATATCTGTATATGCAGTTTCATGAGTTCATGGTTATACATCTATTATTATAAGGTTTCTGTATTTTGGTTACGTTTGATATATCTGTATTGATTTGTTGTTTGTCAATTTGTTTTAGACTGTAGCGATGAAATTTATACTCAAGCACGGTAAAACAGAAAAGGACATCCAAAATCTTAGACAGGAAATTGAGGTCTGAATGTTAATCGCTTTATGTATAATTTACTTTGTACACCTTTTTTGTTAGTGTAACATTTTTTAAGATGGTGCTACTTTTTGTAGATATTAAGAAAGCTGAAACATCCGAATATTATTCAGATGCTCGATTCTTTTGAAAGCCCACAGGAGTTTTGTGTTGTCACTGAATTCGCCCAAGTAACTTATTTTGTTCTCCTTTTCATAACCCTTCATAAATCACTTTATACATATTTTTATTGACGTAATGTATAATCAATAAAGCTTTGTGTCACTATAAGAACTGGTTGCAAGATTTTACTTCTTATTCCTTGAATATATATTCATTCAGGGTGAATTATTTGAGATTCTTGAAGACGATAAATGCCTTCCTGAAGATGAAGTGCAAAAGATTGCAAAGCAGTTGGTACTTTCATTAACTAATCTTTTCATTTCTTTTGTTAAGATTGATTTATGATTTATATATTTTTCTAGTTGAATATTTCACATTGTTACATCTTGTTACACCTTTCGAAATATTCAGGTCAGAGCGTTGCATTATTTACATTCCAACCGTATCATTCACCGTGACATGAAGCCCCAAAACATTTTGATTTGTGCTGGGGGTGTTGTTAAGGTTAGTCGGTATAAAACTCAGCAATGATTTGTTTGGTAACACAAATTTATATACAAAACTTATTATTATAAATTCAATGTGTACCAAGAAATATCTTCTACTTTTTTTTTTTTTTGAAAAGCCAGAAATATCTTCTACTACAAGTTAGGTTCTTTGTCATGGGCTTTTTTTTTATCCTAGACCCTCCAAATCACTAAAAGACAGACTAATTATGCAAATTTTATTCTACTAGTTTTCTCACACTATTTGTTGTAAAATCCATTATGAGTGACTTTGGCATTTTGTATTTTTTGGATTAGAAAGATTTTTTATATGGCTAAAACTGAATGTATCGGTTGATAGGTTTAGTGTGCACCTAATTAGCTATGGAAAGCATTTGGCTAGTTTAGTAACTTGTACATAAGATCGTTTATGAAAGAACATATATATTGTTCATGTCATTTTTGTTTTTAAGTTCTTGAATGTGGTTCCTCACATGCATTTATATGTTAAAGAGGAACTGTAGAATATCTTAACTAACTAGCCAGAATTGATTGTTGTTTTCATATGGAACAGCTATGTGATTTTGGATTTGCACGAGCAATGTCAACAAATACAGTTGTTCTACGGTCAATAAAAGGTATATCTAGCTTAATAACACACCAACTATTTTAATTCTACTAGACTATCTATTAACCTTTGTAAGTCTCTTTCAATCACTAATACATTTTTTTTATTCTATTTCAGGTACTCCTTTGTATATGGCTCCAGAACTGGTACGAGAACAACCTTACAACCATACTGTTGATCTGTGGTCCACTGGGATCATATTGTAAGTTTATACTTCTCAATTACATGCTATTTTTTGAAGAAGCATTCACTTTTATAAAATATAAGTGTGGTGAATAGTATTTGAACTATTAAGTGAAAAGCGTGATGAACTGATTAATTTTTGTAAATGTTCTGTCTAGAACTATAATTGTTGAATTTTATTCAGTATTTTTAGGTTGAGTTCATTTGATGATTATTCAGGTACGAATTATTTGTCGGCCAACCTCCATTTTACACTAATTCAGTGTATGCACTCATCCGACACATCATCAAGGTATGTGTTCTTTATACAATTGCATCGTGAAAAACAATCAAGTGATGTTTAAATTCATCTTTATGTTACTATCAGGATGCTGTTAAATACCCAGAAAACATGAGCTCAAATTTCAAAAGCTTCCTTAGGGGTTTGCTAAATAAGGTATAACCACCAATTTCTTTAATACTTTTATTTTGTATGTTATGTTATTTTTCTTAAGATTTTACAAAATGTTTTTTGTCAAAATTTTGGGAACAGGATCCTCATAATAGGCTATCGTGGCCTAAACTCTTGGACCATCCATTTGTTGCCGAAACCACCGAAGATATTGAGGCTAGGGTAATCAATATCTTTAATGGCTTATTTAATATTATAATTTTTTCTTTTTTATGACATTTTTTAAAAACAAAATCACTTTTTTTGTATGTTATTGTTCAATAGGAGCTTCATGCCAATACTATTGAATCTAGAAGATGTGATGCCACCTGGAAAGTTGGACAGCATGTACAAACAACTTCTGCAAATCCCGAAGGTACACATTACCTTGAATTTGTTTCACTAGCCTAATATGTAGGCCTAAATGTGTGCCACTTTTTTATGGGTACATATGCTATAATGATTGGTGAATATTAGGAGAGAAAATACATGGAATTCATATGCAACAGTGACTGGTTAGGCTTGTAATTAGGAGTATTTTGTAGGCACATTTAGCATTACACGATTACCTAACTGACTCTGTATGAGCTTAAGTAAATTTAAGAGACAATCATGCAGGTAAAAGCCGTTCTCCTGTCAGTGTGGATGAGAATAGCAAAGCTTTGGGTCAACACTCAGATATTGAGTGTTCTCCACGACAAACAGAGTCTCAACGGGTCACAGAAACTGACAATGTACAAACAGGTAAATATATTTTCTTTTTATAAACTGCGAGTTCATAATATGACCTTTTATGTTTTCTTGTTGTATTTATCATCTATCATCTACTATTTAAGTTTCTGCATTTGATGGTCTAAACTGACCTTTCAAATTTCCAGAGATGTTGGTGCTCCAATATAGGAATAGTAATATAATATTCTCTTATTAAATGAGTATTGGATATAGCTACTTGTGATTGTTGTTTTTGTTTTTACAACTGAGTACACACATCTTTATATAGTACTCTTTTGTGTCTGCTTATTGGATTATTGGATATAGCTGCTTGTGATTGTTGTTTTTATTTTCGGCAGTTTTTTTCGTGTTTGATTATAATATTTAATATTAAAATAATAATGCTTGAAGTAAATATGCATGCTAGGTTCTCCTGTCTCATCAGGTTGCCATATACTGGATAAGCTGGAAAATAACTCCCGGACTGTTAAGGGTGCAAAGTTAGTTGGCCAAGATAATGAAGCACTATCAGTTATTCTGCTGCCTCTCAAAAATCGACAATGCAGGTAAAGCTTTGTTTTCTTTTTTTAAAAAAATTTCAGTATTTTACTCAAGTGTAGCAGCACTATAATATTTTACATATATGTATATATGCCCGGTTATTTTATGAAGTTTTTTTGACCATATATTTTTCAGGGATCAAGATGTTCTTACTTCCAACCAATCACTGAGAATTCTCTCGAATTTGGTTGCTGCTGGTGCAATTAATTCTACAGGGGTGCTTGATGAAATTTTCTGGGAACTTATTGGGTATACTGCTAATATTGTGCGCCTAAGAAAGCCAAATTATAATGACTTGCTCGTAAAGGTATGTTACTACATTTTTAGAATTTGCAAAGCTACCAATTGTTATCCACTTTCCTCATTGGTCAAGTTTTGTGTTTCGGGAATAGTTGGTTAGCAATTGCTAGGTCTGGAATTAGTTGCAAGTACATACATATACATATAATTATTAAAAATGCTCCTTTTTTAAGAGAAGGCAATTAGTTTTAAAGTAACTGCTTTTCTTGTATGAATTATTTAATTAAGATAACATTTCATGTACAGTGCTTCTCAGTTGTAAAGAAGTTGTTGGACAGCTGTAGTGGTGGTTTTGGAGATTCATATATCAAGCAATGGGTTGCCATTGTTGAGCTCTATAAAGAGGTTGTACTAAAATTAATACATAACTGCTTGTTTTTTTATGTTTTTATTTTTTTAATTTCTCAAGCTTTTATCTTTGTAGGTTTCTGAATCCACTGAAGATGCATCTGGAAGAGTTCTCTATGAGTCCATTGCATGCATTACAATAATTGCATCTCGTGCAGCACAAAGTCTAAAAGCGTCTTTGGCAACCAAACATGCTGAGGTGGCAATAAATGGTCTTAAAGAGATACTGGATCATGCTAAAACAGCAGGTGTAGCAGATACTTTGTTGTCTTGCTTAGTGACTTGTGGCACAAGTCTGATGTCCGGTTCGTCAAATTTGTTACGTGCTGCTTGTGAAGCGTGTAGGGCAATTTGGTCATTAATAGATGCATTCGAGATCCAATTGACAAATGACAATATACATGTCTTTCCACTAACCTCAATGTATTCCCATTCCTTGGACCGGCTTAACATTAAAGCGGATGAATGTGGGCCGTTGATTGGGACTGATTCTGAAAAGATTGTTGAATTGGTCACACGAGCGTTTCTTAGATCCAAACCTGTGCAGGTTGCTTTATACTATTGTCTTAGACAGCGGTTAGAGGCTGCATGGTCTTCTGGTATTCAGGTAACTATTGTTTTGCCAGATATCAAACTTCTAGAGGTGGAAAACTATGTGGGTTAGGTATTAGGTCAAAGTGAGTAGTTCAATGGTATGGGTTTGGGTTGACCCGTAACCGTAACACTTTGTGACCAAAAAGTTAATTTCTTTCTTAAAATATCTGTGTCTGAAGAAAGTTTTATAATATATTAACATTATAATTATAATTTGTTTAAAATTCGGACAAAGTAGGTCTTGTTTGACCCAATTTGAACAATTTCAACTTTTTTCTTCTACGCTAGTCCTTTAATCATACCCTTTTGACAAGTTAGAAGAATAATAACCCGAACCAACCAAATCATGAGTAGAAGAGTCATATGTCCACCCGATTAAGTCTATACTATTACACTACACGAGAGGTTATCTAATACAGTTCTTCTGGTATTCGGGTGATTATTTTTGCCAGATGTCAAATTTCTAGAGGTGGAAAACTGGGCGGGTCAGGTATTGGGTCAAAGTGAGTAGTTCAATGGTATGGGTTTGGGTTGTCCCGTAACACATTGTGACCAAAAAGTTTAATTCTTTTATGGATTTGGTACCATTAAGTTGGCCCTGTTTGACCCAATTTTATCCTTTTCCAGTTTATGCTGTTTGACCAGTTTGATAAATGATAATCTGAACCAACCCAATTATATGATAATCTGAACCAACCCAATTATAAGTAGAAGAGTCAAATGTCCACCCCAATTAACCCATCACCATTACACTACATGACAGGTTATCTAGTTAAGTTTTTTTGTTTGTTTTGTTTTATTTTGTTTCAGATAATCTTAAGGTGCTGTCTGCATAATACCTTAGTTACTGGTGTATTATGCGGATTCCCAAGCTCTTTACCCGTTAACACAGTCGTTAGTGGAGGTGGTGATAACACAATCATCTCAGAAATCTTTTCAATATTATCCCTATGTGCATCTTTCGACCGAGACACACAACCAGGCGACACAAACAATCTTAAAAACAAAATATCAAACCCGTCTGCCCTAGTCTGCAATTCATGCCTTGTAATAACTGCAGTTGCACAGTCCTTAAAATCAACTGGAAGAAACTCTGCATTGTTCATGCTTACATCATCACCAAATAGACAAAGGTCCCGCCTCTCTGACCTGGCCCACCATTACTCTTTACACGATCGTATACAAAACTCGTTTCAACCTCATTCTATGTCTGCCATGCTGGCACTCGCCTCCATTTTAGCCCTCGAAACTTGTTCTCCCATTGAAACATCAATTTCTGAAATAGCTGTACCTTTAATCCCTAGAAGTGCAACACTTTGTGATTATCTCAAAATTTCAACAGACGAAAACAGAGATAATAATAATAATATTAATAAAATTAGTAAAAACAAGCTCTCGTATTGGCACGGGTTTCGAGACGGTTGTGTCGGTTTACTAGATTCAAGATTAAAATGGGGCGGCCCGTTAGCTATTCAACAATTATGTGCAAGTGGTATCCCCCAAACTCTTATCGATTTATTGGGAAACAACGATTCAGATCAAATTGGATTATCACCAGTTGGGGTTGTATGGACAGTTTCTTCATTATGCCAGTGCCTGCCAGGTGGCAGTTCGACGTTTCGCCAGGTGTTGCTTAGAAAGGAACATGTGAAACTCGTGTCTGATTTGATGTCTGATGTGCATCTTAAGCTTATAAAGCGTTGGGGTGGGCCCGGTGGTGGGGAAAATGGAGTTAGAGATACGATTAATGGAGTTGTTAATCTTTTGGCTTTTCCGTTTGTGGCGGTACAAAACGTACCGAATTCTCCGTCTGCTGCAACTGCGGTTTCGGTAAATAGCGGGTTTCTGTTAAATGCGGGGTCCCCTGGTGAGCGGGTTTATACTGATGATAAAGATATGGTTAGGGCGGTTGAAGCTAGTATGGGAAAGTATATACAAATTCTTTCAGAGGTATGTAATTCTCTAAATTTTTATTTTTATTTCATTTTATTTTTGAACTTATTTCAGGTTGTCGCTTGTTACTTGTTATCATCATACTTGTTAGACAATTTTTGTTTTTTGTTTTTGTTGAGTGACAGTATGAGTGTATGACCCATTTACTTATAAAGTGTGTCCATTTGGGTTCTGTTTTGTCTCTAATGGGTTAATAGTTTGCCAAAGTGTAGTTCAGGTTGTCCCTTGTTATTAGTTAAACACAATACTTGTTAAGAGTGGCAGTATGAGCCATTATATATGCATGGGTCCATTTGGGTGCTGTTTCATGTCTAATGGGTCGAGAGTTTGCCAAATTATATTATAATGCATAAAACCATTTATATCATTTTTTCAGTATTTAGCCTTTTTAATTGTATTTCAACTACATAATGTATTTAATTGTGATTATATTTGAGGCATAAGTTACGTATATTAAGTTCAATATTTTGTACTAAAATGTTTTTCATCTCAGCCTGACCCCCAAAAAATTATTTAAAAAATCTTCCACATCTATTTCTAACCGACGAAACAGTTTTTTCTTTATATATTAAACTTCAATGCTCTTTTTAAGGTTTAACTTGGGAGTATTATGGTTTAGTAATGTAGTTGGGCCAAAAATCATATCAGTGTGCAAGTTTTACATAACTTAGCATTTAATTGTTAAAAAAATCAAACTTTTATATGCTTGTAAAGGTAGGAATTCCTGCCCGTATAATCATGTGCCTAGAACATGTGGAGTTAAAAGATGCTGCAAGACCTGTTGCCTTTTTGGCTAAAATGACTGGTGATCGGTCACTGGTTGTTCAACTCATTCAAGGTGGTCTTTTGAACCCAATCCTAATGAGACGGTTACTTGATAGTTCGTCACCAAGAGAAGTCACACTCGATGTGCTTTCGATCGTTTCAGATTTAGCTCGTATGGATAAGGTTAGTTCTTGTTCGGTACATCTATCAAACAGTGTTCCAGAACTCGGCGAGTACTCGGTTTTTGAGCTCGGGGAGTACTCGGGAAGTATTTGGTCAAACTTGTCAAACAAAGTCAAACTCGGACAAAACTCAGTATTATTCCGAAGATCGTCATAATTAGTCAAAACTTGGTCAAAATTGGTCAAAGTCAAACTTAGTCAACATTTGAGTACTCTCAAAAAAGTCCCGGCCTAGTACTCCCCAACCTTGCTATTAAATAGCCTTGTTAATAGATAACTATGAGTAATTATAATTATTTCATTGCAGAAATTTTATGAGCACATACATGGAGCTAATTTTTTAGACCTGATGCATAGCTTTTTAACGCATGAAGATCCAAACGTACGTGCCAAAACGTGCAGCGCAATTGGAAATATGTGCCGCCACAGCCCCTATTTTTATAGTTTGTTGGCAAGTATCTACGTTTTTCAGTTTACACTAATCATTACATGAGAATACAAGATTATATTTTAAATAGTAATTTAACTGAGACATATGTTCTCGTTCATTTATAGGCAAAACATAGAATCATCAGCCTATTAGTTGATCGATGCTCTGATGGAGACAAACGCACTCGCAAATTTGCCTGTTTTGCAGTAAGATGCCTTTTTAGCTAGTTTTGGTGCAACACATCTAGGCCTGGAAAACGGGTCGGGTTGGGTCGAGACCCAAATGGGTTTGGGTCGAAACGGGCCATGGGTTGAAACAGGTCAGAATTTAAATGGGTCAAACGGGTTGGTTGGGTCTGAGTGGGTCGAGACCTAAACGGGTTGTGTCGGGTTGAGAACCATAATGTTCAATAAAATTTTAGTTTTAAATATTTTTTTTATCATAATTATTATTTTATTATTTTTATTTTTATTCTGAACAATTACATCGTGCAACTAAAATTCTAAATTTTACAGCTCGACCCGTTGGACCTGTTTCTATTTGTTGAACTTGGTGGATTTGAACTCGATCGACCCATTTCTTATCTTTTGTATAAGACCCAATATGTTTTAAAAAAACTCATTGGACCAATTTTTAGGGATGCGAATCTCAAAAACCGGAAACTATACAACTCGACCCGTTTGACCCATTAGACCCAAATTGAGCACTTTGAGTTTGGTTTGCCACATCCTTTATACACGTACGTTGAATGAGCAGTTGTCTGACTTTTTGTTTGTTTTGTAGATTGGTAATGCAGCTTACCATAATGACTTCTTTTATGACGAGCTAAGAAGATGCATACCCCAACTTGCAAATTTGCTCCTTTCAGCAGAAGAAGACAAAACAAAGTCAAACGCATCTGGTGCTCTTAGCAATCTTGTTCGCAACTCCAATAAACTGTGTGATGATATCGTCTCCAAAGGAGCAATTCAGGTATATTGAATCTACATCTGACCTTTTACAGATACTTAAAATGTTTTTACTCCCTAACTTTAATGCAGACTTAATAAGTAAAATAATCTCTTAATTTACTTGGTTTTTGCAGGCTTTGTTAAAGTTGGTGTCTGATTATTCAGTTATTGCTCTCAACCCGAGTAGGAAAGATGCAATTAACGAGTCGCCTTTAAAGATTGCTCTGTTTTCATTGGCTAAGATGTGCGCACACGCACCTTGTAGACATTTCTTACGGTCATCGGACCTGTACCCGGTTATTGGACGACTGCGCCGGTCACCCGAAGCAACTATTGCCAATTATGCTTCAGTTATTTTCAACAAAACATGCGGTGCTTGAAAAACCTCAGGTTTATGTGAATAGTTCAGTTGAAATCTGTCTGTAAAGCGACTTAAGTTGATGCATACCATGCGTTTTAAAACTGAAAACTGATGCCCTGTGAAATCACTTTTGCTATATGTGACTCTGACTTCTTTGTTACCACTCTATCTAAATATAATCGTTAGTTATGCTCAGAAAATATTTTCTTGCTTAATTTTACGTCTCTAACGAGTATCCGTATGATTATAATATGGAGTTAAATGTTAAAATGACAACATACAGCTTAATTGGAACTTCACATTGAGCTGTTAATTGATAACTTTATAATGCTAAGAAGCATTAAGCTGAAATAGTTTAGGGTGGTAATGGACCATGGTTAGACATGTAAATTGCCATACTTAGCTACTATAAATGATTTGATGCATTAACACTTGATGATGGTTTACTACTGTACTTCATGACAAGGAGAGTGAAAGGAATCTGTATGAAACATCCAAAAATTATAAAAAATATATATAATAATATCTATTTCTATCTTAATATTAGTGTGACTTATTTTGTGGTGAAATGTGGCTCATTTAACATCAGTTACACTAGTTGTGATGCCCCGTACTAAATCATCATGTACGGACCATCAACAACAGGATCATTACAAGGTTAAGTAGTATATACGATTTCAAAAAGAGTTTGCATACATAATAAAAGTGACGTCATAATCAACGTCGAATGTTTTACATCAAAAGTATGCTTCACTAAGTAGAAGCAATTAATAATTGTATGTGACCCCAAAGGTCGTTACAAATCATCGTTTCAAAAGTACCAAAGTTTGAATGCAAAAGTAAGCGTTCATGCAGTGACATCTCTAAAGCAGCGGGTGTCTACAGCAAGACTAGTATAACAGCGGAAGCAACCTTAAGCACCTGAGAAAAACATGCTTAAAAACGTCAACACAAAGGTTGGTGAGCTATAGTTTAAGTACAACAGTAATGTAAGGTAGGCCACGAGATTTCAGTGCTACAAAGAGCGTTTCAAAACAGTAATCCAAATCAGTATGTTTAAGTATATGCTCAACCGTGGGCACTCGGTAACTAACTTAACGTTTAATAATATAATACCCCCTGAAAGTACACTTGGCAAGTGCGTATGTTTACGAAGTATTAAACACTCGTTAAATGCTAGCGCGACTAGCCCGAGTGGAGATGTCAAACCCTATGGATCCATATCTAAGATTCGCGTTCACGGTTCAAAAACCAATGATTAAACGTTACCGAGCTAAAGGGAATGTTTATGCCGTTGTATAAACCACACATATATAAGTTTAAGTACTCGTGCCTAGTATGTAAAATATAAAATCCGCTTGTATTCTCAGTTCCCAAAATAAGCTAAAGTAAAAAGGGAATGCTATAACTCACAATGATAAAGTAGCGGTAAGGTATGACTCGGAAAGTAAGCAAGTAATGAAGGTTGTCCAAACGGGTCCTCAACCTAAGTCAAATTGTACTAAGTCAGTAAATCATCCGAATAGGTTTAAAAATATGTAAATAAGGTCTTAAGGGTCATCATCATTCATCATTTAACAAAAGGTGTAAAGTAGGTTTCGTTTATGAAAGTAGTTTAAAACAAGGGCTGACTTTGATCAGTCACCACGGCCTCTACCCTTACTGAAATAAGGTAAGACCAGTGGCCATGGCTCCGTATTTGAGTCCTTTAAGTGTGGTAAAATTTACAGAAGCAAAATCGTCTTCGTTTGACCGTGGCGACGGTCTAAGTGCGAGTAGGTCAGAAATTTCTGCACAACGTTAAAGGACATAGTGACGATCGGAGGGCCATAAATCCTAAACCGTAACTCGGATTAAGACGAGTCCTATATGAAAAGTTATCTACTCGAAAAGATCTATCTTAAAATCAAGGTTACAGTAGCCCAGGTGTACTGGTCTGTTACAGAAACCAGAAAACAGTAGGCAGAAGACAGAAAACAGAAAAATAGTGGGTTCCGGTGGTCTTGGTGCTTGATGCTTATCATGGTTCTCATCCTTGATGCATATAGCTTCAAGTGTACAACTCGTTGATGTGTTTGCATCATTTTCACCAAGGTTTGATCATCATAACCCAAGTGTAAGTCTAAGACATGAAGCACAACTCACTTAAGTGTTGCAAGTGTTTTGATGAACCAAAGTTACATCAAAGTCTTAGATTCAACACATACATGAAATGTAAAAGTAATATTAACCAAGTTTTGACTATTATGACACAAGTGTAGGTCTAAGACATGTAGCACAACTCACTTAAGAGTTGTATGAAGTTTGATGAACCAAAGTTACATCAAAGTCTTAGATCTAACACATACATGAACTTTAAAACTAATAATAAGTTACAAACTTGAAAGTAAACTTATGAAATCAAGATCTTGAGTTGTAGAACATAGTTCTTAGTTTGATCTTGAAGATCCAAGACTCAAAAGTCTAGATCTAACATAAGTGTACCAAGTTATAATTAAAAAGTTTCATTTACATGTTTTTGAACTAGTAAAGTTAACTTTTAGTTCAAGAGAAATGAGATCAAGACCAACTTGTAGTACTTGACCAACAACAACCAAAATCATAAAATTAAAGTGCAAGTAATAAAGTAGTAAACTAAATAAACAAGTTAATAAGTCATGGTTGTTCATACTTTAAAGATTCAAACCAATGTTTGATCTTTAATAAAGTAAACTTGAAGTTTACTTCATGAATCACAAGTATGCTTTACAACCATGAACTTACAATCTTTGAAACAACATATGTAGAACATAAACTGGTAAGTTTAGTTCTTGTGTGTTCTTGTAATTACAAGATAAAATGAAGAATGAAACTAAAGAGTTTGATTCTTGGAAACTAGTAAGTAAATAATAACAAGTAACAAAGTAACAACAACTAACAACTACAAACAATCAAACATTAAACAAGAACAAGTAATTAATCAAGCAAAGAATGATGATAAAGGGGTGTATGGTATTCGGTTTTGCAAGAGAAAAGGAAGAGAAAAAGAAGTCCTGTTGCTTACAATTTGAGAGAGAATGAGAGAAAAGTTTGAGAGATTTTGGAAGTATTTTGTGTGTGTGAAATGAATGAGGTTTACAAGTGAATAAGTTAATCAAAATTTTGAAACAAAAACACTCCCCTAGGAGCTTCAAGTCGACGGTTAGGAGAAAAAAAAAGGAGAGGGAAGTTGTTCCTTGGTCACTAGTATGTAAAGGTTTAAAAAGTTGGATAAAAGAAGTAGTTTCATGGGGATTATGGAATAACTATATTCCTTAAGCACAAAACTAGCTAGTTCCATTCTAAAATGATACTTACATGTCTTAGTGGGCTAACAAGTCCATTTAAGAAGTAGGGTGGGCTCTTGAGTCCACTACCATTAATTAAAGCCCAAGTCCTATTAATTAACAATTAAATCCAACAAAGCCCAAGTAATTAGCTAATAACCTCAGTTAATTAAAATGATTAATAAAACTTAATCATGAATGTAAATAATACTCTAAAAATATTATTCGTGAAAGTTTCGTGTGTCACAAAGACGTTTCGGGCAATTAAAGTCAAGTACGGGCAATCATGGCAACATGTAATTGTAATAACATACATTTGTTTAATTACAAGTATTAATAATAATAATTATTAATAAATGACGTTGGAAAATCCAGGGTCGTTACATTACCCACCTGTTAAAGAAAATTTCGTCCCAAAATTTTAAGGAGTGACCAACAATGGTACCGCATTCGAACAAGAAGAGGAGTATTAAAGTTCCGTGGGACTCGTGGGTTCAGAAGTAAGTTGTTTACCTTGAAAGGTATTTCGGCGTACGAAAGCAAGAATAGGCATCTGTCGTTAATTAACTCTCTTGTCCTAAGTGATCAACAATTTTATTCCGTTTTCGATTAACCTGAGTATGCCATCTGAATGTATATCCACAAAAGGAAAGATGGTGTGTTTAGCCTTACAGGCATCTTCGGTAAGTTGGATGCGTGAAATGCATCATGAATGTTTCTAGGCTCATCTAAAACATCGAGCGCTTATGTCGTAATACAAAGCTGACAGGTAGGATAGAAAACATGGTGATCACAACCATGCGATTTGATGTCTGGATAGTGTTAGCCATGGATTTTACTAACCCCTTGATTTCGGAAGGAGGCCATAGGCATAAGGAACCTGATATTTAAGTACGTTTCATTTGAGTAAGTGAATCGAAAATTTTAGCTGAACGTGACCAACCGGACCTGCAAGCCATAATTATTCATAGTGCCTTCAGAACAGTCTGAACGAACCCTGAGGGATATCACCTAGTTTACCATAATGCAGGTGAACCTATCCTTGGATGAAATGAAAACACAGTTCCGTAATGTAACTTTATCCTTTCAATTATAAGTTGAAGTTAGGGTTAACGTTAACTAGGACAGTAGATGGTTGCAACCAACGAAGGAGGAAATATATAGGGTATCCACATCAGTATCGCAAGTGTTTTAAGCAGTCCCCTCCAAAGGGATAACAAGATTCATAGGTTCTCAATGTATCTTACATTTCATTTCCAAAAGAAAGCCGCACGAAAGGCGTGAGAGTGAACCCTTCGAGTGATTCGTTCTGAATTTATCTGTGTACTTAAGGGGACGAGCAGGTGAAAAGATACGTGAACTCTCGGTCCTAAAGAATGGTTTACTCCGAGTGAAAAGATTCTTCAAAATGATTCTTGTATCTTAACATACTGATTCATAGGGATGAGGTTTACGGGGGTGTTGCGTTTAGCCGTGAAATTTTGAGAGTAGAAGCTCGCCTAATGATTTTTCCTATAATGGGGTGACCACTGAGTGTACTCTGGAAAACTGATTCATCGGCCCGCGTTTTTATCAGGTCTAACTTTTAAAAAAAAGATCATTTTATGGGTGCAAAGATTTTCTAACAGATTTTATAAAACCGCCAACCAAAGTGGCTCAAGAGTTTTTAACAAAGTTCTTAATAGTAAGTTTCATCTCTAACAGAGGGCGAGAAAAAGTGTGATCCATACATGGTGTAGTCTAATACGAAAATCTTTAATAAAATCAACTAAGGGAGTTTTGAAAAACCAAAACCTTTAACCGTTTGTTGTGACGACGTAAACGGAACGAAGTTCCTAGTAAATTTAGAAGTAGGTACAACGTGTACCATTTTGCACAAAACTATTTGACTTAAGTTGAATAACTCGATAAAGGAGAAATAATTTTTTTTTTAAAAATAATTTGAAGATATAACTTAGTATGTATTAACCAAAATAAGTAAAAGTAAATTTATGGACTTAATTATATACATACATATATAATTTTATAAATCGCATAGGTGACAGAAAATTTTATTACTTTCATTTGCCCATAAATCTCGTGAGGACCCCATGAACAATCAACGTGTAAAAATCAACGTGTAAAAATTTTGATAAACATAGCTTTTCGTATTTCAGAAGTTGCGATTTGAAAAAAAAAGGGTTGAGTGGAAAATCTTTGAATCATCGGGTGACCGGTTACTAGGTAATGAAAACTAATGACATAAATGTAGTTTTGGTAATTATCAGGACACAAGTCTTGGGCCAAAATATTCACGTGCGAAGCCGTTGCTAAAAAGTGAGGTACGAAGGATAGAGCACGAGGATGAGAAGTTAATTGCTTCTTGATTTTGCAAAGTGCCAAACAGGTTATGGCTAGTGTTAAAGTCGGAATAATGATGGTATTAATACCACTAAATGAGAATCCCTTAGAATAAGTCAGGACTTAGAGTTATGTAAGAAAGAGCATTGTTCCAACAGGCGTGGCAAATAAGGTTCTTGGGGTAACGCAATGATTTTTAAATGGTTTAAGTGTCAGCGGATGCCCAAAGGCTCTGAATGTCGTGGCAGAAGTGTCTTCAACACATACACACATGAATCTCTCGATTTCAACGGTTGTAAAGTCCTCACGATGACTTGGGTACGAATGAGCAATGAAGAGTTTTATATAGCAAGCAACGAATAAATTTTATAGAAATTGCTTAAGGTGACAATGTATGGAAAGAAACGAAGTTTTAGTAAACTAGGGTTATGTACAACCCGTACCATTCAAAGTAAAATATATTTTGAACAAAAGATTTGATTTGTAAGAGTGAAAGTAAAATTTTACATGTATTTGCCAAAGATAAGTAATCATTTACTTTATTTTATATAACGTATATGATTTCAAAATTTGCGCGAATGGCGAACAAAATATATTTATTTTTATAAAGCGTTGAGAGGATAGCACAGTAAAATAATGTGTGTAAGATTTTGGCAAACAAAATTTTCATATTTCGGGGGTTACAAGTTTTGGCTCGAGTGATATTTGAGGTAATAAAACCATTGAATTTATATGTGATTGACGACTATTAGTAGGGCATAAGTCCATTGACCAAAAACGCTTAAGTATGAAGTTGTCGCTTATAAGTGAGATACGAATGGGAGAGTATGAGGATGAGAATGAACCACCCATTGATTTTAGGAAAATTTCGAATTGGTATGACTAATATCGAGGTAAGAAGGATGATGTTGTTATTATCATCGAATAAGAAATTCCTCGTAATAAGTTAGGATTTAGAGTTGCGTAAGAATGAGTATCAAATGAGATTCTTGGGTAATCTTTAATATAGAGTTTGATTTGCTGAGGTGACGGAATACAATTTCCTTTAAGTATCGTTGTGCAAGTTTGTCCATTGTATCGGTTTCTTTCATGGCTAGAAAGTGAGCAGTCTTGGCGAGATGGTCAATAATAACCCAGATGATGTCCTAATCGCCTACCGTCTCTGGTAGTTAGTGATGAAATTCTTCCCATTTCCATTGTGGGATTTCGGGTTGTTGTCATGTAACTAATAAGGTTCAGTATTCGGGCTACATCTCTCCCCATAATAGTTTCACCATTCTTGCGAGGTATACAAATAAAATTTTCCCATTATAAATAAATTCCGCTTTCATCCTTGAGAGTCAGTTCGTTCCAACTATTTCATCAAAGCTTCCTAGTTCGATGAGTATTAGGTTAATCTTAAAGTTCATCCCAAATCAAATCTTACTGTACTACTGTGAAAAATTCTATCAATCTTCTCAAATAACATATGTCTGTACGTAGGTAACTAATCCTTTTCAACTACTACATTAGAACTCCCAAGTTTGGTTAATATGAGGTCATCTCCAAATGGCCCACCTGTTAATCTTAAAGTACTACCTTAAATTATTCCTCTATCTTCCTCAGTTTACCATTTGCTTGTGTCCTATAGAATACTTAATTCCCATGGTTGTTGATGGTCTATTATTCACGATAATGCTAAGGTTCTTAGATGTAAGGTTTCTATCATTCTAGTATTAAACAACTCCGAAACAATAAAACGTTGTGCTGAAACGTACCCTAACAAGAATCAGGATCCATGCAAGTTTCCATAATGATTTCTTTACCGCAGGTAAGTTTAAAGTTTTTCCTATATGAGAACTTTCTCCTTAAATGTCCAGGGTGTCGATCTCTATGACAAATTTTCGGATTATCAATTCTGCAATCAAGGCCCTTCTTGTACAGTATCTGGGCTACGTGGTTATTCCTTCCCTACCCTTAACAGACTATAATGTGTATGCTCAAGTGATCACTGCCAAAGTTTCCCTGGATCACCTCATATTACTCATGTAATAACATTGGAACTTCTGCATGATTTACTTCAATATAACCATGCTGGCCTGGTGTCATTATATTGTACTAAATCGTACGTTCATTCCAATATCACTTCATATGGTCAATGTAACGTGATCACTTCAAGTTCTACTCAATTTCATCTATCGGTGCTTTATCTATGCCATCTCAAAACAGAATCGACATAACTAATCTCACAGTTTCTCGATGTGGGTGCGTAGGTTCCGTAGATCATGTATTAATGCCTAAGTGTCCCGAAGTTTCTTCAAAGGTTCGGATTCAGGTAACGTTGTTAGGTTCTTTCTAGATATTCATCTGGGTCTCGTGTCGAGTTGTTCGTTTAGCAAGTAGTAATACGATATGTGTTGAGGCGACTCCCAAGTCTTTGGGTATGGCTGAGCATCAGCGAAAGACACTATGAGTTTGTGAAAGGAGATGTCTTCCCGACTTCTACAATGCCTAAAAATAGAAGTGTCGTTAGGTCGTCGAGTAGCGGTGAAGAATGAAAGAGATGAGTGACGGTCATGAAAGCGTACAGGGTATGTGTAAACTGAACAATCTTCTAGATTGCGTGAAGTAATGTTTCGATCTCTTGAACGATGGAACAGTAGTAACAGGTGGATTACACTACTAGTCCTTAGGGTTAGACGAGTGGGAAAGTAGTTCAGGAAAACATCTGAACCGGGAAGGATAAGTTCTCCAAGTCGGTATAGCGGATAGTAGACAGGTAGAAAGAGCGTAATCAGGCATAACAACTACAGCAGCCTAGATCGTTTACAGCAGCACGTGGTATGGCAATAGTAACAGTATCATACCGAGGTAACATGCTAAAGGCAGATAGTAGTATGCAGTAATATAACACAGTAGCATGCAATCGAAAGTGAATAATAGCATGCAGTAGTGAAATCACATAGTAGCATACGGCATATAGCAGTAAAAGTAAGCAGCAGCATGCAGTAAGTTCAGCGGAAACAAGTAAACTAGCAAGTTGTAGATTAGTCCTATTAGTGAATCCTACTCGGGTCGGTCTTAGACTCACTAATGCAACCTAATTCCCTACAACCAATGCTCTGATACCAAATGTGATGCCCCGTACTAAATCATCATGTACGGACCATCAACAACAGGATCATTACAAGGTTAAGTACTATATGCGATTTCAAAAAGAGTTTGCATGCATAATAAAAGTGACGTCATAATCAACGTCGAATGTTTTACATCAAAAGTATGCTTCACTAAGTAGAAGCAATTAATAATTGTATGTGACCCCAAAGGTCATTACAAATCATCGTTTCAAAAGTACCAAAGTTTGAATGTAAAAGTAAGCGTGCATGCAGTGACATCTCTAAAGCAGCGGGTGTCTACAGCAAGACTAGTATAACAGCGGAAGCAACCTTAAACACCTGAGAAAAACATGCTTAAAAACGTCAACACAAAGGTTGGTGAGCTATAGTTTAAGTACAACAGTAATGTAAGGTAAGCCACGAGATTTCAGTGCTACAAAGAGCGTTTCAAAACAGTAATCCAAATCAGTATGTTTAAGTATATGCTCAACCGTGGGCACTCGGTAACTAACTTAACGTTTAATAATATAATACCCCCTGAAAGTACACTTGGCAAGTGCGTATGTTTACGAAGTATTAAACACTCGTTAAATGCTAGCGCGACTAGCCCGAGTGGGGATGTCAAACCCTATGGATCCATATCTAAGATTCGCGTTCACGGTTCAAAAACCAATGATTAAACGTTACCGAGCTAAAGGGAATGTTTATGCCGTTGTATAACTCACACATATATAAATTTAAGTACTCGTGCCTAGTATGTAAAACATAAAATCCGCATGTATTCTCAGTTCCCAAAATAAGTTAAAGTAAAAAGGGAATGCTATAACTCACAATGATAAAGTAGCGGTAAGGTATGACTCGGAAAGTAAGCAAGTAATGAAGGTTGTCCAAACGGGTCCTCAACCTAAGTCAAATTGTACTAAGTCAGTAAATCGTCCGAATAGGTTTAAAAATATGTAAATAAGGTCTTAAGGGTCATCATCATTCATCATTTAACAAAAGGTGTAAAGTAGGTTTCGTTTATGAAAGTAGTTTAAAACAAGGGCTGACTTTGATCAGTCACCACGGCCTCTACCCTTAATGGAATAAGGTGAGACCAGTGGACATGGCTCCGTATTTGAGTCCTTTAAGTGTGGTAAAATTTACAGAAGCAAACTCGTCTTCGTTTGACCGTGGCGACGGTCTAAGTGCGAGTAGGTCAGAAATTTCTGCACAACGTTAAAGGACATAGTGACGATCGGAGGGCCATAAATCCTAAACCGTAACTCGGATTAAGACGAGTCCTATATGAAACGTTATATAATCGAAAAGATCTATCTGAAAATCAAGGTTACAGTAGCCCAGGTGTACTGGTCTGTTACAGAAACCAGAAAACAGTAGGCAGAAGACAGAAAACAGAAAAATAGTGGGTTCCGGTGGTCTTGGTGCTTGATGCTTATCATGGTTCTCATCCTTAATGCATATAGCTTCAAGTGTACAACTCGTTGATGTGTTTGCATCATTTTCACCAAGGTTTGACCATCATAACCCAAGTGTAAGTCTAAGACATGAAGCACAACTCACTTAAGTGTTGCAAGTGTTTTGATGAACCAAAGTTACATCAAAGTCTTAGATTCAACACATACATGAAATGTAAAAGTAATATTAACCAAGTTTTGACTATTATGACACAAGTGTAGGTCTAAGACATGTAGCACAACTCACTTAAGAGTTGTATGAAGTTTGATGAACCAAAGTTACATCAAAGTCTTAGATCTAACACATACATGAACTTTAAAACTAATAATAAGTTACAAACTTGAAAGTAAACTTATGAAATCAAGATCTTGAGTTGTAGAACATAGTTCTTAGTTTGATCTTGAAGATCCAAGACTCAAAAGTTTAGATATAACATAAGTGTACCAAGTTATAATTAAAAAGTTTCATTTACATGTTCTTGAACTAGGAAAGTTAACTTTTAGTTCAAGAGAAATGAGATCAAGACTAACTTGTAGTACTTGACCAACAACAACTAAAATCATAAAATTAAAGTGCAAGTAATGAAGTAGTAAACTAAATAAACAAGTTAATAAGTCATGGTTGTTCAGACTTTAAAGATTTAAACCAATGTTTGATCTTTATTAAAGTAAACTTGAAGTTTACTTCATGAATCACAAGTATGCTTTACAACCATGAACTTACAATCTTTGAAACAACATATGTAGAACATAAACTAGTAAGTTTAGTTCTTGTGTGTTCTTGTAATTACAAGATAAAATGAAGAATGAAACTAAAGAGTTTGATTCTTGGAAACTAGTAAGTAAATAATAACAAGTAACAAAGTAACAACAACTACCAACTACAAACAATCAAACATTAAACAAGAACAAGTAATTAATCAAGCAAAGAATGATGATAAAGGGGTGTATGGTATTCGGTTTTGCAAGAGAAAAGGAAGAGAAAAAGAAGTCTTGTTGCTTACAATTTGAGAGAGAATGAGAGAAAAGTTTGAGAGATTTTGGAAGTATTTTGTGTGTGTGAAATGAATGAGGTTTACAAGTGAATAAGTTAATCAAAATTTTGAAACAAAAACACTCCCCTAGGAGCTCCAAGTCGACGGTTAGGAGAAAAAAAAAAAAGGAGAGGGAAGTTGTTCCTTGGTCACTAGTATGTAAAGGTTTAAAAAGTTGGATAAAAGAAGTAGTTTCATGGGGATTATGGAATAACTATATTCCTTAAGCACAAAACTAGCTAGTTCCATTCTAAAAGGGAAATTGATCAAAATACACTTTTTTTTTTTTTAGGCTTCAAACAAAATACACTTTTTTTTTAAAAATTGTCTTTTTACACCATTCGGTAGACGGGATTCCGTCTACCACCTTTATCTGTCGTCTACTACCATTTTTACAAAGTAGTCGACGGTGAGATAAAGGTGGTAGACGAATTCCCGTCTACTGGCAGGGTTAGTAGACAGCGAAAACAAAGCAGTAGACAGACATTTACAAAGTAGTCGACCGTCTACTGCCTTGTTGTTGCTGTCTGCTGCCTTGTTGTTGCTGTCTACTGCCTTGTTAGTGTCTACAAGGTAGTAGACAGCAACAACAAGGCAGTAGATAGCTACAACAAGGCAGTACCACCTTTATCTGTCGTCTACTACCATTTTTACAAAGTAGTCGACGGTGAGATAAAGGTGGTTGATGTCATAGCGTGGGGGTACGTGATAGTACTATATTTTACTACGAAACACGTTACAAATTACACAAGTTTTAATTATTTATTTACAAATGGGATATACCTAAACCTTGCTACAACACTATAGGCAGTGTACCTAATCGTAGAGTAGTATAGTTTTTAGTAAGTCCGGTTCGTTCCACAGGGAACGGACTTATTGCACACTATATTTTAAACAATTATATTCGTACAAAATATATTATATTAATAATATATAAAAGGGGGTTTTACCGTTTAATGACCGGTTTGTCGATTTTATATTTTAAACGAAGCGTAAAGTAAATGACGATATTTAACTAACAATATAAAATAAATAACAATAATTAAAATGATAATAAATAAAAGTACGAGGAAATATGAAATAAAATATATTATGCTTATTTAAGCTTCCGTAACCATGATGTTTGACGTTTTGATTATTTATTACCCTGGGTTAATTGTCCTTTGTCCTGGATTATTTGATAAGTCCATCTGGTTTTTGTCCATAACGGTCCATCAGTCATAAATATAAAGTGCGAGTGTCCTCGTCAAATTATCCTTATGTCCGAAGTCAAATATTTCAACTAATTGGGGACTTAAACTGTAACAAGATTTTAATACTTTGTTTAATAATTACACCAGGTTATCGACTGCGTGTAACCCAAGGTTTTAATACTTTGTTATCAATTATGCCAAGTGTCCTTGTACATAATTTCACCCCTGTTTTAATAATTCTAGTGACTATTAATCCATTCCCGTGT
Organism: Rutidosis leptorrhynchoides; assembly: GCF_046630445.1. Lineage (NCBI taxonomy): Eukaryota > Viridiplantae > Streptophyta > Magnoliopsida > Asterales > Asteraceae > Rutidosis > Rutidosis leptorrhynchoides. Next base: position 78,344,709 of record NC_092337.1, on the reverse strand, counting down.
CCGGTTAAATGAACTATTATTCGTACATATAAATACCCCGCCCATCGTGTCCGATCGAGTGTATATGGTTATTTATAGGGACGTCCAATTGTAAATCTTTATATTAAAATTAACAAACTATCATTTAGTTAAACAAATATAAAGCCCATTAATAGCCCATAGTCTAATTTCCACAAGTGTCGTTCTTTTGTCCAAACCCTAATTATGGTACAAAGCCCAATTACCCCGTCTTTAATTTTTAGCCCAACATCATGATTACTTCGGCTCAAATAAGCATAATAATAACTTAAGCACGAGACATTAATTTTAAAAGGAGAACATAGCTTACATTGATTATTTATCGCGTAGTGGTACACGAACAGAGCTCCGACTTTAAAACCCGTAAAAATAACTTTTACATAACCCAAACTAATCTAATATAACACTAATCTATATATATATATATATATATATATATATATATATATATATATATATATATATATATATATATATATATATATATATATATATATTATACTACGAAGTATTATTATTATTATGTTATTTAAACTCGCAGAATTCATGGTCTTTTATAGGCATTTTGATTTCTGACAGCTCCGCGAGTCGTGGAGTTTTATGCCTTCAAACTCCGCGAGTCGTGGAGTTTGAAAATCCAGCTCACAAACTTTTGGCTCCTAGCTTGTCGACATAATAAATATATAAATATAAAATATAAATAATTAATATAATTATTTATATATTATATTATATTCTTGTGCATAGTAGACTTGTAATTTTTGGTCCATTGCGTCGGGCGTTGATAGTTGGCTCGTGTACCGGTTCCGGATTTTCGAACGTCCTTTCGTATAATTTAATATCTTGTACTTTGCGTTTTGTAACTTGTACTCTTGTCATTTTTAGACGTTTTTCATCAATAAATTGAACCTTTTGAATTGTATCTTGTACATTTGAGCTTTTTGGACATTTTTGTCTTCAAATCTTCGTTTTCGCCTTTTGTCTTCGCACTTATTTATTTAAACAATTACAATAAAAATATAATACAATTACATATGAAAACCTATTATTTAGGAGGGATATTGCTATGAAATATATGTTCCTTTTTAGCCTTATCAGTGGTTGATAATGCTAAAAACGAACATATATTTCATAGCATTATTCCTCAAGAAAGACAAGCTTTTAGTTGCAATTGTTCTATTTACAAGTGATAATCGTTTAAATAATAAAAGGTGAAGACAAAAGACAGATTCGACGAATTGAAGACGCAAACGACCAAAAAGCTCAAAAGTACAAAAGACAATAAAAAAGGTTCCAATTATTGATAAAAAACGTCTCGAAATCACAAGAGTACAAGATTCAAAACGCAAAGTACAAGATATTAAATTGTACGCGAGGACGTTCGAAAATCCGGAACCGGGACCAGAGTCAACTCTTAACGCTCGACGCAACGGACTAAAAATTACAAGTTAACTATGTATATAAATATAATATAATATATAATTAATTATATATATATTATATATATATATTAAAAACCGTCGGCAGAGAAAACTCCAAGGACTGAGCTGTAAAATTAACCTCCGCGACTCGCGGAGTTTGAAGGGGATTTTGCCGCGAGTCGCGGAGCCCCAAATTTCAACTCTGGCTATAAAGCAAACCGAATTCTGATCAAAATTTCATATTCTATTTCTCTCATCTCTCAATATATACGATATATATATATATAATTTATATTTTAATTTTAATTTTAATTTTAAATCCTAATAATAAGGGTATGTTAGCGAATATTGTAAGGGTGTAAGTCGAAATTCTGTCCGTGTAACGCTACGCTATTTTTAATCATTGTAAGTTATGTTCAATCTTTTTATATTAATGTCTCGTAGCTAAGTTATTATTATGCTTATTTAAAACGAAGTAATCATGATGTTGGGCTAATTACTAAAATTGGGTAATTGGGCTTTGTACCATAATTGGGGTTTGGACAAAAGAACGACACTTGTGGAAATTAGACTATGGGCTATTAATGGGCTTTATATTTGTTTAACTAAATGAAAGTTTGTTAATGTTAATATAAAGATTTACAATTGGGCGTCCCTATAAATTACCATATACACTCGATCGGACACGATGGGCGGGGTATTTATATGTACGAATAATCGTTCATTTAACCGGACACGGGAATGGATTAATAGCCACTAGAATAATTAAAACAGGGGTGAAATTACATTCAAGGGTAATTGGTGTAATTGTTAACAAAGTAGTAAAACCTTGGTTTACACGCAGTCGATAACCTGGTGTATTCATTAAACAAAGTATTAAAACCTTGTTACAATTCGAATCCCCAATTAGTTGGAATATTTAACTTCGGGTATAATAATAATTTGACAAGGACACTTGCAATTTATATTTATGACTGATGGACTGTTATGGACAAAAACCAGACGGACATATTGAATAATCCAGGACAAAGGACAATTAACCCATGGGCATAAAACTAAAATCAACATGTCAAACATCATGATTACGGAAGTTTAAATAAGCATAATTCTTTTATTTCATATTTAATTTCCTTTATTTTATATTTAATTGCACTTCTAATTATCGCACTTTTATTTATTTTATTTTATCGCACTTTTAATTATCGTACTTTTTAATTATCGCAAGTTTATTTTATCGCACTTTTATTATTCGCAATTTCATTATCGTTATTTACTTTAAGTTTTAATTTAAGTCTTGTATTTATTTTATATTTTACATTAGGTTTTAACTGCGACTAAAGTCTTAAAATCGACAAACCGGTCATTAAACGGTAAAAATCCTCCTTTATAATAATAATATTACTTATATATATATTTGTATTTTTATAAAAGTAAACTAATATAGCGTTGAGCTTTGTTTAAAGATTTCCCTGTGGAACGAACCGGACTTACTAAAAACTACACTACTGTACGATTAGGTACACTGCCTATAAGTGTTGTAGCAAGGTTTAAGTATATCCATTCTATAAAAAAATAAATATCTTGTGTAAAATTGTATCGTATTTAATAGTGTTTTCTGCTAAAATTAATAACTATTTTATATACACCTCGTACGACATCAAGTATTTTTGGCGCCGCTGCCGGGGAATATCTTAAAAGCCGGAAGCGCAACGCTAATATAAAAAAAAAAAAAATTTTTTAGTTAACTTTTATTAAAATTCGTTTTTGTAAAAATACGTTTTAAAAATATAAAAAGAAAAACAAAAATATAAGTATTTTTAAGATTTTGTTAAATATTTAAGTTTTATAAGTTTCTTTATTTCTATTTTAGTTTATAAAAATATAAGTTTTATTTTAAAATCTTTTATTTATTTAAAAAACAGAAAACATAAAATAAAAAAAAAAATAAAGAAAAACGCGTAAAAAATTGAAAGCTGTCAACTGAATTTCTGAACCCCGCGACTCGCGGGGTTTTCTTCTTTAATTGCCGCGACTCGCGGAGACCATCTGACACACGGACAAAAACCCTAAATCTGCATTAATTACGGGTTATTTTTAATTATTATTATTATTTAAACCTAATTATTATTATTATTATTATTAGTTTTATTTTTATTTTTACTTTTTATTTACTTTATGTATTTAGTATTAATTAGTTTTATTAAATTGTAAAATTAGTAGTTTTATTAAATAAATAATATAAAAATAATATTTTTATAAAAATTGTACTTTTTACAACTTTTTGTATATTTTTATATTTTGTACCTTTTTAATCGTTGTAGCGTAATATTTGTATTTTTTTTTTAGCTCATATTTAATTTTAAACTTAGTTTTTGCTATAGTTATTTTTACTCCTAGATTTTTAGGCTTTGCCGTAGAATTCCTTAAGTGCTTTTTCTTTAGACTAAGATTTAGGTACTTTAGAATTTTGTGACGCCTTTTTAAGTTTTAGTTTCTTTTTAAGTTATTTCCATTTGGGATTTAGTTTTTCCTTGTAAGCTTTAATATTTTTAGACCTTTTACTATGTACCAATTATCATTCCAATTAGTAATATCAATTTGCGATTATAATTTTAAGTTAGTTGTAGTAATAAGGTTAAATTAGTTAAGTATTTTTAAGTTTTTATAAGTTTCTTTTAATTTTCCGTCACCTTTTATTTTTCAACCATTTTTTTTTTCTTTTTCGACCTTTTGCGACGAACTCTTTTTCTTTCTTATTTCTCGCTATTCTAGTTTTAGGACTTAGAATTTTTTTTTCTACTTCTTATCTAAATTTCTTAAAATTACGAAAATTTATTTTAAGTGGTTAAATTGATAGACATCAAAATTTTCTGGTTCGTAGTAATAGTTGGATTTGTACGTGGACCGGGTTATTGGAGCCAAACAGTCCTCAATTATATTGAGACCAAACGAATCCTGCCCCTCTGCTGCATCTTTTGGCTATTCGAAACGTGGGCAAAATCAGAAAAGTCTATTGATTGGATAACTTATTATAATTTTTCTTTCCTTTTTAAAAACTAATAGGATATTCAGTGAATGCACCGAGCAAGACGTTCATCACCTTTTGTACGTTCACCACCTGTAACTCGATCAAGACATCGTTTAACAAATATAACCGCCGTTGATTTTTCTTTAGAATCGTCATCCAGTCGACCAAGTACTTCAGTTCAAATTTCCGATAATCCATTTTTTGAACCCGACCTCACAATTGAGAATCCAGAGAATATTCAGGAACGGTTCGTAGATCCTGAACCACTAAACTTTCCTCCAGAACCACCAATCATTCAAACAGAGATTGTTGAGGAACGAACCATCAAATCAGAATCATCTAGTGATACCGATTCAACAAATTCAATTATGGAGAATCAGGAACCTTTAAGTATGGAAGATCGAATGAGAGCTAAACGCACTGGCCAAGGTCACGCAATTACTCATCCAGACATTAATGCGCCAGATTATGAAATCAAAGGACAAATTCTACACATGGTGACTAATCAATGCCAATTTAGTGGTGCGCCGAAGGAAGATCCAAATGAACATCTACGTACCTTTAATAGGATCTGCACACTATTTAAAATCCGAGAAGTGGAGGATGAACAGATATATCTCATGTTATTTCCCTGGACTTTAAAGGGAGAAGCCAAAGATTGGTTGGAATCGTTACCTGAAGGGGCGATCGATACATGGGACGTTTTAGTTGACAAATTTCTTAAACAATTCTTTCCTGCATCTAAAGCCGTAAGACTTCAAGCAGAAATTGTTACGTTCACACAAAAGCCAAATGAAACTCTATATGAGGCGTGGACAAGATATGGAAAGTTGTTAAGAGGATGTCCGCAACATGGTTTAGACACCTGTCAAATAGTACAAATATTCTACCAAGGATGCGACATCACTACAAGGAAAGATATAGATATAGCAGCTGGTGGTTCTATTATGAAGAAAACCAAAACTGATGCTTACAAAATTATTGATAACACTGCTTCCCACTCACATGAGTGGCACCAAGAAAAAGACATCATTAGATCATCTAAAGCAGCTAGAGCCGATTCTAGCCATGACTTAGATTCCATTTCCGCAAAGATAGATGCTGTGGAGAGACGAATGGAAAAGATGACTAAGGATATTCATTCAATACGAATTAGTTGTGAGCAGTGTGGAGGACCACATTTGACAAAAGATTGTCTCAGTATTGAATTAACAATGGAACAAAGAGAGAATATTTCATACATAAACCAAAGGCCTGGAAATAATTATCAGAATAATTATCAACCGCCAAGACCGATTTACAATCAAAACCAGAATTATAACCGAAATATTCCATACAACAACCAACAAGGTCCTAGCAATCAACAAGTATCCAATAATACTTACAATCAGCAAAGACCGAATTTTCAAAACAAACCACCACAACAAACCGATGATAAAAAGCCGAATTTAGAAGATATGATGACGAAGCTAGTTGAGACTCAAACGCAATTTTTCACATCTCAAAAACAAACAAATGAACAAAATGCTCAAGCATTTAGAAATCAACAAGCTTCTATTCAAAATCTGGAACAAGAAGTAAGTAACCTAGCAAGGTTAATAGGTGAAAGAAAACCGGGAAGTCTACCTAGTGATACAAATGCTAACCCCCGGAATGAAACAGCTAAAGCTATTACCACAAGAAGTGGTACAACACTTAAACCACCTGAAATACCTGTAACTTCTGATGAAACTATTCCTACTCCACAAGAACCACAACCTGATCAAGATAAGGAAAAAGAACCGGTAGTTGAAAAGGTTAATGAAAATAACACAGTTAAGGATAAACCTTATGTTAAACCATACCAACCACCACTTCCTTACCCGAGTAAAATGAAGAAAGAAAAACTTGAAGCCGAGCAATCCAAATTTTTGGATATGTTTAAACAGATAAATATAAATCTTCCTTTCATTGATGTGATTTCAGGAATGCCAAGATATGCTAAATTCTTGAAAGATCTAATCTCAAATAGAAAGAAAATGGAAGAACTCTCGGCTGTTACTATGAATGCTAATTGTTCAGCAGTACTGTTGAATAAGATACCAGAAAAACTATCTGATCCAGGAAGTTTCACAATTCCATGTTTTCTGGGTAGTCTTAGTTCAATAGAAGCATTGGCAGACTTAGGTGCTAGTATAAATCTAATGCCGTATTCACTATACACTAAACTAGACCTTGGAGAATTGAAACCAACCAGAATAAGCATACAGCTAGCCGATAGATCAATAAAATATCCTAGAGGGATAATGGAGAATATGCTAGTTAAAGTTGGTACTTTAGTATTTCCAGTATATTTTGTTGTTTTGGACATGGAAGAAGATTCTCAAGTTCCTCTCATATTAGGAAGACCATTCTTAAACACGGCTAAAGCAATGATAGACGTGTTCGGTAAGAAACTGACCCTAAGTATAGAGGATGAGAGTGTTACCTTTTCAGTGGATAGAGCCATGCAACAACCACAATCTGCAGATGATACATGTTATTATATTCAAACTATAGATGCACATGCGGAATTATTAGAAGAATTTCCAGAATTACAAGGAACAGGAGAATGTTCTTTAGGAGAAGGTAATGAACCAATTGATGAAGCTGAAATGTTAGCTACACTTATAGCTAATGGATATGAACCAACAACAGAAGAAATTCAAATGCTAAAAGAAGAAGACAGATATCGATATAAATCATCGATAGAAGAACCTCCGAAATTAGAGTTAAAGCCACTTCCAAACCATTTGGAATACGCTTATTTACATGGTGAATCTGAATTACCCGTAATAATATTGTCTTCTCTTACTGAAAATGAGAAATCACAACTCATTTCTGTGTTGAAAGCTCATAAACCAGCCATTGCATGGAAGATTCATGATATTAAAGGAATAAGTCCTTCGTATTGCACACATAAAATCCTTATGGAAGAAGGTCATAAAACGTATGTGCAACGCCAACGAAGACTAAATCCTAATATGCAAGATGTAGTTAAGAAAGAGATTATTAAACTGCTAGATGCAGGTTTAATATATCCAATTTCTGATAGTCCATGGGTAAGCCCAGTTCAATGCGTGCCTAAGAAGGGTGGTATGACTGTCATTACAAATGAGAAAAATGAGCTTATTCCTACTAGGACTGTAACAGGATGGCGTGTATGTATTGATTATAGAAAATTAAATGACGCCACCAGAAAAGATCACTTTCCCTTACCTTTCATAGATCAAATGTTGGAAAGACTAGCCGGAAATAGTTACTATTGTTTTCTAGATGGATTTTCCGGATATTTTCAAATTCCAATAGCACCCGAAGACCAAGAGAAAACCACATTCACGTGCCCTTATGGTACTTTTGCTTACAAACGCATGCCATTTGGACTTTGTAACGCCCCTGCAACCTTTCAAAGGTGCATGATGGCGATTTTTCATGACATGATAGAAGAATGCATGGAAGTATTCATGGATGACTTTTCAGTCTTCGGTGATACATTTAAATCATGTCTAGTTAATCTAGAACGAATGCTAATTAGATGCGAAAAATCAAATCTAGTACTTAATTGGGAGAAATGCCATTTCATGGTTAAAGAAGGCATCGTTCTTGGACATAAAATTTCAAAAGAAGGAATTGAAGTGGATAGAGCTAAAGTAGATGTAATTGCTAAACTTCCACATCCCACCAATGTTAGAGGAGTTAGGAGTTTTCTAGGGCATGCCGGTTTTTACCGACGTTTCATAAAAGATTTTTCTAAAATTGCCACTCCTATGAATAAACTCCTAGAAAAGGATGCTCCATTCATCTTTTCAGATGAGTGTATCAAATCTTTTAATATTCTTAAAGAAAAACTCACTAATGCGCCGATCATGATAACACCAAATTGGAATCTACCATTTGAACTAATGTGCGATGCAAGTGATTTTGCAATGGGAGCCGTTTTAGGACAAAGGATTGAAAAACAATTTCAACCTATATATTATGCTAGTAAGACGTTACAAGGAGCACAAACGAACTATACAACTACTGAAAAAGAACTCCTTGCTATTGTCTTTGCTTTTGACAAATTTCGATCATATCTCGTTCTAGCAAAAACGGTGGTCTATACCGACCATTCTGCTCTTAGATACCTATTTTCAAAACAAGATGCTAAACCAAGATTAATCCGTTGGATCTTACTCTTACAAGAGTTTGATATTGAAATCCGAGATAAAAGAGGAGCAGAAAATCTCGCCGCTGATCATCTTTCTCGTCTTGAAAATCCTGAGTTAGAAGTTCTGAATGAATCGGCCATACAAGACAACTTTCCTGATGAATATCTATTGAAGATAGATTATAAAGAAATCCCATGGTTTGCAGACTATGCAAACTATTTAGTTTGTGGATTCCTTGAAAAAGGATTATCGTACCAAAAACGAAAGAAATTCTTCAGTGATATAAAACACTATTTCTGGGAAGATCCACATCTGTTTAAAAGTTGTCCCGATGGAATAATACGCCGATGTGTATTTGGAGATGAAGCTCGTAAAATTTTAAACCATTGTCACACAGGACCAACAGGAGGGCATTATGGGCCTCAACTAACAGCAAGAAAAGTCTATGAAGCTGGATTCTATTGGCCTACAATTTACAAAGACGCACACCTTCTTTGCAAATCCTGTGATGCATGTCAAAGGGCCGGAAAAATAAGTCAACGTGATGAAATGCCACAAAATGTCATCCAAGTATGTGAAGTATTTGACATTTGGGGTATTGACTTTATGGGTCCATTTCCAAAATCTTATAATAATCTATATATACTCGTAGCCATTGATTATGTATCTAAATGGGCGGAAGCACAAGCTCTCCCAACTAACGATGCACGAGTTGTAGTCAACTTTTTAAAACGTCTTTTTGCAAAGTTTGGAACACCGAAAGCTTTAATAAGTGATCGGGGTACTCATTTCTGTAATAATCAACTTGAGAAAGTTCTTAAAAGATATGGAGTAACTCATAAAATCTCCACCGCATATCATCCACAAACAAGTGGACAAGTTGAAAATACCAACCGAGCTTTAAAACGTATTCTAGAGAAAACCATAGGATCAAATCCGAAGGAATGGTCCATTAAATTGGAGGATGCACTCTGGGCTTTTAGAACAGCCTACAAAACTCCAATTGGAACCACACCTTTTAGACTTGTTTATGGAAAAGCATGTCATCTTCCAGTAGAAATTGAACACAAAGCATTTTGGGCTTTGAAGACATGTAATCTTGATTTACATGAAGCCGGACGTCTACGATTAAGTCAACTAAAGGAATTAGAAGAATTAAGACATGAAGCATACGAAAATTCGTTAATCTATAAAGAAAGAACGAAGAAATGGCATGATAAAAGAATCAGAAGTTCAAAAGAATTTAAAGAAGGAGACAGAGTTCTTCTTTTCAATTCACGATTCAAGCTATTTCCTGGAAAATTGAAATCAAGATGGTCTGGACCATTCATAGTCAAAAGAGTTTTCCCATACGGAACGATAGAATTGATAAATTCAAATGGGATTGAATTTAAAGTTAATGGTCACAGAGTTAAACATTACATACATGGTCCGATGGAAGTCGACAACGAAGTTAATCACAATTTCGACACCACAGCTAACTAAGTGTGGGGAGAATCAAGTCTTTAAAGGATAATATGTATTTCTGTTAGAGTTAGATTGTCTGTTTTCGTGTAGTTCTCGAAAATGGAACACGTATGGTCTTTCCCTAGCAGACCCTAAAGAACTAGTCTTCTCCCCCCATTCTGAATTTTTATTTTTTTTAGGTTTCTATGAAATGAAGACTGCCTGTGAACTAAACCATGGTCTAATGCTACACGCTTTGATCACTAAACGTAATAATGACATACTACCGAGCGAATTAGTATCAGTAATCAGAGAAAGAATGGACGGAGTTAGAAAAGAATCCAGATGCGAAGATAATAAGTTACAATTTGGTAAAGGAAAATCAAAATCCGCAGCGAAAAGAAGAGCACGACACCTAGAACGATGTCACAAATGCGGAAAATGGTCACATGGAGGTAAATGTTCAAATAATCAAACCTATTCAAATACCGAATTTGTTACTTTATGCAGAGACGGACCGTTCATATGTTTAGAAGAAAAGACACTGAATGCTCGAGGTTACGCCTATGTAGCCATGGAAAACCAATTAAACCAACTATCTTATGAATGGAATAGATCATATAACTAAGAAATCTATTTCACAGGTATGTCTGTACAGTTTTTATTTTTATTTTTATTTTTAACCTTTTGATAATAAACGCTAATTTGTTCGCTAAAAAGTATTAAATTGGTATTAAATAAAATTAGGTTTGGCGATCGAAATTATTGATATCATTCAAAAATTTATTACATCACTGCGAAATTTAACGTTTATTCTTAAGGTATAAATATCTTTAAACAATCAACCCAAAATATTTCAAAAATTCGTCATGAGTTAAATTAGGTCTTGGAACCGAAATTACTTTACCGAAAAGAGGGGCGCATATTTTTGATAATATTTGATTGATTAAAGTGGGATAAAAAGCCAAAAAGATTTTTTTATTTTTACCATGTTTTTAAAATCAAATATTTAAATCTTAAATTAATATTGTAAACTCTGTAAAAACAATATATTTAAAATTGTAAATATTTGAAAAATTAATATAAGTTTGATATGAATTTATAAATTTTTAAATTAAGTTTGGTATGAATTTTTAATTTTTAAAATATTAATTTTTAATTTTATGCATTTCAAATTTTAAGTTTGGTGTGAATTTTTAATATTAATTTTGAATTTTATATTTAAGTTGTGTGAATTTAAAAACAAAAATTTACTTTATCTCATTAAGTTAAGAATATGATTTTTAAAATTCGTCGTAAGTTGAAGACTAGGTCTTTGAACCGAAATTGCTTTACCCGAGGGAGGGACGAGAACTTTTATTATCATTATTTTTAATCTTATTGAATTAGAGTATGGCAAAAACATTTAAAAAAAAAAAACCCAAAAATCTTAGCTTTTAAAACAATCGCTACAAAAAGACAAATTTTAAAATTTTGTCGAAGGACGGACTAGGACATCGATCCGAAACGACCTCGTCCTAAATAACAAGGGAAACAAAATTTTAAAATTAATTTCTTAATTGTTTTCAAAAGTTAATGTTTATAAAAAAAAAAAAAAAAAAAAAAAAAAATATACCAAACTCCGCGAGTCGCGGAGTTTGGAGGGTATTTTGCCGCGACTCGCGGAGGGACTAAAAACCGGAAAAAAAAATATAACTGAACAACAGATCAGTCCCAACTCCCCCACACAAATACAGCTCGAAACTGCACCCGAAAAAACCCCGAAAATCACCCCCAAAAATCCCAATTTTTAACCGTTAATCACCAAATTTTTTGCTAAAATCATGTTGAGAAGGATGCTATCTAAGAATTACTCAAGAAAAACGGTAAATTTCTACACCTAAACACCATTAATTCGAAATTAGGTGTTCTTGAGCTATTTTTTCCCCAATTTGATTTTGATGCTTTTTAGTGTAATTAGACTTAAATTGTTTATGTATTATGCTTGTATAACCTAGATTGATGCTGTTTAACATGATTAGAAGCCTTAAACTTCAAATTTTGAGTAATCTAGGGTTTGTGTTCTTGAGCAAATTTGGGGCTTTTTGATATAAACAGGTTATGGCCGATTTTTGTCATGAATTGTTGCTAAATTGAGTAGTGCAACATGTCTAGGTAATTAAATGATCCAAACTTTGAGCCTAAACATGATTTTGAGAATTAAAGTGGACTTTTTCAAGTCTAAAATTCATGAACTTGATTTTGAAAGATAATGCCATTTGAGACTTGTTTAATTGCTAGTAATGATTATTTTGACATGTTATTTGAGTTGAATGCTTATGAACTTGGCGAAAATTTTCGTATATGCTTATTTGAAAAAGTGTAGATTTGATAAAAATGTGAAAATAAGCTTAAGTTTGATATAAATTGATAATGTCATTGTAATTATTTTGATTGATGATTTTGCTGACACTAATGCATATTTGGATGCACAAAAATTGTGTTTAATGTGTTTTGCAGAATGAAAGGGGTGAATCTTCATCCCAAGCCCGCAATGCTCCTGCTGAGAATTTGGAACAACAGGAGGTAGATAACTACTACAAGCAGGATGTACCTCATCCAGTCATGACCTTTTCCGATATGCATTTGGAAGAGTTGCACCCGAACCTGAGATTTGACAGACTTTGGATAGATTATCAAAAATATCAACGGGGTTTGCATACTCTTCATTCCAAGGTTGTTGAGGTACCGAGGGTCATAGAATGGGGACCCTTAGAAGCTGTAGAATTGGCCGGGCCAATTAGGGAATTACTTGTACAGAGGTATGGTAATTCTTCTTTTAATGACTGGATATGCTTATTCACCATACGTAGACCTGTATATAAAGTATGGTGTGAAGAATTGTTATGTAGTATAGAGTTGAATGATCGGGTAGCTAGTTTAACCGATCGTTCTTTTATTAGATTTTTGTTAGGCGGTTCGATGCGCCACATGTCTTTACTGGACATGGCTCAGGCTTTACGTATATATACGCCTGAGGAGTTAGCGTCTGCCGATTGTAGAGGATTGATACTAAACGGTAGAAAGATAGATGAGAATTTTGATACACACGGTGTGTGGAGTCAAATGACAAGCCATCACCGTTTCAAAGGGGGAAACTACTCTTATTTGGATATAGATAGAGCCGAATTAAGAGTGATACATAGGTTTTTAGCTAATTCGATTACACAAAGGGGTAAGAACAAAGAAAAAGTAAATGAACAAGATTTGTTTTACCATATGTGTATTCGAGACCCACAGAGCGCTGTAAGTATACCATATTGTGTGGGTTATTATTTATCAGCTATGGTTCGGGGGATGCGACCACATAGCATAATAGGAGGTGGAATTTTTATTACTTTGATTGGTGAATATCTCGGTGTGGATATAAGTCGGGGGGGATTATTAGTAGAAGAACTGGAACCCCGCGATACTATAGGTTTAAATGTATACCATAGTGCGAAAGTTTTGAAGCGGCGAAATAACGCCGCAGTACGATACCATGGTAGACATCCACAGGTGGAGAGAAACCAGCAGCAAGGTAATGTAGGAGGGGGGAATGAGATGCAAGAAATGCATAGGTTTATAGCTTCTCAGGAATACGAAAATGCTAGACAGAGAGCATTTGAAGATTGGCAAGTTCATCAGAACCAGATCATAGCTCATTGCCAACATATAGGTAGAAACTATATTCCTACACCGAAACCCGTCTTCCCTCCTTGGTCGATAGAGATGCAGCCACCATATCCTACGTATGATCCTGCCGAAGCATTCTATAGCACTTATGGTTATGCCTGGAACCCCTATTGGTACCAATATCATCCTTAGTATACTTATTTTTTTTATTTTGTAATTTGTAATTATTGATACATTTAATATTTTTGTTAATATTGTAATCATTTTTATAATTATCTAACTTTTATTCTTAGATTTTAATAATTTTTGAACGTGGGGTAATATACCAAACTTCAAAAATATGTATATATGTTTGCAGTTTATCTTATGTACACAACAGGGTAAAACAACGCATTTTCAAAGACTGGCATTAAGTTCAGCAAAAGCAACTAATTTTGACGACAAGATGCAAAATATATGTGAAATAACAACAAGACGGAATGAACAAATGAGGTGCACCATTTATCATTCAGCAAACAAACGCCAATATATTTGGAAACTTTGGTAAAAATTTAATCATTTTCACACTAATCATTCTCAATAATTTAAATTGTTACTAATTTCTTGCAAATGAGGGCATTGCAAGATCTTAAGTGTGGGAAGGGGTTAAATTCTTTCGGATTTTAAAAATTTTTATATTAAACACTTGGTTACCATTAAAAATACTAGTAAAGCAGTAGTTGTATTAGAATCTAGTGCTCTCTGATAAAAAAGAACAGCCCTAGTCTTATATACTAACTACCCAATTCTAGTAAAATTTTTCAAAATTTTCAATTAAATGAATTCAAAATCATGTTTATACATATTTATGAACGATAAAACTAGGTTTTAACACCGAAATTATTGTTACCTCGGAAAGGACATAAATTGAGAAACAAACTAAAATGTTAAAATTCATTTAAAATGGAATAGAGGACGATAAAAAGAAAAATAAAAAGCCAAGTGTGGGAAAATTTACCAAGTTATTTTAAACATATGTCACATATATCTGTAACAAATAACTGAAAATACTTTTGCTTTGGACTAAACTAAACTGTTTTACCCGATGAAAGAAAAGAAAAGATGGATCTACACGATGAATCAATTCCATCATTAAAAGGAAGTAAAGTCTTCCGAAAAAGAAACGCGCTTCTTGATTTAGGTCGTGAAGTTGTCGTCCAGACCAGCTGTAGGTTGACGAAAAATCTAGAAAAGTCATCACTAAAATCAGCAGGAAATCCACGGACCTCAGCATTAAACAGGGTCGCCAAGTGGTCAGATTTATCCTAACCATGAGAAGGATTTATCTCGTACAATGGGGGGGGGGGCACCATGCAAATTAGCTGAATAAGACTAATGAATCAGATCTCCAGAAAGGATAATCTCCTTAAAGATTAAAAATCAGCTTTTAAGACTGATATTACTCAATCCTAGAGATTGACCTTAAAGATTGAGAATTACAAACTCATGGAATTCAATGATATCTAAACTCGAGCTTAAACAAGAAAATATTTTGATCAAAATTACAAACCGATTTGTTTTCTGAAAACCCTATTTTCAATGCGTTCATTACCATTGAACGTAAAATCCTAGGAATTCACCTGGAATTCATTAGGTCACCTGAACTAAATCGGGTGTCAACCGTAAGAACGGTGGTTGCATAGTGGTCAAAGACAGGACCTTGTGCCATACCGAAAAATTATAAGGGTGAGCTTTACTATTGCTCCTACCAAGGATAGTAATTGCGTCCGACACGTTATAGACCATAATCAAAAGCATGTCACGGGACATTGCCTTAAACAGTTGCTTGTTCAACGCTTTCCTTTCAACCGGACGGTAGTTTACCGAAAGGTAATATACGGGACAAGTAAACTGGACGTGTTGCTTTCCAAATACAAGGTTAGCAAGTGGGTGACACAAAACCGCAAGTTTTGAACTAAAATTTTCAAATCTGAAACCCACCAAACCCACAAAAATATCTTGCAAACACCGGTAAAGGGTTATTCCGGAAAACTTATCTAGGGTAAAAACTAGATTTAAATTTCAAAAGATCAAATGTTTTCATAAAGATCCAATTTCCTTAATGGATCTAAATTTTTATAGTCATGTGGGACTGTAAACCATATCGTTACTACCATTGTTTATACCGCGGTATAGAAATCACTGATGTACAAAGTGTGAAGAATAAAGAAGTGATTCTAGTATTTCAAGACGATATTGCTTGAGGACAAGCAACGCTCAAGTGTGGGAATATTTGATAATGCTAAAAACGAACATATATTTCATAGCATTATTCCTCAAGAAAGACAAGCTTTTAGTTGCAATTGTTCTATTTACAAGTGATAATCGTTTAAATAATAAAAGGTGAAGACAAAAGACAGATTCGACGAATTGAAGACGCAAACGACCAAAAAGCTCAAAAGTACAAAAGACAATCAAAAAGGTTCCAATTATTGATAAAAAACGTCTCGAAATCACAAGAGTACAAGATTCAAAACGCAAAGTACAAGATATTAAATTGTACGCGAGGACGTTCGAAAATCCGGAACCGGGACCAGAGTCAACTCTTAACGCTCGACGCAACGGACTAAAAATTACAAGTTAACTATGTATATAAATATAATATAATATATAATTAATTATATTAATTATATATATATTATATATATATATTAAAAACCGTCGGCAGAGAAAACTCCAAGGACTGAGCTGTAAAATTAACCTCCGCGACTCGCGGAGTTTGAAGGGGATTTTGCCGCGAGTCGCGGAGCCCCAAATTTCAACTCTGGCTATAAAGCAAACCGAATTCTGATCAAAATTTCATATTCTATTTCTCTCATCTCTCAATATATACGATATATATATATATAATTTATATTTTAATTTTAATTTTAATTTTAAATCCTAATAATAAGGGTATGTTAGCGAATATTGTAAGGGTGTAAGTCGAAATTCTGTCCGTGTAACGCTACGCTATTTTTAATCATTGTAAGTTATGTTCAATCTTTTTATATTAATGTCTCGTAGCTAAGTTATTATTATGCTTATTTAAAACGAAGTAATCATGATGTTGGGCTAATTACTAAAATTGGGTAATTGGGCTTTGTACCATAATTGGGGTTTGGACAAAAGAACGACACTTGTGGAAATTAGACTATGGGCTATTAATGGGCTTTATATTTGTTTAACTAAATGAAAGTTTGTTAATGTTAATATAAAGATTTACAATTGGGCGTCCCTATAAATTACCATATACACTCGATCGGACACGATGGGCGGGGTATTTATATGTACGAATAATCGTTCATTTAACCGGACACGGGAATGGATTAATAGCCACTAGAATAATTAAAACAGGGGTGAAATTACATTCAAGGGTAATTGGTGTAATTGTTAACAAAGTAGTAAAACCTTGGTTTACACGCAGTCGATAACCTGGTGTATTCATTAAACAAAGTATTAAAACCTTGTTACAATTCGAATCCCCAATTAGTTGGAATATTTAACTTCGGGTATAATAATAATTTGACAAGGACACTTGCAATTTATATTTATGACTGATGGACTGTTATGGACAAAAACCAGACGGACATATTGAATAATCCAGGACAAAGGACAATTAACCCATGGGCATAAAACTAAAATCAACATGTCAAACATCATGATTACGGAAGTTTAAATAAGCATAATTCTTTTATTTCATATTTAATTTCCTTTATTTTATATTTAATTGCACTTCTAATTATCGCACTTTTATTTATTTTATTTTATCGCACTTTTAATTATCGTACTTTTTAATTATCGCAAGTTTATTTTATCGCACTTTTATTATTCGCAATTTCATTATCGTTATTTACTTTAAGTTTTAATTTAAGTCTTGTATTTATTTTATATTTTACATTAGGTTTTAACTGCGACTAAAGTCTTAAAATCGACAAACCGGTCATTAAACGGTAAAAATCCTCCTTTATAATAATAATATTACTTATATATATATTTGTATTTTTATAAAAGTAAACTAATATAGCGTTGAGCTTTGTTTAAAGATTTCCCTGTGGAACGAACCGGACTTACTAAAAACTACACTACTGTACGATTAGGTACACTACCTATAAGTGTTGTAGCAAGGTTTAAGTATATCCATTCTATAAAAAAATAAATATCTTGTGTAAAATTGTATTCTATTTAATAGTGTTTTCTGCTAAAATTAATAACTATTTTATATACACCTCGTACGACATCAGTGGTAGACAGAATTTACAAAGTAGTCGACCGTCTACTGCCTTGTTGTTGCTGTCTACTGCCTTGTAGACACTAACAAGGCAGTAGATAGCAACAACAAGGCAGTAGACATCAACAACAAGGCAGTAGACGGTCGACTACTTTGTAAATGTCTGTCTACTGCTTTGTTCTCGCTGTCTACTAACCCTGCCAGTAGACGGGAATTCTGTCTACCACCTTTATCTCACCGTCGACTACTTTATAAAAATGGTAGTAGACGACAGATAAAGGTGGTAGACGGAATCCCGTCTACCGAATGGTGTAAAAAGACAATTTTTTTAAAAAAATTGTATTTTGTTTGAAGCCTAAAAAAAGTGTATTTTGAACAATTTCCCATTCTAAAATGATACTTACATGTCTTAGTGGGCTAACAAGTCCATTTAAGAAGTAGGGTGGGCTCTTGAGTCCACTACCATTAATTAAAGCCCAAGTCCTATTAATTAACAATTACATCCAACAAAGCCCAAGTAATTAGCTAATAACCTCAGTTAATTAAAATGATTAATAAAACTTAATCATGAATGTAAATAATACTCTAAAAATATTATTCGTGAAAGTTTCGTGTGTCACAAAGACGTTTCGGGCGATTAAAGTCAAGTACTGGCAATCATGGCAACATGTAATTGTAATAACATACATTTGTTTAATCACAAGTATTAATAATAATAATTATTAATAAATGACGTTGGAAAATCCAGGGTCGTTACACTAGTAGACAGAGATATGGAAGATGCGAGAAGTATTATAGTATCCATGTGCATTCAGAGATGTTGTTGGTTAAAATGATTGTGAAATACGTAGTACAAAAGAGTTTCAATTATGACAATTCATTGATAGGAATATATACAAAGTTGGTCCCAATAACACTCCTGATATTTCACAGTACAAGTTGTACAACTAGATTTAGACGGAATCCTAAATGTTATTTTCACAAATAAACATAACCACACTCGATCGATCATGTTATTATTATTGTTATGATTAATGATTATGATAGCCAAAACAATCATATCCTAGAATCTTATGTGAATATATTTTGATTAACCAATGGTTCTTGTTGTTTATATTGAAGTAATCATAATCAACTGTATCACAAAAATTAGTTTATCAATAGTACTTATTCATGCTAGGAACTTGTATTCTAAAATTTGAAATAATGTGCACGTGAACAAAGAAAGGACTAGTTTGTGGATTGTTTCATAATTCAGGTCCACCTAACCTAGCTAGTTAGGAATGGACTAGTTACATTTATAACACGAACACCGGTTATGGTTGTGTTGTGTTGGCGATATGGGCCAAATGGCACTAGATCAGGTCCAGACCGTAGACCACAAGAGGCCGGTTGGCATCAAGCTGGCCATTATACAAACGTACGTGGATCAAATTCTGACTATCATCTTTTGTTATATAACCATATATCTATATCTATATCATTATATATGTATGTTGTCTTTTTACTCCAATTATTGGTTGATACCTAAAAGATCAGAAAATAGCCAACTGGCAATTTTGGTTGATTATGAACTTATAATGTTAAAAGATAGAGCAAAAGACAAAAATAGTCTGGGATTTTACTCTGATCTTTTTTTATTCTTTATATATAACAAAGTAGCCACATTTTAAAAACAAAAGCTTCCTTTGTCTCCTACTAGTAATTACACTTTCAAAAAAAAAAAAAAAATGAATGTGTCAACTTCTGAATGTAGTAGTAGATGTCAATCTGGTTGGACTATGTATTTAGATGAATCTGTTAACTCAGAAGATGATAATAAATGTTATAATAAAGGCGAGTACAATGTAAATATTTCGTATGCTAGTGAAGATGATGATGATTTGTCTATGGCTTCTGATGCGTCATCAGGACCTCAACAAAAGTTTCTTGAAGATGAAGATAATAAAAATGTGTACTTTTATCGTTGTCAAGCAATGAAGACGAGAAGCAAACCGCGATCAAATAAAGAGAAAAGATCATGTAATGATGATGATGATTCTGCTAGTTCTCCTTTCTTCATTAAGGTATAGAATGAAAGTCTTTTATTTTATTTTTTGTTAATTTTAGTTGTAAGATATTAATGCAGGGTTATAACGTAAATGAAAAGTATATATAAAGTTTAATGTGTGACTGGTTTTAATATTTAGGAAAAATCAGGATTGATAAAGAAAACATCATCAGTTGCTGAGAAGTGTTCATCAGGTATGTCATTTGAATAACTAATAATACAATAATATGTTGATAAAAGTTAGTCTTTGATTCTGGATTTATTAATATTTATCATTATTATATTATTATTATAAAATAAAAGGCCCTTTTTATATTGCCAGGTGAAATGAAAAAAAGTTATGACTTTTCTGCTCAAGGCTCAAGAAAATTGGGAGCAGCAAGAAAAAAATAAAGAGTGGGGATTTACAGTAGATTTCCAAGCAGGATCTTGTTTTATGTATTTATTTATTATTATTTTTTGATTATTATTATTTTCTGTCTATGTATTAGGAAACAACCTGAGAACATACATGTTATTCTTTTATTTGTAGTATTTTTTAATAATTAGTTGATATTAAATCATGAAAGTTTGTGTTTGGGTTTTATGTTAGGAAAATAACATTTCTAAATGGGTGGCTTTACATTAAGTGGATGAATACTTTGAAATTAAATTTGTGAAGTCTACAATTCCTTATGTTACAATGGGTAGTTATGTGTTTTACAGGTTTGATTAAAAACTAGATAAACCTGATGATCATGATCATCATTGGGCATATGATACCCGGGTTTATCGAGCGAAAACTTGGTAATAGAACTTTGCTTTTTACTATTACAAATGTGATGTCCAAAGCTCTACTATATAAATATTTATCAATACTGTATAACAAAACTGCTTTACTTGTAACATGACTATCTCATTTTGGAGGACTTTTCGAATTAGGATAAATATTGATTTTCCAGAGTGAGTCCGCGTCTACTGATCATCTTCGATTGGGTGGAAAATTGGAGGGGCACTAAGGAAAAGCTCTACTGTATCCTGATTTTGGTTTTATGGTGGCTATCGCGTTAATGCAACAACACTCTATCACGTTAATGCAACAACACTCTTTACGCCAACTTCTCGATTAAGAAAAGTGATGTTTTAAAGAGGTTTCGGTTGTAAATTTTTGACCGATTAATCCCTATCTTGACTGATTAATCATGATTTATTCCACTTTTTTTAGAGAAAAGATAATAAACTTTTATATAACAAAAGAAGGTTCATCAAAAAAATGAAACCTTCTCCGAACTTACAAATCCCGACATCATAAGGACTGACACTGTGTCACCACATAAGGACTGACACTGTGTCATCACATAGATATTTATAAATAAAACACAAACTTAGCAGTTAAGGGTAATAACAATATTAATACTAGTAACCATTAGATAACAGGTTCATGATGCTAGAAATATCAACCTTGAGGAAATGCGTCTGCGTTCATTTGTTCATTTGAGATGGGACAAGGTAGAACACGGATTTGAAGTCGGTTGATTCTTTCCCTTGTGCAATAAGTAATGACCGCATTCAAGTCATGATCATCTACTGTTGGAGGTTTTATTAAATTCTTTCGTGTAGGGTAAAATAATCGATAGCCGGATAAATCACTGAATCGTGGTATGACTTTCCGAAAGTAATTATTCGACCCTTATAGCCTGGGTTACACGAATATCACTTTGAGATAAGACAGAGATTAAATTCTTGTTTTGGCAGAAACAAGAATTCCTTTTGCAGAAGAATATTTTGGTGTTCGTAACTTGTGTATCTACTCATGCATATTGGTTAATATATTTATATACACCCTTATCATGAAAGAGTCTTTTATTAAAATCAATTGGCCGATTGATTAATAAAAGTATCTTCTATAATATTCAAAAGTGGTTACAGGAAGAATATTTTTATAAACAAATATTATCACTTCCATCATTAAAGTAAAAGTTGTTACTTTTACAATAAACAAATATTATATTTTACAACTATCAAAGCATGAGTGATCACTTTATAATAAACAAGTATTATTCCTTCAACCACTAAAGCAAAAGTGGGTGCAAGAATAATTCTTCCGTAATCACTCAAAATTGTGTTAAGTGTTTTCTTACTGCTGTCTCTTAAGAACCAGCACTGCAAAAGGACCAGCAGCGCAAAAATCAGCAAACAGGACCAGCAGCGCAAAAGTCAGCATACAGGACCAGCAGCGCAAAAGTCAGCATACAGGACCAGCAGCGCAGAGGAACCAGCAAACAGGACCAGCTGCGCAGAACAACCAGCACAGGGACTAGCTGCGCAGAACAACCAGCACAGGGACCAGCTGCGCAGAACAACCAGCACAGGGACCAGCTGCGCAGAACAACCAGCACAGGGACCAGCAATGCAGAACAACCAGCACAAGGACCAGCAATGTAGAACAACCAGTACAAGGACCAGCAATGCAGAACAACCAGCACAAAACACTTAGCCAAATTTCAGCTTACTAAGAAAACTTAGTACTGAAAACACTTAGTCAAATTTCAGGTAGACCAAGTCATGATAGTAAATAATGGAAAATCACTTTTGGGTCCAGGTAATCTATCACTTAATGGGTGTACACTCCGTACCTCCAAACCCATTTACAAGTGTAGATTAAAACCCAAAATTACACTAAATTTACAACAATCCTCCCCAATTTAGTGCAATTCATTTCATGAGAATTAAACAAATTAAAACAAAACTCATGCATAAATGAAAATATCTTGAAGATTGAATTTTCACCTTAGTACATTACACATTCCAAATATTCGAGAATCGGGGTGTTCTAAGAATTGAACCCTTCAACCCATTTGAATAACTGAAAATAACATACACATAAGTTTTCAAATACTCTAAAGCTATCCTGACACTTTACAAGCCATGTGTCCATATCCATTCATGAATGTATCTAAAGCAAAAGTCCAAGCTTTGTTGAAGAGGCAAAACTTCACATTCACATAGGTAGTTCATTTCAGTCATGCACCTGCTATTGCACTTTTTCAAATAAACCATTAAGAAGCTAAACTTCATCCTCACCTTCAACAGGTCCGAGTACATACCTTACCTTGGGATGATACAAAATTTTGTACTCCAAATTTCTAAGTATAAGCCTTCCACATTGAATTCAACTTCTAATTTTCATCAGAAGGGAATTGGGTATCTTATAATTAGAAATTTATGTGGACTTTAAACCCATCCCCACAGCAGACTTTTTCACCAAGTCTCTTGCCAATCCCTTCGTCAAGTGATCAGCTAAATTCTGTTGTGACCTCACGAACACTATAGAAATCACCCCATTCATGATGAGTTCACGAATCATGCTATGTCTGACACCTAAGTGTCTAGAATTTCCATTGTACATCTGGCTATAAGCCTTTGCCAATGTCGCAGCACTATCACAATGGATAGACATGGGTGCTATAGGTTTAGGCCATAATGGTATCTCATGGATCAAGTTTCTAAGCCATTCTGCTTCTTTACCAGCAGCAGCTAAAGCAACAAACTCAGATTCCATCATTGAGTTGGTAATACATGTCTGCTTCTTAGAAGCCCATGAAATAGCACCTCCCCCAAGCAAGAACACCCAACCACTCGTTGAAGAATGATCTTCAATATTGGTTATCCAACTCGCATCAGAATATCCTTCTATTACCGAAGGAAACCCATTATAAGATAAACTATAGTCCATAGTTTTCTTCAAGTACTTCAGTACCCGCCTAATTGCTTGCCAGTGATGAGTACTAGGATTACTAGTATATCTACTCAGTTTTCCCACAGCAAAAGCAATATCCGGCCTTGTACAAGTCATGGCGTACATCAAACAGCCAATCACCTGAGAATACTCAAGTTGTGATACAGCTTCACCTTGATTAGGCATAAGCTTCTCACTTGGATCAACAGGGGTACTCACAGGATTACATTCAAAGCAATTGAACTTTTTCAACACCTTCTCAATATAATGAGATTGACAAATCGAAATTCCTTTGCTTTCATGTTTGATCCTAATGCCAAGGATAACGTCAGCCTCCCCCATATCTTTCATGGAGAATTTTGATGACAAAAATTCTTTTGTTAAATCAACCTGACTTTGGTCAGTCCCAAAGATTAACATGTCATCAACATATAGACAAATTATAACTCCTTTACCAGAATCATCAAATTTACTATATACACATTTATCTGCTTGGTTTAATTTAAAACCACTAGATAAAATCACTTCATCAAACTTTTGATGCCATTGCTTAGGTGCTTGTTTCAAACCATATAAGGATTTCACAAGTTTGCACACCTTGCCTTCAGTTCCAGGCATGACAAAGCCCTGAGGTTGGTTCATATAAACCTCCTCATCCAATTCACCATTCAAGAATGCTGTCTTCACATCCATCTGGTGAATAACTAGATTGTGAATCGTAGCCAGAGCAATCAGCAGTCTAATGGTAGTGATACGTGCCACGGGAGCATAAGTATCAAAATAGTCAATTCCAGACTTTTGTCTAAAGCCTTGAATGACTAACCTTGCCTTGAACTTTTCAATAGTTCCATCCACCTTCATCTTCTTTTTGAAAATCCATTTGCAACCCAAAGGTTTGCAACCAGGAGGTAGATCAGCTAACACCCAAGTGTTATTGCCCATGATAGAATCTATCTCATCATTAATTGCCTCTTTCCAGAATGCAACATCCTGAGACCTCATTGCTTCATCATATGTTTTAGGATCATCATCAACATTAAAACAATACGAATATTGGGTAGAAACATCATCCCTAGAACCTTCAACTAAGTATAGTTGAAAATCTGGTCCAAATGATTTAGGTTTCCTTTTTCTTTTGCTTTTCCGAAGCTCAAGTGACTGATCAACAGCCTTTTCAGAGACTTCATCATTACAATCCTTATTGATTCCATTGTTACTTGGAATCATATCCTTTGGTCTAGGTATAGATGAAAATCGATTTTCATCAAAGATTGCATCCCTTGAATCAATCACAGAATTGATTGAGACAAACTCATTAGGCTCTATTACATAGAACCTATATGCCTTGGAATGTTCAACATATCCAACAAATATGCAATCTATACCTCTTTCACCTAAACTTTTCTTCTTGGGATCAGGTAGTCTTACAACCGCCCTACAGCCCCATACCCGAAGATAATTCAAGTTAGGTTTCCTTTTATTCCAAAGTTCATAAGGTGTAATCTTGTTTCTTTTGTTAGGAACTCTATTAAGCAAATAACAAGCTGTTAACATAGCTTCCCCCCAAAATCCTTCACTTAAACCCGAATAGGATAACATGGAATTAACCATTTCCTTAAGGACCCTATTCTTCCTTTCAGATATACCATTTTGTTGTGGAGTATAAGGAGCTGTGGTCTCATGGATAATACCAACGGATTGGAAATACGATTGGTCAATGTATTCACCTCCCCTATCTGTTCTAAGTCTTTTAATCAAAGCCTTTTGTTGTAATTCTACTTCAGTTTTAAATATTTTAAATTTATCTAATGCTTCATCCTTAGTATGTAACAAATAAACATAGCAAAATCTAGAAGCATCATCAATAAAAGTCACAAAATATTTCTTGTTCCCTAAAGTAGGAGTAGCATGCAAATCACATAAATCACTATGTATTAATTCCAAAATTTCAGTATCACGATGTACATTTTGAAATGGTTTCTTAGTGATCTTTGTTAACATACACGTTTTACACTTTTCATTGTTCATGTCAAAAGCCGGTATTAATCCATCTTTAGACATATCTTGCATTCTTTTAAAGTGTATATGTCCTAGTCTAGCATGCCAAAGTGTAGAATTATTTATGCTAGAAGTAGATATAAAAGCAAAATTAACATCCAAGTGATTAATGTTAAGTCTAAACATTCTATTGCATAAATAACCAAAACCAACAAACATACCATGTTTTGACAAAACAAACTTATCAGATTCAATCACTTGTTTATAACCACAACAATTTAACACACTACTGGAAACCAAATTTTTTCTTATTTGTGGTACATGCAAAACATCAAACAAACAAATAGTTTTTCCAGAACTAAAACACAAATTCACACTTCCACGTCCTTGAACAGAGGCTGTTGACTCATTTCCCATATGAAGAATTGATCCATCAGTCACGGACTCGTAAGTCTTGAACCAAAATCTATCCTTGCATACATGGGTGGTGGCTCCCGAGTCAACCCACCACACGACATCATCATCCTGCACAAAATAAGCCTCAGATATATATGAAACATAATAATTCTCATTTGAATTATTAAATATATTCTGACCTTTCGAGTTGTGGTTGTTTAAACCATTTCCCGAAACGCTTGTGCTAGATCCTTTGGCATTATTATTACCAAAAATAACCTTGCAATCCTTTTTCATGTGTCCAGTTTTACCACACTTCCAACAAGTCAATTTAGACTTCTTGTTCGGATTAGCCTTGTTATAACCTTGATGTTTACGTTTGCCCTTTTTGTCATTATTACTAGTGAACTTTTTATGTTCCACCATATTGACAACAGACGTACCAGCAACTTCGTTGCTCTTTGGCTTGTCATTATCCTGCAACCTGAGGGATTCCTCAATACGCAGATGACTACCCAACTCAACAAGAGTTAACTCCTCCTTCTTATGTTTCAAAGAATGTTTAAATTATTTCCAAGATGGAGGTAGTTTATCAATTATGCTTGAGACTTGAATAGACTCATCCATGTTCATTTTATGTTGTGTGAATTGACCAAGTATACGAATGGGCTCATTGTATTGTTCCAAGACCGGTCTAGAATCGACCATCTTGTAATTATTAAAATTACTCACAAGGAACTTTTTACTAGAAGCATCCTCAGACATATACTTGGTTTCTAAACAGTCCCATAGTTCTTTAGAAGATTCAACATTTAGGTAAATATCAAAAAGGGAATCAGCCATACCATTGAGGATTAAACCTCTAGCGATGTAGTCATCGTTCTCCCACTTGCACCTTTTTCGAATTTGTTCAATAGTGGCATCATCACCATGATCTTCAGGAATTGGTGTGCTGAGTACGTACACCACACTCATGCTGCTCAGAAAGAAGTGCATCTTCTTTTGCCATCTCCTAAAATCAATTCCCTCAAACTTATCAAGTTTGGAGAAATTCGCCGTCATGTGTTTCATCGTAGCTGCCATCGATTATAACATATAATTACTTTCGATTGTTGGAGGTTTTATTAAATTCTTTCGTGTAGGGTAATGATGTCGTAGGGGGTGTATACAAAATAGTATTATTTTTAGTGCGAAATACTATTAAATATGCTACAATTTTACACAAGTTATTTATTTATTTATCGAGTGGATATACTTAAACATTGCTACAACACTTATAGGTAGTGTACCTAATCGTATTATAGTATAGTTTTTAGTAAGTCCGGTTCGTTCCACAGGGAGCTCGTGAAGTATAACACTATATTTTTTTACACACAATAATTGTAAAAATACAAATATATATATATATATATATATATATATATATATATAAGTAATATTATTATTATAAAGGGGGGTTTTTACCGTTTAATGACCGGTTTGTCGATTTTAAAACTTTAGTCGCAGTTAAAACCAAATGTAAAATATTAAAAATAAATACAAGACTTAAATTAAAGCATAAAGTAAATAACGATAATGAAATTGCGAATAATAAAAGTGCGATAAAATAAACTTGCGATAATTAAAAAGTACGATAATTAAAAGTGCAATTAAATACAATAACAATAAAAATGCGATAATTAGAAGTGCAATTAAATATAAAATAAAGGAAATTAAATATGAAATAAAAGAATTATGCTTATTTAAACTTCCGTAATCATGATGTTTGACGTGTTGATTTTAGTTTTATGCCCATGGGTTAATTGTCCTTTGTCCTGGATTATTTAATATGTCCGTCTGGTTTTTGTCCATAACAGTCCATCAGTCATAAATATAAAGTGCGAGTGTCCTCGTCAAATTATCCTTATACCCGAAGTTAAATATTCCAACTAATTGGGGACTTAAACTGTAACAAGATTTTAATACTTTGTTTAATAATTACACCAGGATGTCGACTGAGTGTAACCCAAGGTTTTAATATTTTGTTATCAATTACACCAAGTGTCCTTGTACATAATTTCACCCCTGTTTTAATTATTCTAGTGGCTATTAATCCATTCCCGTGTCCGGTTAAATGAACGATTATTCGTACATATAAATACCCCGCCCATCGTGTCCGATTGAGTGTATATGGTAATTTATAGGGACGCCCAATTGTAAATCTTTATATTAACATTAACAAACTATCATTTAGTTAAACAATTATAAATCCCATTAATAGCCCATAGTCTAATTTCCACAAGTGTCGTTCTTTTGTCCAAACCCCAATTATGGTACAAAGCCCAATTACCCAATTTTAGTAATTAGCCCAACATCATGATTACTTCGTTTTAAATAAGCATAATAATAACTTAGCTACGAGACATTAATGTAAAAAGGTTGAACATAACTTACAATGATTAAAAATAGCGTAGCGTTACACGGACAGAATTTCGACTTACACCCTTACAATATTCGCTAACATACCCTTATTATTAGAATTATAATTAAAATTAAAATTAAAATTAAAATATAAATTATAAATATAAATATATCGTATGAATGAGAGAAGAGAAAGATGGATTAGGGATACATAAAATGATCGAATGCAATGCCTTTTATAGGCGAATTATGAATTGAAATTTTCATTTATGACCCCTGAACTATGCTCAATTAACAACTTTTTATTATTTAATATTATTCTTATTATGAATTATTTAAATATTATATTTTATTCTTGTGCATAGTTGACTCGTAATTTTTACACCGTTGCGTCGAGCGTTGAGAGTTGACTCATGTCCCGGTTCCGGATTTTCGAACGTCCTTTCGTACAATTTTATATCATGTACTTTGCGTTTTGTAACTTGTACTCTTGTCATTTTTAGACGTTCTTCATCAATAATTTGAACCTTTTTAATTGTATCTTGTACTTTTTAGCTTTTTGGACCTTTTTGTCTTCAAATCGTCGTTTTTGCCTTTTGTCTTCGCACTTATTTAAAATAAACGAATATTACTTGAAAATGGAACAATTGCAACTAAAATCTTGTCTTTCTTGGGGGATAATGCTATGAAATATATGTTCCTTTTTAGCCTTATCAATATTCCCACACTTAAGCGTTGCTTGTCCTCAAGCAATATAGTCTTGAAAAACACTTGAATCACTTCTTTATTCTTCACACTTTGTACATCAGTGACTTCAATACGGCGGTATGAACAATGATAGTAACGATGTGGTTAAAGGTGGGTGTGTCATCCACAGTTGCCTTGGGTTTAGGTCAACGACACTTGCAATCAAATAGCCGATTTACTTTCGGTTTCCAAAGCAAAGTGCACATTTGAAAGGCGGTTTACAGTCCCACATGACTATAAAAATTTAGATCCTTTAAGGCAATTGGATCTTTATGAAAACATTTGATCTTTTGAAAATTCAAGCTAGATTTTACCCTAGACAAGTTTTCTGATTTGATCCATCATTGGTGTTGCAAAATATATTTGTGGATCAATATTTTGGCTAAAACTTTTAGGCTCGTGTAATCCACTGCTATCCCGGTATCGAATAGCACACATCCAGTTTACTTGTTCCGTATATTACCTTTCGGTAAACTACCGTCCGGTTGTAAAGGAAAGCGATGAACAAGAAACTGTTAAGGCAATGTCTAATGACATGCATTTGTTCATGGTCTAATTACGTGTCGGATGCTAGTACTATCCTTGGTAGGAGCAATAGTAAAGATCATCCTATGATTTTTCGGTCTGGCACAAGGTCCTGTCTCCGACCATGCTATGCAACCACCGTTCTTACGGTTGACACCCGATTTTGTTCAGGTGACCTAATGAATTCCAGGTGAATTCCTAGGATTTTACGTTCAATGGTAATGAACGCATTGAAAATGGATTTTCAGAAAACAAATCGGTTTGTATTTTTTGATCAAAATATTTTCTCGTTCAAGCTCGAGTTTAGATATCATTGAATTCCATGAGTTTGAATTCTCAATCTTTAAGGTCAATCTCAAGGATTGAGTAATATCAGTCTTAAAAGCTGATTTTTAATCTTTAAGGAGATTATCCTTTCTGGGGATCTGATTCATTAGTCTTATCAAGCTAATTTGCACGGTGCCCCCCATTGTACGAGATAAATCCTTCTCATGGTTAGGATAAATCTGACCACTTGGCGACCCTGTTTGATGCTGAGGTCCGTGGATTTCCAGCCGATTTTAGTGATGACTTTTCTAGATTTTTCGTCAACCTACAGCTGGTCTGGACGACAACTTCATGACCTAAATCAAGAAGCGCGTGTCTTTTTCGGAAGACTTTACTTCCTTTTAATGATGGAATTGATTCATCGTGTAGATCCATCTATTCTTTTAAATATATTACAGTAAATTGGGTAAAACTGATTAGTATTGTCCAAAGCAAAAGTACCTGCAATAATCTTGTACAAAAATATGTGATATATGTTTTAAAGAACTTGGTAAATTCTTCCCACACTTGGCTTTTATTTATGTTTTTCTTTGCCTTTTTCTCCTCTATTCCATTCTTAAATGAATTCTAACATTTTGGTTGTTTCTCAATTTATGTCCTTTCCGAGGTAACGATAATTTCGGCTCAATGACCTAGTTTTAATCGTTCATAAATATATATAAACATGATTTTGAATTCATTTTGTTGAAAATTTTGAAAAATTTACTAGAAGTGGGTAGTCAGTATATAAGACTAGGGCTGTTCCTTGTTATCGGAGAGCACGAGATTCTAATACAACTACTGCTTTACTAGTATTTTTAATGGTAACCCAGTGTTTAAGATAAAAATTTTAAAATCCGAAAGAATTTAACCCCTTCCCACACTTAAGATCTTGCAATGCCCTCATTTGCAAGAAATCAGTAACAATTTAAATTATTGAGGGTGATTTGCGTAGAAAAATGATTAAATTTTACCAAAGTTTCCAAACATATTGGATTTTTTTTTTTTTAAAAATCTTTAACTTATAAAAAAAAATATTAATTAATTTTAAAAATTTGTTTCTCTTGTTATTTAGGACGAGGTCGTTTCGGATCGATGTCCTAGTCCGTCCTTCGACAAAATTTTAAAATTTGTCTTTTTGTAGCGATTGTTTTAAAAGCTAAGATTTTTAGGGGTTTTTTTTTTTTTTTTTTTTTTATGTTTTTGGCATACTTTAATTCAATAAGATTAAAAATAATGATAATAAAAGTTCCCGTCCCTCCCTCGGGTAAAGCAATTTCGGTTCAATGACCTAGTCTTCAACTTACGACGAATTTTAAAAATCATATTTTTAACTTAATGAGATAAAGTAAATTTTTGTTTTTAAATTCACACAATTTAAATATAAAATTCAAAATTAATATTAAAAATTCACACCAAACTTAAAATTTGAAATGCATAAAATTAAAAAATTCATATTTTAAAAATTAAAAATTTACACCAAACTTAATTTAAAAATTCATATTATAAATTCACACCAAACTTATATTAATTTTTCAAATATTTACAATTTTAAATATATTGTTTTTACAAAGTTTACAATATTAATTTAAGATTTATATATTAATTTTAAAAAACATGGTAAAAATAAAATTAAAAATCTTTTTGACTTTTTATCCCACTTTAATCAATCAAATATTATCAAAAATATGCGCCCCTCTTTTCGGTAAAGTAATTTCGGTTCCAAGACCTAATTTAACTCATGACGAATTTTTTAAATATTTTGGGTTGATTGATTAAAGATATTTATACCTTAAGAATAAACGTTAAATTTCGCAGTGATGTAATAAATTTTTGAATGATATCAATAATTTCGGTCGCCAAACCTAATTTTATTTAATACCAATTTAAAACTTTTTAGCGAACAAATTAGCGTTTATTATCAAAAGGTTAAAAATAAAAATAAATAAAAAATAAAAACTGTACAGACTTACCTGTGAGATAGTATTCTTAGTTATATGATCTATCCCATTCATAAGATAGTCGGTTTAATTGGTTTTCCATGGCTACATAGGCGTAACCTCGAGCATTCAGTGTCTTTTCTTCTAAACATATGAACGGTCCGTCTATGCATAAAGTAACAAATTCGGTATTTGAATAGGTTTGATTATTTGAACATTTACCTCCATGTGACCATTTTCCGCATTTGTGACATCTTTCTAGGTGTCGTGCTCTTCTTTTCGCTTCGGATTTTGATTTTCCTTTACCAAATTGTAATTTATTATCTTCGCATCTGGATTCTTTTCTAACTCCGTCCATTCTTTCTCTGATTACTGATACTAATTCACTCGGTAGTATGTCATTATTACGTTTAGTGATCAAAGCGTGTAGCATTAGACCATGGTTTAGTTCACAGGCAGTCTTCATTTTGTAAAAATCTAAAAAAAAATAAAAATTCAGAATGGGGGGAGAAGACTAGTTCTTTAGGGTCTGCTAGGGAAAGACCATTCGGGTTCCATTTTCGAGAACTACACGAAAACAGACAATCTAACTCTAACAGAAATACATATTATCCTTTAAAGACTTGATTCTCCCCACACTTAGTTAGCTGTGGTGTCGAAATTGTGATTAACTTCATTGTCGACTTCCATCGGACCATGTATGTAATGTTTAACTCTGTGACCATTAACTTTAAATTCAATCCCATTTGAATTTATTAATTGTATCGTTCCGTATGGGAAAACTCTTTTGACTATGAATGGTCCAGACCATCTTGATTTCAATTTTCCAGGAAATAGCTTGAATCGTGAATTGAAAAGAAGAACTCTGTCTCCTTTTTTAAATTCTTTTGAACTTCTGATTCTTTTATCATGCCATTTCTTCGTTCTTTCCTTATAGATTAACGAATTTTCGTATGCTTCATGTCTTAATTCTTCTAATTCGTTTAGTTGACTTAATCGTAGACGTCCAGCTTCATGTAAATTAAGATTACATGATTTCAAAGCCCAAAATGCTTTGTGTTCAATTTCTACTGGAAGATGACATGCTTTTCCATAAACAAGTCTAAAAGGTGTGGTTCCAATTGGAGTTTTGTAGGCTGTTCTAAAAGCCCAGAGAGCATCCTCCAATTTAATGGACCATTCCTTCGGATTTGATCCTACGGTTTTCTCTAGAATACGTTTTAAAGCTCGGTTGGTATTTTCAACTTGTCCACTTGTTTGTGGATGATATGCGGTGGAGATTTTATGAGTTACTCCATATCTTTTAAGAACTTTCTCAAGTTGATTATTACAGAAATGAGTACCCTGATCACTTATTAAAGCTTTCGGTGTTCCAAACCTTGCAAAAAGACGTTTTAAAAAGTTGACTACAACTCGTGCATCGTTAGTTGGGAGAGCTTGTGCTTCCGCCCATTTAGATACATAATCAATGGCTACGAGTATATATAGATTATTATGAGATTTTGGAAATGGACCCATAAAGTCAATACCCCAAATGTCAAATACTTCACATACTTGGATGACATTTTGTGGCATTTCATCACGTTGACTTATTTTTCCGGCCCTTTGACATGCATCACAGGATTTGCAAAGAAGGTGTGCGTCTTTGTAAATTGTAGGCCAATAGAATCCAGCTTCATAAACTTTTCTTGCTGTTAGTTGAGGCCCATAATGCCCTCCTGTTGGTCCTGTGTGACAATGGTTTAATATTTTACTAGCTTCATCTCCAAATACACATCGGCGTATTATTCCATCGGGACAACTTTTAAACAAATGTGGATCTTCCCAGAAATAGTGTTTTATATCACTGAAGAATTTCTTTCATTTTTGGTACGATAATCCTTTTTCAAGGAATCCACATACTAAATAATTTGCATAGTCTGCAAACCATGGGATTTCTTTCTAATCTATCTTCAATAGATATTCATCAGGAAAGTTGTCTTGTATGGCTGATTCATTTAGAACTTCTAATTCGGGATTTTCAAGACGAGAAAGATGATCAGCGGCGAGATTTTCTGCTCCTCTTTTATTTCGGATTTCAATATCAAACTCTTGTAAGAGTAAGATCCAACGGATTAATCTTGGTTTAGCATCTTGTTTTGAAAATAGGTATCTAAGAGCAGAATGATTGGTATAGACCACTGTTTTTGCTAGAACGAGGTATGATCGAAATTTGTCAAAAGCAAAGACAATAGCAAGGAGTTCTTTTTCAGTAGTTGTATAGTTCGTTTGTGCTCCTTGTAACGTCTTACTAGCATAATATATAGGTTGAAATCGTTTTTCAATCCTTTGTCCTAAAACGGCTCCCATTGCAAAATCACTTGCATCGCACATTAGTTCAAATGGTAGATTCCAATTTGGTGTGATCATGATCGGCGCATTAGTGAGTTTTTCTTTAAGAATATTAAAAGATTTGATACACTCATCTGAAAAGATGAATGGAGCATCCTTTTCTAGGAGTTTATTCATAGGAGTGGCAATTTTAGAAAAATCTTTTATGAAACGTCGGTAAAAACCGGCATGCCCTAGAAAACTCCTAACTCCTCTAACATTGGTGGGATGTGGAAGTTTAGAAATTACATCTACTTTAGCTCTATCCACTTCAATTCCTTCTTTTGAAATTTTATGACCAAGAACGATGCCTTCTTTAACCATGAAATGGCATTTCTACCAATTAAGAACTAGATTTGATTGTTCGCATCTAATTAGCATTCATTCCAGATTAACTAGACATGATTCAAATGTATCACCGAAGACTGAAAAGTCATCCATGAAAACTTCCATGCATTCTTCTATCATGTCGTGAAAAATCGCCATCATACACCTTTGAAAGGTTGCAGGGGCGTTGCAAAGTCCAAATGGCATTCTTTTGTAAGCAAAAGTACCATAAGGGCACGTGAATGTGGTTTTCTCTTGATCTTCGGGTGCTATTGGAATTTGAAAATATCCGGAAAATCCATCTAGAAAACAATAGTAACTATTTCCGGCTAATCTTTCCAACATTTGATCTATGAAAGGTAAGGGAAAGTGATCTTTTCTGGTGGCGTCATTTAATTTTCTATAATCAATACACACACGCCATCCTGTTACAGTCCTAGTAGGAATAAGCTCATTTTTTTCATTTGTGATGACAGTCATGCCACCCTTCTTAGGTACACATTGAACTGGGCTTACCCATGGACTATCGGAAATTGGATAAATTAAACCTGCATCTAGCAGTTTAATAATTTCTTTCTTAACAACATCTTGCATATTTGGATTTAGTCTTCGTTGGCGTTGCACATACGTTTTATGACCTTCTTCCATAAGGATTTTATGTGTGCAATACGAAGGACTTATTCCTTTAATATCATGAATCTTCCATGCAATGGCCGGTTTATGAGCTTTCAACACAGAAATGAGTTGTGATTTCTCATTTTCAGTAAGAGAAGACGATATTATTACAGGTAATTCAGATTCACCATGTAAATAAGCGTATTCCAAATGGTTTGGAAGTGGCTTTAACTCTAATTTCGGAGGTTCTTCTATCGATGATTTGTATCGATATCTGTCTTCTTCTTTTAGCATTTGGATTTCTTCTGTTGTTGGTTCATATCCATTAGCTATTAGTGTATCTAACATTTCAGCTTCATCAATTTGTTCTGTTCCTTCTCCTAAAGAACATTCTCATGTTCCTTGTAATTCTGGAAATTCTTCTAATAATTCTGCATGTGCATCTATAGTTTGAATATAATAACATGTATCATCTGCAGATTACGGTTGTTGCATTGCTCTATCAACTGAAAAGGTAACACTCTCGTCCTCTATACTTAGGGTCAGTTTCTTACCGAACACGTCTATCATTGCTTTAGTCGTGTTTAAGAATGGTCTTCCTAATATGAGAGGAACTTGAGAATCTTCTTCCATATCCAAAACAACAAAATCTACTGGAAATACTAAAGTACCAACTTTAACTAGCATGTTCTCCATTATCCCTCTAGGATATTTTATTGATCGATCGGCTAGTTGTATGCTTATTCTTGTTGGTTTCAATTCTCCAAGGTCTAGTTTAGCGTATAGTGAATACGGCATTAAATTTATACTAGCACCTAAATCTGCTAATGTTTCTATTGAACTAAGACTACCCAGAAAACATGAAATTGTGAAACTTCCTGGATCAGATAGTTTTACCGGTATCTTATTCAACAGTACTGCTGAACAATTAGCATTCATAGTAACAGCCGAGAGTTCTTCCATTTTCTTTCTATTCGTGATCAGATCTTTCAAGAATTTAGCATATCTAGGCATTCCTGAAATCACATCAATGAAAGGAAGATTTACATTTATCTGTTTAAACATATCCAAGAATTTGGATTGCTCGGCTTCAAGTTTCTCTTTCTTCATTTTACTCGGGTAAGGAAGTGGTGGTTGGTATGGTTTAACATAAGGTTTATCCTTAACTTTGTTACCTTCATTAACCTTCTCAACTACCGGTTCTTTTTCCTTATCTTGATCAGGTTGTGGTTCTTGTGGAGTAGGAATAGCTTCATCAGAAGTTACAGGTATTTCAGGTGGTTTAAGTGTTGTACCACTTCTTGTGGTAATGGCTTTAGCTGTTTCATTTCGGGGATTAGCATTTGTATCACTAGGTAGACTTCCCGGTTTTCTTTCACCTATTAATCTTGCTAGGTTACTTACTACTTGTTCCAGATTTTGAATAGAAGCTTGTTGATTTCTAAATGCTTGAGCATTTTGTTCATTGGTTTGTTTTTGAGATGTGAAAAACTGCGTTTGAGTTTCAACTAGCTTTGTCATCATATCTTCTAAATTTGGCTTTTTATCATCGGTTTGTTGTGGTGGTTTGTTTTGAAAATTAGGTCTTTGCTGGTTGTAAGTATTATTGGATACTTGTTGATTGCTAGGACCTTGTTGGTTGTTGTATGGAATATTTCGGTTATAATTTTGGTTTTGATTGTAAATCGGTCTTGGCGGTTGATAATTATTCTGATAATTATTTCCAGGCCTTTGGTTTATGTATGAAATATTCTCTCTTTGTTCCATTGTTAATTCAATACTGAGACAATCTTTTGTCAAATGTGGTCCTCCACGCTGCTCACAACTAATTCGTATTGAGTGAATATCTTTAGTCATCTTTTCCATTCGTCTCTCCACAGCATCTATCTTTGCGGAAATGGAATCTAAGTCATGGCTAGAATCGGCTCTAGCCGCTTTAGATGATCTAACGATATCTTTTTCTTGGTGCCACTCATGTGAGTGGGAAGCAGTATTATCAATAATTTTGTAAGCATCAGTTTCGGTTTTCTTCATAATAGAACCACCAGCTGCTATATCTATGTCTTTCCTTGTAGTGATGTCGCATCCTTGGTAGAATATTTGTACTATTTGACAGGTGTCTAAACCATGTTGCGGACATCCTCTTAACAACTTTCCATATCTTGTCCATGCCTCATATAGAGTTTCATTTGGTTTCTGTGTAAACGTAACAATTTCTGCTTGAAGTCTTACGGCTTTAGATGCAGGAAAGAATTGTTTAAGAAATTTGTCAACTAAAACATCCCATGTATCGATCGCCCCTTCAGGTAACGATTCCAACCAATCTTTGGCTTCTCCCTTTAAAGTCCAGGGAAATAACATGAGATATATCTGTTCATCCTCCACTTCTCGGATTTTAAATAGTGTGCAGATCCTATTAAAGGTACGTAGATGTTCATTAGGATCTTCCTTCGGCGCACCACTAAATTGGCATTGATTAGTCACCATGTGTAGAATTTGTCCTTTGATTTCATAATCTGGCGCATTAATGTCTGGATGAGTAATTGCGTGACCTTGGCCAGTGCGTTTAGCTCTCATTCGGTCTTCCATACTTAGAGGTTCCAGATTCTCCATAATTAAATTTGTTGAATCGGTATCACTAGATGATTCTGATTTAATGGTTCGTTCCTCAACAATCTCTGTTTGAATGATTGGTGGTTCCGGAGGAAAGTTTAATGGTTCAGGATCTACGAACCGTTCCTGAATATTCTCTGGATTCTCAATTGTGAGGTTGGGTTCAAAAAATGGATTATCGGAAATTTGAATTGGAGTACTTGGTCGACTGGATGACGATTCTAAAGAAAAATCAACGGCGACGATATTTGCTAAATGTCTTGATCTAGTTACAGGTGGTGAACGTACAAAAGGTGGTGAACGTCTTGCTCGGTGCATTCACTGAATATCCTATTAGTTTTTAAAAATAATAAGAAAAACTTATATAAGTTATCCAATTAATAGACTTTTCTGATTTTTGCCCACGTTTCGAATAGCCAAAAGATGCAGCAGAGGGGCAGGATTCGTTTGGTCTCAATATAATTGAGGACTGTTTGGCTCCAACAACCCGTTCCACGTACAAATCCAACTATTACTACGAACCAGAAAAATGTCAACGTCTATTAATTTAACCACTTAGATAATTTTTCTTTCCGTTTAAGAAATTAGAATAGAAGTAGATAAAATTCTATGTCCTATGAAATGTCCCGTTCTTATTGATTAAAAACGTTCCATATTAATTGATTTCGTTGCGAAGTTTTGACCTCTATATGAGACGTTTTTCAAAGACTGCATTCATTTTTAAAACAAACCATAACCTTTATTTCATCAATAAAGGTTTAAAAAGCTTTACGTAGATTATCAAATAATGATAATCTAAAATATCCTGTTTACACACGACCATTACATAATGGTTTACAATACAAATATGTTACAACAAAATAAGTTTCTTGAATGCAGTTTTTACACAATATCATACAAGCATGGACTCCAAATCTCGTCCTTATTTAAGTATGCGACAGCGGAAGCTCTTAATAATCACCTGAGAATAAACATGCTTAAAACGTCAACAAAAATGTTGGTGAGTTATAGGTTTAACCTATATATATCAAATCGTAACAATAGACCACAAGATTTCATATTTCAATACACATCCCATACATAGAGATAAAAATCATTCATATGGTGAACACCTGGTAACCGACATTAACAAGATGCATATATAAGAATATCTCCATCATTCCGGGACACCCTTCGGATATGATATAAATTTCGAAGTACTAAAGCATCCGGTACTTTGGATGGGGCTTGTTGGGCCCGATAGATCTATCTTTAGGATTCGCGTCAATTAGGGTGTCTGTTCCCTAATTCTTAGATTACCAGACTTAATAAAAAGGGGCATATTCGATTTCGATAATTCAACCATAGAATGTAGTTTCACGTACTTGTGTCTATTTTGTAAATCATTTATAAAACCTGCATGTATTCTCATCCCAAAAATATTAGATTTTAAAAGTGGGACTATAACTCACTTTCACAGATTTTTACTTCGTCGGGAAGTAAGACTTGGCCACTGGTTGATTCACGAACCTATAACAATATATACATATATATCAAAGTGTGTTCAAAATATATTTACAACACTTTTAATATATTTTGATGTTTTAAGTTTATTAAGTCAGCTGTCCTCGTTAGTAACCTACAACTAGTTGTCCACAGTTAGATGTACAGAAATAAATCGATAAATATTATCTTGAATCAATCCACGACCCAGTGTATACGTATCTCAGTATTGATCACAACTCAAACTATATATATTTTGGAATCAACCTCAACCCTGTATAGCTAACTCCAACATTCACATATAGAGTGTCTATGGTTGTTCCGAAATATATATAGATGTGTCGACATGATAGGTCGAAACATTGTATACGTGTCTATGGTATCTCAAGATTACATAATATACAATACAAGTTGATTAAGTTATGGTTGGAATAGATTTGTTACCAATTTTCACGTAGCTAAAATGAGAAAAATTATCCAATCTTGTTTTACCCATAACTTCTTCATTTTAAATCCGTTTTGAGTGAATCAAATTGCTATGGTTTCATATTGAACTCTATTTTATGAATCTAAACAGAAAAAGTATAGGTTTATAGTCGGAAAAATAAGTTAAAAGTCGTTTTTGTAAAGGTGGTCATTTCAGTCGAAAGAACGACGTCTAGATGACCTTTTTAGAAAACATACTTCCACTTTGAGTTTAACCATAATTTTTGGATATAGTTTCATGTTCATAATAAAAATCATTTTCTCAGAATAACAACTTTTAAATCAAAGTTTATCATAGTTTTTAATTAACTAACCCAAAACAGCCCGCGGTGTTACTACGACGGCGTAAATCCGGTTTTACGGTGTTTTTCGTGTTTCCAGGTTTTAAATCATTAAGTTAGCATATCATATAGATATAGAACATGTGTTTAGTTGATTTTAAAAGTCAAGTTAGAAGGATTAACTTTTGTTTGCGAACAAGTTTAGAATTAACTAAACTATGTTCTAGTGATTACAAGTTTAAACCTTCGAATAAGATAGCTTTATATGTATAAATTGAATGATGTTATGAACATCATTACTACCTTAAGTTCCTTAGATAAACCTACTGGAAAAGAAAAAAATGGATCTAGCTTCAACGGATCCTTGGATGGCTCGAAGTTCTTGAAGCAGAATCATGACACGAAAACAAGTTCAAGTAAGATCATCACTTAAAATAAGATTGTTATAGTTATAGAAATTGAACCAAAGTTTGAATATGATTATTACCTTGTATTAGAATGATAACCTACTGTAAGAAACACAGATTTCTTGAGGTTGGATGATCACTTTACGAGTTTGGAATTGAGCTAGCAAACTTGAAAGTATTCTTGATTTTATGTAACTAGAACTTGTAGAATATATGAAGAACACTTAGAACTTGAAGATAGAACTTGAGAGAGATCAATTAGATGAAGAAAATTGAAGAATGAAAGTGTTTGTAGGTGTTTTTGGTCGTTGGTGTATGGATTAGATATAAAGGATATGTAATTTTGTTTTCATGTAAATAAGTCATGAATGATTACTCATATTTTTGTAATTTTATGAGATATTTCATGCTAGTTGCCAAATGATGGTTCCCACATGTGTTAGGTGACTCACATGGGCTGCTAAGAGCTGATCATTGGAGTGTATATACCAATAGTACATACATCTAAAAGCTGTGTATTGTACGAGTACGAATACGGGTGTATACGAGTAGAATTGTTGATGAAACTGAACGAGGATGTAATTGTAAGCATTTTTGTTAAGTAGAAGTATTTTGATAAGTGTATTGAAGTCTTTCAAAAGTGTATAAATACATATTAAAACACTACATGTATATACATTTTAACTGAGTCGTTAAGTCATCGTTAGTCGTTACATGTAAGTGTTGTTTTGAAACCTTTAGGTTAACGATCTTGTTAAATGTTGTTAACCCAATGTTTATAATATCAAATGAGATTTTAAATTATTATATTATCATGATATTATCAAGTATGAATATCTCTTAATATGATATACATACATTAAATGTCTTTACAACGATAATCGTTACATATATGTCTCGTTTAAAAATCATTAAGTTAGTAGTCTTGTTTTTACATATGTAGTTCATTGTTAATATACTTAATGATATGTTTACTTATCATAGTATCATGTTAACTATATATATATCCATATATATGTCATCATATAGTTTTTACAAGTTTTAACGTTCGTGAATCACCGGTCAACTTGGGTGGTCAATTGTCTATATGAAACATATTTCAATTAATCAAGTCTTAACAAGTTTGATTGCTTAACATGTTGGAAACATTTAATCATGTAAATATCAATCTCAATTAATATATATAAACATGAAAAAGTTCGGGTCACTACATCCTATAACTAGAATGACGAGAAATAAGGAAGAAATAGATTGCGCGTCGAAAAGCGTCGAAAAATAAAAAGGTAGAAAAATAAAAGGCGTCGAAAAATAGGAAAAAAAAACTTATAAAACTTAAAAACACTCGACTAATCCAACCTTATTACTATCACTATCTTAAAATTAAAATTGCAAATTGAGATCACTAATTGAAATTGTAATTGATACATAGGTAAAAGACGTCGAAAAAAAATAAAAAATAAAAAAAAAAAGTAAGAAAGTAGCGCGAAAAATGGCGTCGTAAAATTCTAAAGCACCTAAATTTTAATCTAAAGAAAAAGTACTTAAGGGATTTTTCGGCAAGGCCTAAAAATCTAGAAATAAAAATAACTATGGCAAATACTAGTAAGGAAAACTACTCTTCAGAGGCGGAGGTACCTATTAGGTACTGTGGGCCTGTGACACCACTAAATTTCTCATTTTGTTCACAACCAGTAGCCCATTTAGTGTAAATAAACTGAACTTGGTGTAAATGACACCACCAAAATCTGATGTGCACCTATGACTTTATTATTTGCGGTCCATAGCCCAGTTGTTTACCAGCCCATATATTGTTTTTAATAAACCATGACACGTGATGCAAGTGAATCTTTTAATTTGAGAGTCATTCACACGTACCATAATTTTATTGGTTGCTGAATTTTACGAAGAAAAAAAAAATTTCTTTAAAGCTAAAAGGGAGACGTATGATAATCATTGGAATCATAATTAGTGGGATTAGGTATTAAGATGATTGATTGTGAGCTGTAAAGTAACATTATCCTTTTAATCTCCACCGAATTGTATTGTCACGGACGTATTTTTATTTTTATTTTTATATGAACTAGTGGTCTTTTGGGAAAAATGAAAATATATGAGAAAGTTGGTAGTCACTTTATGACTTGAGTCCTCTTTTAAATTGGCACTTTTTGGTGTGGTCTACTTTTTTTACCAAACTTTTAATAATTAAATTAAACATTTGCCTAACATTTTTATCCATACGCTGAACGCACACAAGCCATAATTTTATTATATTTTTTTTTTATTATTTTTTTTTATTTTTTTTTTTAAGAAAAACGATAGTGGGAACAAAGATAGTGGTTTTTTTTTTTAAAAAAAAAAACTAGTACAACAAAAGAGGGACAAAGCGTGTCATTTTTTTTTCTTTTTTTTTTACAAATATAAATTAAAAATATAGTGTTTCGTCGAGTTCCCCGACAGCGGCGCCAAAAATACTTGATGTCGTAGGGGGTGTATACAAAATAGTATTATTTTTAGTGCGAAATACTATTAAATATGCTACAATTTTATACAAGTTATTTATTTATTTATCGAGTGGATATACTTAAACCTTGCTACAACACTTATAGGCAGTGTACCTAATCGTATTATAGTATAGTTTTTAGTAAGTCCGGTTCGTTCCACATGGAGCTCGTGAAGTATAACACTATATTTTTTTACACACAATAATTGTAAAAATACAAATATATATATATATAAGTAATATTATTATTATAAAGGGGGGTTTTTACCGTTTAATGACCGGTTTGTCGATTTTAAAACTTTAGTCGCAGTTAAAACCAAATGTAAAATATTAAAAATAAATACAAGACTTAAATTAAAGCATAAAGTAAATAACGATAATGAAATTGCGAATAATAAAAGTGCGATAAAATAAACTTGCGATAATTAAAAAGTACGATAATTAAAAGTGCAATTAAATACAATAACAATAAAAATGCGATAATTAGAAGTGCAATTAAATATAAAATAAAGGAAATTAAATATGAAATAAAAGAATTATGCTTATTTAAACTTCCGTAATCATGATGTTTGACGTGTTGATTTTAGTTTTATGCCCATGGATTAATTGTCCTTTGTCCTGGATTATTTAATATGTCCGTCTGGTTTTTGTCCATAACAGTCCATCAGTCATAAATATAAAGTGCGAGTGTCCTCGTCAAATTATCCTTATACCCGAAGTTAAATATTCCAACTAATTGGGGACTTAAACTGTAACAAGATTTTAATACTTTGTTTAATAATTACACCAGGATGTCGACTGAGTGTAACCCAAGGTTTTAATATTTTGTTATCAATTATACCAAGTGTCCTTGTACATAATTTCACCCCTGTTTTAATTATTCTAGTGGCTATTAATCCATTCCCGTGTCCGGTTAAATGAACGATTATTCGTACATATAAATACCCCGCCCATCGTGTCCGATTGAGTGTATATGGTAATTTATAGGGACGCCCAATTGTAAATCTTTATATTAACATTAACAAACTATCATTTAGTTAAACAAATATAAAGCCCATTAATAGCCCATAGTCTAATTTCCACAAGTGTCGTTCTTTTGTCCAAACCCCAATTATGGTACAAAGCCCAATTACCCAATTTTAGTAATTAGCCCAACATCATGATTACTTCGTTTTAAATAAGCATAATAATAACTTAGCTACGAGACATTAATGTAAAAAGGTTGAACATAACTTACAATGATTAAAAATAGCGTAGCGTTACACGGACAGAATTTCGACTTACACCCTTACAATATTCGCTAACATACCCTTATT
Source organism: Rutidosis leptorrhynchoides (assembly GCF_046630445.1). NCBI lineage: Eukaryota > Viridiplantae > Streptophyta > Magnoliopsida > Asterales > Asteraceae > Rutidosis > Rutidosis leptorrhynchoides. The sequence continues at coordinate 78,300,247 of NC_092337.1, read as the reverse complement.
ATTAGAATTATAATTAAAATTAAAATATAAATTATAAATATATCGTATGAATGAGAGAAGAGAAAGATGGATTAGGGATACATAAAATGATCGAATGCAATGCCTTTTATAGGCGAATTATGAATTGAAATTTTCATTTATGACCCCTGAACTATGCTCAATTAACAACTTTTTATTATTTAATATTATTCTTATTATGAATTATTTAAATATTATATTTTATTCTTGTGCATAGTTGACTCGTAATTTTTATACCGTTGCGTCGAGCGTTGAGAGTTGACTCATGTCCCGGTTCCGGATTTTCGAACGTCCTTTCGTACAATTTTATATCGTGTACTTTGCGTTTTGTAACTTGTACTCTTGTCATTTTTAGACGTTCTTCATCAATAATTTGAACCTTTTTAATTGTATCTTGTACTTTTTAGCTTTTTGGACCTTTTTGTCTTCAAATCGTCGTTTTTGCCTTTTGTCTTCGCACTTATTTAAAATAAACGAATATTACTTGAAAATGGAACAATTGCAACTAAAATCTTGTCTTTCTTGGGGGATAATGCTATGAAATATATGTTCCTTTTTAGCCTTATCAGGTAAAATAATCGATAGCCGGATAAATCACTGAATCGTGGTATCACTTTCCGAAAGTAATTATTCGACCCTTATAGCCTGGGTTACACGAATATCACTTTGGGATAAGACAGAGATTAAATTCTTGTTTTGGCAGAAACAAGAATTCCTTTTGCAGAAGAATATTTTGGTGTTCGTAACTTGTGTATCTACTCATGCATATTGGTTAATATATTTATATACACCCTTATCATGAAAGAGTCTTTTATTAAAATCAATTGGCCGATTGATTAATAAAAGTATCTTCTATAATATTCAAAAGTGGTTACAGGAAGAATATTTCTATAAACAAATATTATCACTTCCATCATTAAAGTAAAAGTTGTTACTTTTACAATAAACAAATATTATATTTTACAACTATCAAAGCATGAGTGATCACTTTATAATAAACAAGTATTATTCCTTCAACCACTAAAGCAAAAGTGGGTGCAAGAATAATTCTTCCGTAATCACTCAAAATTGTGTTAAGTGTTTTCTTACTGCTGTCTCTTAAGAACCAGCACTGCAAAAGGACCAGCAGCGCAAAAATCAGCAAACAGGACCAGCAGCGCAAAAGTCAGCATACAGGACCAGCAGCGCAAAAGTCAGCATACAGGACCAGCAGCGCAGAGGAACCAGCAAACAGGACCAGCTGCGCAGAACAACCAGCACAGGGACTAGCTGCGCAGAACAACCAGCACAGGGACCAGCTGCGCAGAACAACCAGCACAGGGACCAGCTGCGCAGAACAACCAGCACAGGGACCAGCAATGCAGAACAACCAGCACAAGGACCAGCAATGTAGAACAACCAGTACAAGGACCAGCAATGCAGAACAACCAGCACAAAACACTTAGCCAAATTTCAGCTTACTAAGAAAACTTAGTACTGAAAACACTTAGTCAAATTTCAGGTAGACCAAGTCATGATAGTAAATAATGGAAAATCACTTTTGGGTCCAGGTAATCTATCACTTAATGGGTGTACACTCCGTACCTCCAAACCCATTTACAAGTGTAGATTAAAACCCAAAATTACACTAAATTTACAACATCCACTAGCTCCATCCATAACCCTCCATTGGATTTGGACCCCTCAAGTAAGTAGAGGATCCAGTAAGCGTTGGAATCCAGATCAAACATTTGAGAGATTTTCGTCTTCAGATCAGCAAATTTTAATGAGGCTGAGACATCCATGGTGGCACGTATGTGACCTATATATTCATTGTCATAAAAGCATCATCATCATCATCATCATCATCATCATCATCATCATCATCATCGGTTTTATATTAATGTACACACACACATACACACACACACACACACACACACACAAAATTGGGATGGAAACAAAAAGCAAGGATTCTGATGATTACCTCCTATATCATCATTAGTATAAGCCGCCTCATCAGTTCCCTTCATGCAATCATCATCTTCTTCTTGTTGTTTTATGAATGCTATTAAGTCGAAATTTACATTAAGATTGTCACCATCTAGAACCTGCAAGTGAGGACCAAGTTGTGCACCATTAGGAAGCTTAAAATTTGGCAAACATTTCTCTAGCGTTATTAAGAGTGACTCCAAGAAGACAGAAAGGTCTTTGTTGTTGTTGTCATGTAATGTGAAGAAGAACTCAAACGCGTATAAAATATCAGCAGTGTAAACATTCCTCAAGCATATGGCGAGACAGCAGGTAGATTCGGATGCTGAGGTGGCGGCAGGGGGTAATGAATGTAGCAGCTCCCCTTTAATAATATTATTAATATTTCTGGAGAAGTATGGTAGACGAGTTAAAAGTGTCTTCGCAGCTAGCTCCCCTGCCCCGTCTTGTATTTTAACACAAGCATCATAATAATCTTTATAGGCAGCAGCACAATTAACGACAAATTTGACCACACCCTTTTCATTATTATAGTAAGAGTACATCCAAACTTGACAAAGAGTTAGGCCATGAGACACAGTCAGGAACGATATTGCTTCTTTAATTTCAACTGCTGCCCAATTCATCTGTTATTAAAACAAAGCGCATATAAATATTATATACTACCCCGTATAGATTATATAGTATATATATATAACATACGCGTACGCATCATTTTTCAAATAAAAGTTATATAGTTTTTCGTATTTTATCGTCATCCACACAACCTAACACTTTCTTCCCGTCAAGTTTACCCACCCTAATTTAGTACGTAATATATGTATTAAGTCCCCCAAACACCCCAGTCCAATATGAAAATTAGATGGTAAATGTAGTGTTAGGAAGAGGGGATCGCCTGGACGTTGGGAGATATAAATTTGAGAGAAAAACAACTCTATTACTCACAAGAATAGATTTACAGAGTATTACAAAACTCTTAAAAAAAACTCTCAAGCTCACACACACTCTCTTGGTTGTGATTACACTTCTCTGAATGATTTGGGATGATTTACAATTGAGGTTTGCACCTCTATTTATAGTAAAAATTCTATGGCGGTGGAAGGGTGTGAACGGAGATGGTGGGCGGCCGTCATCGTGTTCATCTTTGCTTCTTCTACATGGTGTTCAAAGAAGGCTACTTTGAACATCTAGAAGGTGAGCTTCTAGATTGTAGGCTGGAAACTTTCAATTCTCCCCCTCCAGCCGAATCCACGAACATTCCAGTTATGTCTCTGCATAACTCTAACTTCTCTCGAGTCACCACCTTTGTTAACATATCCGCAGGATTCTCCTTTGTATGGATCTTCACTAGTTTCAACAGCTGTCGATTAATTACCTCGCGTATCCAATGATAGCGAATATCAATATGTTTTGTACGGAAATGGTACATGGAGTTCTTGCTCAAATCTAGAGCACTCTGACTGTCACAATGTACCTTGTACTCCTTTTGCTTGATTCCAAATTCTTAGAGATAACGCTTTAACCACAACATTTCTTTTCCAGCTTCTGCGGCAGCAATATACTCTGCTTCAGTTGTGGATAATGCAACACACCTCTGTAGTCTTGACTGCCATGAAACAGCTCCCCCTGCAAAAGTGTAAATGAATCCTGAAGTAGATTTCCTACTATCAGGATCTCCGGCCATATCCGCATCTGTATAGCCTTCCAAGATTGGATCAGCTCCCCCGTAACAAAGACATAGATTCTTTGTACCTTTAAGATATCTGAGAATCCATTTTACTGCATCCCAATGCTCTTTCCCAGGGTTCGAGAGAAAACGACTCACCGTTCCCACTGCATGAGCAATATCGGGCCTTGTACACACCATCGCATACATCAAACTTCCAACTGCTGAGGAATATGGTACTGACGACATCTCCCCGATCTCTTCCTTGGATGAGGGACAAGAACTCTTGCTTAACTTGAAATGGTTAGCTAATGGAATGCTAACAGGTTTGGCATTGTTCATATTGAAACGTGAAAGCACTCGTTCAATATACTTCTCCTGAGATAGCCATAACCTTTTATTCTTCCTATCTCGGGTTATCTGCATTCCCAAAATCTGTTGAGCCTGTCCTAAGTCTTTCATGTCAAAAGACTTAGAGAGTTCCTTCTTCAGCTGGTTGATCTTCGTTACGTCTTTCCCTACGATCAAAATATCGTCTACATAAAGTAGAAGAGCAACGAAATCTCCTTCAGAAAACTTCTGAATGTAGACACACTCATCTGCTGCAGTTTTCTTGTACCCGTGACTCACCATGCACGAGTCAAACTTCTTGTACCACTGCCTAGGTGCCTGCTTCAAACCATACAAACTTTTCTTTAGCTTGCATACGAGATTATCTCCTGAAACCTCAAAACCTTCTGGCTGCTCCATGTAAATTTCTTCATGTAAATCTCCATGAAGAAAAGCTGTCTTTACATCCATCTGTTCAAGCTCCAAGTTCATACTTGCGACCAATCCAAGTATGACTCTAATTGAAGTCATCTTGACTACTGGTGAAAATATCTCGTCAAAATCAATCCCTTTCTTCTGTTGGAATCCTTTGACTACAAGTCGTGCTTTGTATTTCACCACTTTTTCACTACCATCCTTTTTCAGCTTGAACACCCATTTATTTTTCAGTGCCTTCTTCCCGTGTGGAAGTTCAACAATCTCATAAGTTTGATTTTTCTGCAGAGAATCCATCTCATCCTGCATTGCGAGCAACCATTTTTCTTTATCCTTATGAGTTACTGCTTCATGAAAACTCTCCGGTTCTCCATCTTCAGTAAGTAGAAGGTACTCGGATTCTGGATATCTACTCTATGGAATCCGACCTCGTTCAGATCTACGAACTTCTGGAACATTCTGAGGAGATCCACCATCATCTTGACCTTGTGATGGTGCTGGAACGTCTGGCAGATGGGGTTGTGGCTCCCCCTGCTCAGCACCGTCATTTTCCTCATTATCTTCTACTTCTGGCATTTCTTCTTGTACTGAAAATTCATTTCTCATGAATGATTTCGTTGTTGCCTCTGGCACCTGAGCAGCAACATTTGACTTCTGAGATATTGTGGGCTTTTCAATATCTTCTATTGTCTGGCTTTCATGGAACACTACGTCCCTACTTCTGATCACCTTTTTCTCCTTTGGAACCCATAATCTGTATCCAAATTCTTCATCTCCATAGCCTATGAATATGCATGGAGTGGTCCTTGCATCCAGCTTCTGCCTGAGCTCCTTGGATACATGTGCGTACGCCAAACATCCAAATACTCTTAAGTGAGAGTATGATGGATCCTTTCCAGACCAAAGTTTCTCCGGAACTTCAAAATTTAGTGGTACTGATGGAGATCGGTTGATCAAATAACAAGCGGCTCTGACTGCTTCTCCCCAGAATGGCTTTGGCAGCTTAGCCATACTGAGCATGCTCCGAACACGTTCCATGATTGTTCGGTTCATTCTTTCTGCTATACCATTATGTTGAGGGGTACGTGGGACCGTCTTCTCATGTCGGATGCCATATGATCTGCAATAGGCATCGAACTGCCTGGAAGAGTATTCACCGCCGTTGTCGGATCGAAGACACTTTAACTTCTTTCCTGTCTCACGTTCTACCATGACATGGAACTGTTTGAAGTAATCGAACACCTGGTCCTTCGTCCGCAAGAAATATACCCACACCTTTCGAGAAGCATCATCGATAAACGTTAGAAAGTATCGGTTGCCACCAATTGATTCAACCTCTAAGGGACCGCAAACATCAGAGTGTACCAGACTGAGTAACTCTGATCTTCTCGTTGAAGAGGAATTAAACGAGACTCTATGTTGCTTACCAAACAGACAATGATTGCAAGGATCTAGTGCAGCGTCCTTGTCTACATTGATAAGCTCCTTCTTTATTAGGGTAGACAACCCTTTCTCACTCATGTGACCGAGTCTCTGGTGCCATAAATTTTGTGAAGCCTCCTTTTCTGCAACATTAATGCTGTCTGTGCAGATCTTCACATGAGTCTTGTACAGTGTGCCACAAATGTGTCCTCGAGCGACTATTATAGCGCCTCTTGACAATTTCCATGTGCCTCTACTGAAATGACTATCATAGCCCTGTTTATCGAGAGCTACTCCGGAAAGTAGATTCAGCCGAAGATCTGGCACATGGCGGACATCCTTCAGAGTGATTGTGCTCCCGGAACTTGTCTTTATCTTGACATCACCAATTCCGACAATCTCAGCGGAACTGGAATTTCCCATCTTCACAGCTCCAAAGTCACCAGCTTTGTATGTTGTGAAGTATTCTTTGTATGGAGTCACGTGGTAGGAAGCTGCAGTATTTACCACCCATTCCGCTTCTTCTCGTGAGACGTGAAGGCATGTCTCATCATGGGTTGAACAATAAGCTACATCACCTGTGATAGCAACTAATGTTTCTCCACCCTTATTCTTCGGCTGTGAACTGCTTTGACCTTGTTCCTCTTTTAATCTATAGCAGTTCTTCTTCATATGTCCCTCTAATCCACAATGATGGCATTTATATGTTGGTTTTCTGCCATCAGCTGACCTGCCCCTGCTCTTGCTTCTGCCTCTCCATTTATTTTTGCTACTCATTCGCTGTCTCCCCCGATTCTCTGTGATAAAGGCATGGGTCTGATCTGTGCCCATGTCTTTTCTCCTTGCCTCTTCACTGAATAGGGCATCCTTGACCATTGACATGGTAAGTTTGCCATTCGGGGCTGAGTTGCTGAGTGTTACTACCAGCGTTTCCCAACTATCGGGAAGGGAACTAAGTAGCAGTAGCGCCTGAACTTCATCGCCAAGCGGCATCTCTACAGACGATAACTGGTTGACCAAGCTCTGGAACTCACTGGTATGCTCGGCAACTGAAGTTCCACTTTTGAGCTTCATGTTGACTAAACGCCTCATCAGCAGGGCTTTATTCCGAGCAGTCTTGGCCTGGTACATGTCCTCCAACTTTTTCCAGAGGACATATGCGTCTGTCTCTTGTGCAACATGGTGGAAGACACTATGATCAATCCATTGACGGATCTGACCAATAGTTTTTCGGTTTGATTTCTTCCACTCTTTCTCTTTGGCAGAATCAGGGTTTATACCCTTCAATTCAATAGGATCGAACAAATCCTTACAGCTGAGGAGATCTTTCATCCGAGGTTTCCACAGCGTGTAGTTTGTTGCTGTGAGCATAATCATAGCTCCGGAAGATGATGTTGACTATTCTGTGGACATTATCACCTTAAAAATAATTTTTCAACACAAACGGGGTTGAATTGCAGAAAACAGAGATCACCGTTACGTCCGGAACGGTTGAAAATGGTGGAATAGACACTTCGCGGCTTAAATTCCACTTAAGGGGCAAAATTATAATTTTTATAAACTTCAGGGACCAAAAATGAAATTCTGAAAATTTCAGGGGCCAAATTGTAAAATTTCATAATTGCTACAGTACCGATACAGTACTGCTACAGTACTGCTACAGTGCCGCCAGCTGCTACAGTGAATTACTACAGTGATCGTCTTCTCCGGTGTGAATTCCGGCACCGGTCGTCTTCTCCGGCGAGATTCCGGCGAGTTGACCAAACTTTGACCGCGTTTTCTGGGCTCGTTATAACTCCGTTTAAGTCACCGTTTTTTGCGTTGGACTCGGTTCGATGAGACGAATCCAATGGTACACTCAAAACTGGATTTTGAGAAAACTTCAGAAAACCCAAAACTCGACCAACGTCTCTAACCAAGCTCTGATACCACTTGTTAGGAAGAGGGGATCGCCTGGACGTTGGAAGATATAAATTTGAGAGAAAAACAACTCTATTACTCACAAGAATAGATTTACAGAGTATTACAAAACTCTTAAAAAAAACTCTCAAGCTCACACACACTCTCTAGGTTGTGATTACACTTCTCTGAATGATTTGGGATGATTTACAATTGAGGTTTGCACCTCTATTTATAGTAAAAATTCTATGGCGGTGGAAGGGTGTGAACGGAGATGGTGGGCGGCCGTCATCATGTTCATCTTTGCTTCTTCTACATGGTGTTCAAAGAAGGCTACTTTGAACATCTAGAAGGTGAGCTTCTAGATTGTAGGCTGGAAACTTTCACGTAGTTTTTTTTTTTTTTTTTAAATGGAATTGAAGAATGAAAAAAGGTTTATAATCACACTAGCTAGTAGTATATGATAATGATATATGCTCTTGTTTTGACTGCATACATGACACATATTATCCTATCCAATTACTAGTACTAGTAACATATAAAACCTGTTTGTATATAAATTAACCGTCTAATCCAAATAAAAAAAATGGATGGATCTAAGAGAAGAAAAGAAAACACATACATTCATCGAAATCCTCAATAAACTGCCATTTGAATCAACTTCTTGTTTTTTCGTTGCAAAGATGTTGAAACTTGCTGTAGGATTGTCAACATCCAGAATGAGTAACTCACGACCAAGTTTTGCGCCAGAAGAAAAGTAGAAACTTGGCAAACAAGTCTCTAGTTTTGAAAAGAGTGACTCCAAGAAGACACAAGGGTTGTTGTTGTCATATAATGATGATGAGAAGATGAACTCAAAGGCATAATCAACATCTCCAGTGTAAATATTCCTCAAGCATATGACAACACAACAGCTAGATTCTGATGCTGAGGTGGCAGGGATCAATGCCTGTAGCTCCCCTTTAATGAAATTTCTGGAGAAGTATGCTTGGAAAGTTTCAAGTGCCTTCACAGCGAGTCCACCCGACCCGTCTTGTATTTTGACACAAGCATTATAATAAGCCTTAAAAGCAGGTTTATAATAACCCCAGAATTTGACCACCACCTCCTCCCCATTTTTAACAAAGTGGGGGATCCAAACTTGACAAAGAGTTAGGCCATGAGATTTTTTAAGGATTGACAATGCCTCTTTAACTTCAACTCCTCTCTGTTTGATGAGGTCAAACATTACCTGTTTTTAAAAACAATAACTATATTACCGTAGCTAATATATTGGTAACGCCCCTTTAACTTCAACTCCTCTGTTTCTGATGGAGTCCAACATACTCTGTTTTTTTTTTTTTTTTTTTTTTAAGTAATATATTACTGTAGCTAATATAAAAAGGTTTGCAAAGCCACCAAGCAGTATATATTTGTATTATATTTTTGAGTTTATTTTTATTTTATTCAATATTGAAATGGAAGTTAATGTTTTTCATGTTTCAGCGTCACCCACAACCTAGTATTTGTTATAAAATATCTAGATTGTGTTATAAAATATCTAGATTGGATGTTAATTTTATTATTATTATATTTCTTGCATAGTAATATTTTATACTATAAATAGACATGTATGGTAACCATTTAAGGTGTACCATTTCTCTTGAAATATCAATATCAATATTTCTTCTCTCTTCTCTCTTTTTCTCTCTTTGTTCTTATAACCATTAAAGGTAGTTATAAGCCTACTGAATTATAACACGTTATCAGCACGAAGAGCTTAGTGTAATCAAAGGATATCTCAAACGATCACGAGTCACTGATCAAGGTATGAAATTATTAATAATTTTCAGACTCGAATATATCAAACTTTGGACTACTAACATTTTGAACTACTAATTTTTATTAAGTTCTTAGTGCATTTGTATTGTTCTTATTATATGGTTGGCTCTGCCACCTAAATTATATATGATCGACACTGTCGCCTAACTATCATTTATGTTTACTAACTTTTATTAACTTCACTAACATTTATATTTATGTTATTTAAGTTATATATGGTCGGTTATACCGCCTGAATTATATTTTCTGTAATCTAACTCTTATTAACTTCACTAACATTTATATTTATGTTATTTAAGTTATATATGGCCGGTTATACCGCCTAAATTATATTTTCTGTAATCTAACTCTTATTAACTTCACTAACATTTATATTTATGTTAATAAGACCTCATGATTGTACGCAACACGTCATTTGACAACACGGTACTTTATGTACGCAACACGTCATTTGACAACACGGTACCATGGGTCGAGATTAATTCCGATCAATACGAATATGATGAGGTCTTTATATGTTATCTAACATTTATGATTACTTATGCAATTAATCATTATTTATTTCATGCATACTAATGTTTATTCTTAAATTTATAATCTTAAAAGTTAAAATAAAAAAAAGTAGTTTGTATTTTTATTAAAAGTAAATCTTAAAAGTTAAAATACAAAAAGTAGTTTGTATTTTTATTAAAAGTAAATCTTAAAAGTTAAAATAAGAAAAAGTAGTTTGTACTTTTATTAAAAGTAAATCTTAAAAGTTAAAATACAAAAAGTAGTTTGTATTTTTATTAAAAGTAAATCTTAAAGTTAAAATAAGAAAAAGTAGTTTGTACTTTTATTAAAAGTAAATCTTAAAAGTTAAAATACAAAAAGCAGTTTGTATTTTTATTAAAAGTAAATCTTAAAAGTTAAAATACAAAAAATAGTTTGTATTTTTATTAAAAGTAAATTTTAAAAGTTAAAATAAAAAAAAAGTAGTTTGTATTTTTATTAAAAAGTAAATCTTAAAAGTTAAAATAAAAAAAGTAGTTTGTATTTTTATTAAAAGTAAATCTTAAAAGTTAAAATACAAAAGTAGTTTGTATTTTTATTAAAAGTAAATTTTAAAAGTTAAAATAAGAAAAAAAGGAATGGTAAAATGGAGTAGCTTTTTGTCAAAAATGAAGTATTGAAAATGAAGTGGTCTCCTTCTATAATAAAAAAAAATATACTTTCATCAAATGAATTTTTTTTGTGGCCGACAATTCCAAACACGAGTAAGTGTTTAGTTTATCAAGAATACCTCTTGCTTTGGTGAAAGGTCACGATCACGATCACGATATCGGGTGTTGTGAAAGAATTAAAAAAATTTAGTCAAGTGGCCTTTTAAAAACTAGAAAGTTTTTTTAAACAAAAAGTTTTTTTATATATTTATAATTTACGGGTAACGTAAAAAAAAGGGAAGTTTTTAAAAAAAAAAAAACAAAGAAAGTGTTTAAATGAGTTTTACAGAAAGGGGGAAAGCAAAGTAAAAAAAAAAAACTTTTTTTTTCCAAACTTGTCAAATGTTTTGTTAAAAACGTGACCGTTGAAAAAAGGAGGTTGAATAATAAAACTTAAAAAACAAATTATTTTTAAAAGAGTGTGCATCAAAATGACCCGTTTAATAATGGGGAGTTAAAAAGATAGTCAAACTGTTTCAACGAACAAGGGTTCAATTGGATGTTTCTTAAAAAAAAAAAAATTTCCAAATTTCCAGTTATTTGATTTAAAAAAAAAAAATCCGCGGGTACGGGTGATGGATCCAATGAATCCGCATCCACGACCCGCGGGTGCTATCCCTAATTGTGACAAGTACAAATCAACTAAAATGACGTTGGATCATGCTAAAATCACCAACATATTTTGTGCATCGTATTAGACGAAGTATAAGCTCAAAAGTTGGATATTTGTTTGCAAGTAACAAACTCAAAAGTATATTACCATTTCTAAAGACTCTTTTTATGATTAAAGAAACTCAGTGATCCCACATATTCCCACCTATATTAGTGTATTGAAAACAGTATCGTTTGCAAGTTTGCAACAATGCATTTTCTAATACTCCGTAGTTAATTGCTTCACATCTTGAGTTTGGCTGTAAGAAGGAAACCTATATACTCACATATTTCGTACGAAAGTATTAATGTTACAATTTTTTTTTTTTTTTGTGTTATCATTCGTACGTTATACTCACAGGTTTTTTAGGCTAATCATTCGCGTGAAAAACTATAGTTAAGATTGCAATCTTTGCTAACAAGACAATTCACACTACCGTTATAAATGTCTATTTCAACCAACTTGCTACATTAAGCAGTTTTTGACAGTCACGTCCTCAATCATGACATAATTTTTATGTACATAGCTTCTACTGAAAATTAATATGCAAGGTACAACATATAACTATATGGTCAAATTCTTTTGAGCCTTCGGAGTCACAAGTATATGATGTATATATATATATTACTCAATTAACAAAATAGAAAATCGAAATTAATTCATATGAATAGTAAAACGAAATTAATTAATTTACTATTAACATAAAAAGCGCATATTATAAAAGCGCATATGATTAAAAGCGAATATGATGAAAAGCACAGCGCATATGATCAAAAGCGCATATGGTGAAAAAACACAGCGCATATGATTAAAAGCGTATATGGTGAAAAATATATATGATCAAAAGCGCATATGGTGATTAATGAAAAAGCACATATGATGATTAATGAAAAGTATATTGTGAAAAAGAATCACAAATGTTTCTTGAAAGAATTCAAGGTAAAGATATATGAACCAATTCATCCATCATGTGAACCATTTTGATATTTCATGGTTCTAATAGACGCATCTAGCGGATGGTCTCATATTTGTATGTTATCAAGCCATAATATGGCATTTGCAAAGTTTCTTGCACAAATTATTAAATTGAGAACACATTATTCTGATTACACCATTAAAAAGGATGAGACTTGATAATGCTGGTGAGTTAACATCTCAAGCATTTAATGATCATTATATATCTACAGGGATTGTTGTTGAACATCTAGTTGCTCATGTGCATACACAAAATTGGTTTAGCTAAATCAATAGATAAACGCTTGCAGCTAATAACTAGACAATTGATAATGAGTACAAAACTCTCAATATTTATATGTGGACATGTAAATTTACATGCTGCGACATTAATTCGCATTATACCATGTGGAAGTCATAAATATTTAACTTACTACTTGATTTTGGCCAAGAGCCAAATATTTTCCACCTTAGAACATTGGTTGTGCAGTGTATGTTCTAATTATATCGCCACAACACGATAAAATGGTTTTTTCAAAGAAAGATGGTAATATATTTTGGATATAAAACATCTTCAATCATAAGATATACTAAACCCATGATGGGTGATATTTTTACAGCACGTTTTGCTGATTATCATTTTAATAAAACATTGTTCCCTAGATTAGGGGGAGAAATAAAAAAATAAAGAAAATGATGTTTCATGATGTGAACATCAATTAAGGTATATTGAACTCACACAAAAGAATGTGAAACGAAAGTTCAAAAATAATGCATATGCAAGAACTTGCAAATTAATTACTTTATGCATTTACAGATATAAAAAAAAGGTGACTAAATTATATATACCAGCGATAAATGCTCCAGCTCGAACTGAAATTCCAAAAGCTGGCAATAATGTCACTGTTGAGTCTTTGCCACGCATCAAACGTGGAAGATCAATTGGTTCCGAAGATAAAAATCCCCGAAAAAGAAAATCAGCTGATAATGAGGTAAAAGAAAGTATTCAAGAAGAACCACAAATTAATATTCCTTCTGCAGAGGATATTGATAAATGTAAATACATAAATTGCGATAAATTATGCAATATTATGGAACCGAAATGAAATGAAAAATCTTGATGAGATATTTTCATATAATATTACAATGACATCATGAATAAAGATGATGATCTAGAACCAAAATCTGTCACTGAATATCAAAATAGACATGATTGAGCTCAATGGAAAGGAGAAATACGAGCTGAATTAGAATCGCTCAATAAAAAAAAGTTTTCGGATTAATCGTTATCACTTTTAAAGATGTGAAACGTATGGGATACAAATGAATTTTTATCCGAAAAAGAAATGTGCAAATGAAGTTACAAGGCAAAACTAGACTTGTAACTCAAAATTTCCCACAAAGACCGAAAATGAATTATGAGGAAAACTTATCCTCCTGTAATGGATACAATTACTTATTAGATACTTAATCAACCTGGTAGTTACTTAAATGCATCTCATGGATGTTGTAACTACTTATCTGTATGGATCACTTGATAGTGATATACATGAATATACCTGAAGGGTTTAAGGTATCATAAGCATCTAATGCAAAATCCAAGGGAATGTATTCTATTAAATCACAAAGATTTTTATATGGGTCTATACAATTGGGACGTATGTGGTATAACTGATTAAATGACTACTTGATAAAAAAAAAGGTATACATATAAACTTATTTTGCATGTATGTTTTATAAAAACAATGTTCGGATATGTGATCGTAGTTGTTTATGTCAATGTTCTTAACATCATATGAACAAATAAAGAGATCTATGAAATCATTCAACTTCTAAAGAATTATTTTGAAATGAAAGATCTTGAAAAAACCAAGTATTACCTTGGATTGCAAATTGAGCATATGCCTAATGGTTTACTTGTACATCAAACAACTTATACCGAAAAGATTTTAAAACATTTTTTTAAAAAGACAAACTCATTGTTGTTAGATCACTCAATATTGACACTGATCTATTTCATCCCTGCGAAGATCATGAAAATCTTAACAGATCGAAAGTTCCATATTTTAGTATAATTGAGGTTCTTATGTATCTTATAGATTGTACAAGACCTGACATTTCTCTTGCAGTTAATTTGTTGGCAAGATTCAGCTCAAATGACAATGGGGCGGGATCAAACGCATATTTTGATACCCTTGAGAAACTGCTTATTTAAAATTATTTTATTCTAACGCTTCAAAACAAGATTTAGTTGATTATGTATATGCAGGTCATTCATCAAATCCTCATAAAAATAAATCTCAAACTCGATATGTATTCCTAAATGGAGGTACCACAAAATCATGGCGTTCTTAAAACAAACACTTGTTGCAACATCATCAAATCATGACGAAGTGATTGCATTATATGAAACTACTCGAAAATGTGTTTGGTTGAGATCAATGACACAAATCATTATTGATTCTTGTGGACTAGAACGCTATAAAAGACTAACAACTATCTTCACCAATAACTATATATGAAGATAATGCAGCTTGCATAATACAAATGAAAGAAGAGTATCAAAAGTGACAGAACAAAATATAAATGTTGATGAGGACGGTCATAAGTTTGATGGAAAAGAATGGTATGTTGGTAAGGCTCAGAAAAGACTACAAGGGAATAGGAATTGAAACAACGGTTTGAGCAAACCATGAAGGAGAATGTAGACAAATCACAGGGGCTAAACTTGTACATAAAAGATTTAGATGATACAGTTTCAGATGAAAACCTCAGATTCTTCTCATATACTCAAGATCTCGTAAAAGACAACCAGATTAAAATGAGATACGTTCAATCAACAAACTCTGATGATCTTTATACCAAAGCACTACCAACTGCTATTTTCAGAACACACGTTCATAATATTGGCATGAGGCATGTTCAGAAGTTGTAACAACTCAGGCGTTGCCTACTTGAGGGGGAGTCAACTCTATGCTGCACTCTTTTTCCCTTAGCTAAAGTTTTATCCCAATGGGTTTTCTTTAGCAAGGTTTTTAACGAGGCAGTACTAGTTATTCTCTAATAAAATTGTCATCCAAGGGGGAGTGTTATAAAATATCTAGATTGTGTTATAAAATATCTAGATTGGATGTTAATTTTATTATTATTATATTTCTTGCATAGTAATATTTTATACTATAAATAGACATGTATGGTAACCATTTAAGGTGTACCATTTCTCTTAAAATATCAATATCAATATTTCTTCTCTCTTCTCTCTTTTTCTCTCTTTGTTCTTATAACCATTAAAGGTAGTTATAAGCCTACTGAATTATAACAGTATTGGTTTTTTTAGTTGTATTCTTTTGATGTGCCTCGGTCTAGTATTTGGTTTGTTTTCGTATTGTTAGGCTTGTTTAGGTATTGTTGCAGGCTTTGATTCACTTCTTTTTTGTATCATGGTTTGGCCTTCACTTTTTTATGAAGTATACATTGGTTTTATATAAAGTACTCGGTTTTTTTGGGGAAAAAAAAAAAAAAACTAACACTTTCTTTTACCAGCAAGTTTACCTTTTTGTCCCCAAAATACCCCAGCCTAAAAACTTCACTATTGTTATTATTTATTATTATTATTATTATTTTTATTAATTAATATTATTAATAATTAATAATAATAATAAAAAAACACTAATAATATAATTATTATTATTATTATTATTATTATTATTATTATTATTCCGTATTATTATTATTATTATTATTATATATATATATATATATATATATATATATATATATATATATATATATATCACTATTTATTATAATTATATACAATACAAATCTACAATATACAAATATTCAACATTCATACATATATCCTATTCCATCCTATCCAATTTCTTTATATTCCATATGATATGGGCCAAAAGTATCAAATTGTTTAAAGCCCAATGGGTAGCCTGATGTACATTAGTTGATCCAAATGAATGATGATGGAAATAATACTTGGACCACTCCCTATAGTTCATTACCCGTTCATTACCGTCATTACCCGTAACTAACCATAGACACGAGCTAGTTACCCGCTTTAGTTACCCGCATCCACCATCAATTTAACGGAAGTTTTAAGTTTAGTTATAGGAATTGTGGGTCCAGTGTCTTTTTATTGTTGTACTTGATGCTTGATTGCTTGTACGTTGTATATTAAGAGGAGTATTGTTTTAGTCATTATAGGGAGTGTTTAATTATGAGTTAGTTATAGGATATTGGTGTTGATGTGAAAGGTTAAGAGGATGAATAGTTTAGTTACGATAGAGAGTGACCTTAAGGGTAGTGCTCTACTGCTCCATAAAGAACCACTTTTTTAACCGTACACAACTCCGTATCGGTAGTGCCAAAAGTATCAAATATGCTTTATGAAGTTGTACATACTCCGTATCGGGTTAGTAGCAGTTGCATCAAATAAGGAACATGGATGTTGGAAGAGTAGAACCATGTCCAAGCATGCTGCCATGCACCCATTCATCCACGTTACCCATTTTTTGAATTATTATATATTATTATTTATTTTTTTATACAAATTAATGATTAATAATATGATATAATTTATAAGAATTTATGATTAATAAGAATTTGATGGATCTGAGATAAGAAAACACATACCACTCTCGATCTCAGTGTCAATTCACTATCTTTGTCCATTTGTCCCGACTGCAGAATTGAATGAATGAATGAATGAATGGAAAAAGTGAGAATCGGCTGAATGAATGAATTAGGGTTTCAAGATTCAACAACAGAGATAATCGGCTGAATAAAAGAATGAATGAAATGAAAAAGTGAGAGGAAATCGTAATGTTTCCTCATATATATAAATGCAGAATTGGAAAACACCGCCTAATATAAAAAGAAAGCTAAACAACCAAAAATAAGTTTGTACGGAGTAAAAAAAATAGCGCTCCTATACGTACAGATCAGTAAATTTGGAAGGGTTAAATGTGTAATTATTGTATTAATATATTGGTTTTGAAATTTGAACACACATATGAGAATTGGTTAGCGTTTATCTCTATGATTTACAATGAATTTTGACACATTTTTAAAGGAAAATGTTAATGACAACCTTAAGGGTTGTCATTAAGAATTAAATTGATGCAAAAATTAATAGTACATAGAGTAGTTATTTTTTAAGAGGTGGTTAATTGTACAAATAATTTTTTGCATGCCCTACCCTCTTAATGACAACCCTAAGAGTATGAGCTATAACCCTTGTTAAAATGTGTTTAGACTCTATTTAACCCGGCGCCATCAGGCGAAAATTGCTTCCATCGCGCCCCAATAGCGTCCCAACGGAGCGTGATCGGAGCAAATTTTTACGGCGTGAGGGATAGCATCACAGCCACCATCACGAATTGAAAACCAATTGGGGGCTGCCACAATTTTTCTTATTTTTCTTTTTTCTTTTTTGCTTTCTAATTTGGTGTTTATAGATTGAATATAGCGAATTTTATGGCTCCGATCTGCAAATTAAACAAATACTCCGATCTGCAAATGAAGAAGAAGGTATATTTGGAATATTTACAAAATTAGTCCCTAGACTATATATTAGTTTATATAAATAGATTGTAGTGTAAAATTTTGTTAGGATATTTTATAATTAATAAAGACAAAATTTCATTCCTCGTCCCTGAACTTTACATCGATTTTGACTCCATGTCCTTTTTCTTTTTTTTGTGCATTCCTCGTCCCTAAACTATCAAAAGAGTACATCCCTCGTCCCTTCGTCTACTTTCTGTCAATTTTTTCGTTAAATGAAGTCATGTGCTAAGCATGTGAGGGTATTTTCGTCAATTTACATTTTTCTTTACCATTTTAATCTCTTTTAATAAAAACAAGAACCCAGATTAAACGAAACCCAACACACCACCATTAGATCTAAAAAACATAAATGAAAAAAATATAATTACAACCAAAATCACCATCAAATATAATAAAACCATGGTTAACTGTTGCAAATCATCAACCAAAATCACCATCGCATTCAGATCTAGTGGCCGCCAGAACCATCATCATCAGAACCAACATCACCGGAACCACTTTCCGGCCACCTTAGGGACCGTTAATACCATTTGAGGGTTATACTGAACGGAATCTGAAGCTAACTGAGATGAACCGTCGTCGTTTTCTAAAAAGCCCTATAAGTGTTCAATCTTTTGCGCGACATCAGCCATATCGGATGGTTTAACTTGATATCCTAAAACAGCCAACAGCTTGTCAACGCCGGAGTCTTGCTGGTCAAGTTCATCCCACATCTTTGATTTTCTGGCGGCGGCGGCGGAAGTAGAGCCGGTACTATCGTTTCATTTTTAATTTCGTTTTGGGAAATGAAATCAATTTGTTGTTGGTTTTTATTTTTATGATTAGATCTTGAATTGGAAAAGGATGAGAAATAGAGTAGTGATTGGGGGATGGAAGTGGGGTTATGGATAACTGATAGGTGGAAGAATGAACGAAAAAGTTTACTGGATAATTGAATTGGAAAATGATGAGAAATAGAGTAGGTGGAAGTGCTGAGATAAATACAGATTATGTATCTATATCCATCAGTGACGGAGAGTTCACTAGATGATTCAATTGATGATTTTGAACTTCGATGTAGAAATTTTCTGATAATAATTTGTTCATAATCGTAAGATAATAATGAAAGAGATTTGTGGTGGTGGTAGAAGTATAAAATCAGGCTTTTTAATTTTGGGATGATCAATATGAGATGATAAGGATGAGGTGAAAAGATAAGCTAAATAATAAAGAAAAGAAATAATATAAAAAGACTAAAGTACAATCACATACTTAGCACGTGACTTCATTTAACGAAAAAATTGACAGAAAGTAGACGGAGGGACGAGGGATGTACTCTTTTGATAGTCTAGGGACGAGGAATGCACAAAAAAAAGAAAAAGGACATGGAGTCAAAATCGATGTAAAGTTCAGGGACGAAGAATGAAATTTTGTCATTAATAAATTATATTTATGTTTATATAAATTAATTATTATTGACAATAATAAAATAAAAATAAATAATACATATATATTTAAAGAGTGAGAAATAAATTAAAAATGTGGGACCAATAACCCCCATCACACTCCCATCACGCCTACCATTACAAACTCCATCACGCTATCACCCCCATCACCTCTTCCACATCAGCACTATACCCTACAAAAAACTCCATCACCCCATCACCCCCGGCACCATTAAAAAGAGTCTTAGGTCATAACATACATGAAGCCTAAAAATAGGGCATTTCCTATTTAAATTAAAGTCAAACTCTTAATGACATCATTAGCATTTTCCATATATACTTCATGAATGCTATATCCACGCATTCTTTACCAAATAACATTCACTCAAATGAGGTCACTAAAGGATAAATGATATGTCAATCCACCTAATAAACTAAACTTGTAAAATACTAATACCATATATAAGTTAATTTGATAATGCTAAAAACGAACATATATTTCATAGCATTATCCCTCAAGAAAGACAAGCTTTTAGTTGCAATTGTTCTATTTACAAGTAATATTCGTTTAAATAATAAAAGGTGAAGACAAAAGATAGACTCGACGAATTGAAGACGCAAACGACCAAAAAGCTCAAAAGTACAAAGTACAATCAAAGAGGTTCCAATTATTGATAAGAAACGTCTCGAAATTACAAGAGTACAAGAAGCGAAACGCAAAGTACAAGATATTAAATTATACGCAAGGACGTTCAAAAATCCGGAACCGGGACCAGAGTCAACTCTCAACGCTCGACGCAACGGACTAAAAATTACAAGTCAACTATGCCAATAAATATAATATAATATTTAAATAATTCTTATAATTATTTATATATTATATAATATATTAATAAATCGTCGGCAGAAGAAAACAACCACATGTGAGCCTCCCCAGCTGGCCATGCGATCGCATGACCTTGAAGGGCAAAGCTTATGCGATCGCATGAGGCCCTTTTTCAGCTCACAGGCCTATAAATTTCGAGCTTTGGTGCACCATTTAACACATCTTTTTCCTTCTTCATCCATCCATCAATCTCTCTATCTAAACGTATTATATATATATATATATATATATATATATATATATATATATATATATATATATATATATATATATATATATATATATATATATATATATATATATATATATATATATATATATATATATATATATATATATATATTATAATTTTAATTTTAATTTCCAATAATAAGGGCATGTTAGCGAATGTTGTAAGGGTGTAAGTCGAAATTCTGTCCGTGTAACGCTACGCTATTTTTAATCATTGTAAGTTATGTTCAACCTTTTTAATTTAATGTCTCGTAGCTAAATTATTATTATGCTTATTTAAGCCGAAGTAATCATGATGTTGGGCTAAATACTAAAATTGGGTAATTGGGCTTTGTACCATAATTGGGGTTTGGACAAAAGAACGACACTTGTGGAAATTAGACTATGAGCTATTAATGGGCTTTATATTTGTTTAACTAAATGATAGTTTGTTAATTTTAATATAAAGATTTACAATTGGACATACCTATAAATAACCATATACACTCGATCGGACACGATGGGTGGGATATTTATATATACGAGTAATCGTTCATTTAACCGGACACGGGAATGGATTAATAGTCTATGGAATTATTAAAACAGGGGTGAAATTATGTACAAGGACACTTGGCATAATTGATATCAAAGTATTAAAACCTTGGGTTACAGTAATAAAACCTTGGGTTACAATATCCTGGTGTAATTATTAAACAAAGTAATAAAACCTTGTTACAGTTTAAGTCTCCAATTAGTTGGAATATTTGACTTCGGGTATAAGGATAATTTGACGAGGACACTCGCACTTTAAATTTATGACCGATGGACTGTTATGGACAAAAACCAGACGGACATATTAAATAATCCAGGACAAAGGACAATTAACCCATGGGCATAAAACTAAAATCAACACGTCAAACATCATGATTACGGAAGTTTAAATAAGCATAATTCCTTTATTTTCATATTTAATTGCACTTTTAATTATCGCACTTTTATTTATTGTCATTATATTTAATTGCACTTTTAATTATCGTACTTTTTAATTATCGCAATTTTATTTTATCGCACTTTTATTTATCACAATTTCATTATCGTTATTTACTTTATGCTTTAAATTAAGTCTTTTATTTATTTAACATTTTACATTAGGTTTTAACTGCGACTAAAGTTTTTAAAATCGACAAACCGGTCATTAAACGGTAAAAACCCCCTTTTATAATAATAATATTACTTATATATATTTGTATTTTTATAAATTAAAACTAATATAGCGTTAAGCTTTGTTTAAAAGATTTTCCTGTGGAACGAACCGGACTTACTAAAAACTACACTACTGTACGATTAGGTACACTGCCTATAAGTGTTGTAGCAAGGTTTAGGTATATCCATTCTATAAATAAATAAATATCTTGTGTAAAATTGTATCATATTTAATAGTATTTCGTTGTAAAAATAAAGCTATTTCATATACACCTCGCATAACATCAAGTATTTTTGGCGCCGCTGCCGGGGAACAATTTCTGCTTAAACGCCGGAAGCGCAACGCTAATATAAAAAAAAAGACTTTTATTTTTAGTTACTTTTATAAAAAATACGCTTTTGTAAAAATACGTTTTAAAACCAAAAATATAAAAAGAAAAACAAAAATTATTTTTAAGAGTTTGTTAAATATTTAAGTTTTATAAAGTTTCTTTATTTCTATTTTTAGTTTGTAAAAATATAAGTTTTATTTAATTTATATAAATATATTATAAATATAATTCAGCAAAACAGAAAAAAAAAATATTAAAACTCTCGGCCTGGTACTGTAGCAGCCCGTAACCTGACCCAAAACCTTAGCTCATGCGATCGCATGAGCCCGAAGGCAAAATCTCATGCGATCGCATGAGTGTGTCTGACACGCCAACAGGAAACCCTATTCTGCATTAATTACGGAGTATATATTATTATTATTATCTAAACCCTAATTAGGGTTGATTTTTAATATTATTATTTAGTTTAGTTTATTTATTATTTGTGTTATTTAGTTTAATTAGTTTAAATAAATTACAAAATTAATACTTTTCTAAAATAAATAATATAAAAATAATATTTTTATAAAAATTGTAATTTTTACAACTTTTAGTATATTTTTATATTTTGTATCTTTTTAATTGTTTTAGCGTAATATTTGTATTTTTCGCTTGTACTTAGTTTTAAACATAGTTTTTGCCATAGTTATTTTTTTTTTACTTCGAGATTTTTAGGCTTTGCCGTAAAATCCCTTAAGTACTTTTTCTTTAGACTAAGATCTAGGTGCTTTAGAATTTTGCGACACCGTTTTTAAAATTTTAGTACCTTTTTAAGATATTGCCATTTGAGATATAGTTTTACTTGTAAGCTTTAATATTTTTAGACGCAACTTTTAATTATTAGTTTTTAGTTCCTTTTTAAGTTTCAACGCGCTACTTTCTTATTTTTATTTTTCGGCGCCTTTTACCTATGTATCAATTATCACTCCAATTAGTAATCTCAATTTGTAATTTTAATTTTAAGTTAGTGATAATAATAAGGTTGGGTTAGTCGAGTGTTTTAAAGTTTTATAAGTCACTATTTTTCTTTCTTATTTCTCCAATTTTAATTTTAATTTCGACGCGCTCTTTTTCTTTCTTATTTCTCGTCATTCTAGTTTTTAGGACTTAGATTTTTCTCTATTTCTTATCTAAATTTCTTTAAATTACGAAAATTTATTTTAAGTGGTTAAATTGATAGACATCAAAATTTTCTGGTTCGTAGTAATAGTTGGATTTGTACGTGGACCGGGTTATTGGAGCCAAACAGTACTCAATTATATTGAGACCAAACGAATCCTGCCCCTCTGCTGCATCTTTTGGCTATTCGAAACGTGGAAAAAATCAGAAAAGTCTATTAATTTGATAACTTATATAATTTTTCTTTCTTTTTGAAAAAACTAATAGGATATTCAGTGAATGCACCGAACAAAACATTCACCACCTTTTGTACGTTCACCACCTTTTGTACGTTCACCACCTGTAACTCGATCAAGACATCTAGCAAATATTGTCGCCGTTAATTTTTCTTTAGAATCGTCATCCAGTCGACCAAGTACTCCAATTCAAATTTTCGATAATCCATTTTTTGAACCCGACCTCACAATTGAGAATCCGGAGAATATTCAAGGACAATTCATAGATCCTGAACCATTAATTTTTCCTCCGGAACCACCAATCATTCAAACAGAGATTGTTGAGGAACGAACCATTAAATCAGAATCCTCTAGTGATTCAGATTCAACAAATTCAATCATGGAGAATCTGGAACCTCTAAGTATGGAAGACCGAATGAGAGCTAAATGCACTGGCCAAGGTCACGCAATTACTCATCCAGACATTAATGCGCCAGATTATGAAATCAAAGGACAAATTCTACACATGATAACAAATCAATGCCAATTTAGTGGTGCGCCGAAGGAAGATCCAAATGAACATCTTCGTACCTTTAATAGGATCTGCATAAATAGTACAAATATTCTACCAAGGATGCGACATCACTACAAGGAAAGACATAGACATAGCAGCTGGTGGTTCTATTATGAAGAAAACAGAAACTGATGCTTACAAAATTATTGATAACACTGCTTCCCACTCACATGAGTGGCATCAAGAAAAAGATATCGTTAGATTATCTAAAGCAGCTAGAGCCGATTCTAGCCATGACTTAGATTCCATTTCCGCAAAGATAGATGCTGTCGAGAGACGAATGGAAAAGATGACTAAGGATATACACTCAATACGAATTAGTTATGAGCAGTGTGGAGGACCACATTTGACAAAAGATTGTCTCAGTATTGAACTAACAATGGAACAAAGTGAGAATGTTTCATACATAAACCAAAGGCCTGGAAATAATTATCAGAATAATTATCAACCGCCAAGACCGATTTACAATCAAAACCAGAATTATAATTGAAATGTTCCATACAACAACCAACAAGGTCATAGCAATCAACAAGTATCCAATAATACTTACAATCAGCAAAGACCTAATTTTCAAAACAAACCACCACAAACCGATGATAAAAAGCCAAATTTAGAAGATATGATGACGAAGCTAGTTGAATCTCAAACTCAGTTTTTCACATCTCAGAAACAAACCAATGAACAAAATGCTCAAGCATTTAGAAATCAACAAGCTTCTATTCAAAATCTGGAACAAGAAGTGAGCAACCTAGCAAGGTTAATAGGTGAAAGAAAACCGAGAAGTTTACCTAGTGATACAAATGCTAACCCCCGGAATGAAACAGCTAAAGCCATTACCACAAGAAGTGGTATTATACTTAAACCACCTAAAATACCTGTAATTTCTGATGAAGCTATTCCTACTCCACAAGAACCATAACCTGAACAAGATAAGGAAAAAGAACCGGTAGTTGAAAAGGTTAATGAAGATAACACAGTTAAAGCTAAACCTTATGTTAAACCATACCATCCACCACTTCTTTACCCGAGTAAAATGAAAAAAGAGAGACTTGAAGCCGAGCAATCCAAATTCTTGGATATGTTTAAACAAATAAATGTAAATCTTCCTTTCATTGATGTGATTTCAGGAATGCCTAGATATGCTAAATTTTTGAAAGATCTAATCACAAATAGAAAGAAAATGGAAGAACTCTCGGCTGTTACTATGAATGCTAATTGTTCTGCAGTGCTGTTGAATAAAATACCAGAAAAACTATCTGATCCAGGAAGTTTCACAATTCCATGTTTTTTGAGTAGTCTAAGTTCAATAGAAGCATTGGCAGATTTATGTGCTAGTATAAATTTAATGCCGTATTCACTATACACTAAACTAGACCTTGGAGAATTGAAACCAACAAGAATAAGCATACAACTAGCCGATAGATTAGTAAAATATCCTAGAGGGATAATGGAAAACATGCTAGTTAAAGTTGGTACTTTAGTATTTCCAGTAGATTTTGTTATTCTGGACATGGAAGAAGATTCTCACCTCTCATATTAGGAAGACCATTCTTAAACATGGCTAAAGCAATGATAGACGTGTTCGGTAAGAAACTGAACCTAAGTATAGAGGAAGAGAATGTTACCTTTTCAGTTGATAGAGCAATGCAACAACCGCAATCTTCAGATGATACATGTTACTATATTCAAACTATAGAATCACATGCAGAATTGTTAGAAGAATTTCCAGAATTACAAGGAACAGGAGAATGTTCTTTAGGAGAAGGTACTGAACCAATTGATGAAACTGAAATGTTAGCTACACTTATGGCTAATGGATATGAACCAACAACCGAAGAAATTCAAATGCTAAAAGAAGAAGACAGATATCGATACAAATCATCGATAGAAGAACCACCGACATTAGAGTTAAAGCCACTTCCAAACCATTTGAAATATGCTTATTTACATGGTGAATCTGAATTACCTGTCATAATATCGTCTTCTCTTACTGAAAATGAGAAATCACAACTCATTTCTGTGTTAAAAGCTCATAAACCAGCCATTGCATGGAAGATTCATGATATTAAAGGAATAAGTCCTTCGTATTGCACACATAAAATCCTTATGGAAGAAGGTCATAAAACGTATGTGCAACGCCAACGAAGACTAAATCCTAATATGCAAGATGTTGTTAAGAAAGAAATTATTAAACTGCTTGATGCAGGTTTAATTTATTCAATTTCTGATAGTCCATGGGTAAGCCCAGTTCAATGCGTACCTAAGAAGGGTGGCATGACTGTTACCACAAATAAGAAAAATGAGCTTATTCCTACTAGGACTGTAACAGGATGGCGTATATGTATTGATTATAGAAAATTAAATGACGCCACCAGAAAAGATCACTTTCCCTTACCTTTCATTGATCAAATGTTGGAAAGATTAGGCGGAAACAGTTATTATTGTTTTCTTGATGGTTTTTCCGGATACTTTCAAATTCCAATAGCACCCGAGGACCAAGAAAAAACCACGTTCACGTGCCCTTATGGAACTTTTACTTACAAACGCATGCCATTTGGACTTTGCAATGCCCCTGCAACCTTTCAAAGGTGCATGATGGCGATTTTTCACAACATGATAGAAGAATGCATGGAAGTTTTCATGGATGACTTTTCAGTCTTCGATGATACATTTGAATCATGTCTAGTTAATCTTGAACGAATGTTTATTAGATGCGAACAATCAAATCTAGTACTTAATTGGGAAATATGTCATTTCATGGTTAAAGAAGGCATCGTTCTTGGTCATAAAATTTCAAAGGAAGGAATTGAAGTGGATAGAGCTAAAGTAGATGTAATTGCTAAACTTCCACATCCCACCAATGTTAGAGGAGTTAGGAGTTTTCTAGGGCATGCCGGTTTTTACCGACGTTTCATAAAAGATTTTTCTAAAATTGCCACTTCTATGAATAAACTCCTAGAAAAGGATGCTCCATTCATCTTTTCAGATGAATGCATCAAATCTTTTAATATACTTAAAGAAAAACTCACTAATGCGCCGATCATGATAACTCCAAATTGGAATCTACCGTTTGAACTTATGTGCGATGCAAGTGATTTTGCAATGGGAGCTGTTTTAGGATAAAGGATTGAAAAACGATTTCAACCTATTTATTATGCTAGTAAGACATTACAAGGAGCACAAACAAATTACACAACTACTGAAAAAGAACTCCTTGCTATTGTCTTTGCTTTTGACAAATTTCGTGTAGTGACCCGAACTTTTCCATGTTTATATATATTAAATGAAATTGATATTTACATGATTAAGTGTTTCCAACATGTTAAGCAATCAAACTTATTAATACTTGATTAATTGGAATAGGTTTCATATAGACAAATGACCACCCAAGTTGACCGGTGATTCACGAACGTTAAAACTTGTAAAAACTATACGATGACATATATATGGTTATATATATAGTTAACATGATTTTATTATAAGTATGTATCTCATTAGGTATTTTAACAATGAGTTATATACATAAAAATGAGACTATTAAATTAAGAAACTCGAAAACGATATATATAACGATTATCGTTATAACGTCTTACTAGGTACATATGAATCATATTAAGATATTGATACACTTGGTTAAGTATGTTAAATGATAAGTAAATATATCATTAAGTGTATTAACAATGAACTACATATGTAAAAATAAGACTACTAACTTAATGATTTTGAAACGAGACATATATGTAACGATTATCGTTGTAACGACATTTAATGTATATAGATCATATTAAGAGATATTCGTACATCATAATATCATGATAATATAATAATTTAAAAACTCATTTGATATTATAAACATTGGATTAACAACATTTAACAAGATCGTTAACCTAAAGGTTTCAAAACAACATTTACATGTAACGACTCAGTTAAAATGTATATGTAGCGACCCGACCAAATCATGTTTGACGGTGCCGACTACTTCGGTCCCGTTGCGTGGTCATAAGTCTTTATTATGACGTTTGACCAAAATATCTCGCATTCATTTCGTAAGTAAAGGGATGTTTCAGGTTTACAAATGTCGTTCAAAAGATTAGTTACAATACAAAGTTTAACGTACGAATGAAACCTATGCGACACAATTTAAAGTAGTCAAAAGACGCTCCAACTATGCATGCATACTCGACATCCAAGCAAGTATAAAAAAGAGTGCGGAAGCATGTATCAAGTAGCTTTCAAGGACCTGAGAAAACATATAGAAAACTGTCAACGAAAACGTTGGTGAAATCATAGGTGTTTTAGTAAACGTTGCATTTGAACCACAAGATTTAATATAATATGATTATCAAAATCATTTGCATTCCAAAGTTGTTATTTGTTTCGCGGGCACCCAATTATCAAACTTAACTGTTTTGCACCCTTTGCGTAGTGTTAGAACATACACTAGACCAAAAAATATATTTCATCCGCTAACGGTAGCGAACCGTCCGAATGAGGCTCGTCAAGCCCATGTGATCACATAATATAAGTTCACGTTTACACCCTGCAAGTGTAACTAATGATAATTGAATTGAGGATTTTCGTTCAAACCCGTACGTGGAATGTTCATTTTCGTACTTGTGTTCAATGTATAAAAGTATGATACGTATATGTTTCTCATCCCATAGTTTAAAGCATAAAAGTTGTTTGAAAGATGGGACTATGATCTCACCTTGAGTGCACGTACGAAAAGTACTTCACAAAATAACGTGTGCGAAGGATAGTGCTAGTCTTGACCTAAATAAATAGGTCGTATCAATAACGGTAAACACGATAGGTCAAAGATGTTCAATTAGTCCTATGGCTCGTTACGACTCGATTATGTAGCATGTGAAATCAAATTGTCAAGTTTCATGCAAGATACAAGTATAGAAACAAGTTAGGAAGGTTGCATAATCATTTGGTTAAGTTTGACAAAAAGTCAAACTTTGGTCGGTCAAAGTCAACGAAAAAGTCAACACGTTCGGGTCGGGTCGGGTCCCGAACTATTTTTCTGAGGTTTTTAATCATATATGAGCATATTAGAACAAGTTACATGTGAATCAGAGGTGCGTAGCATAGCAAACATTATTCGAAAATCGACAAAGTTGGACAGACCACTTTGGCGCGTCGCGCGGGTATATGGCGCGCCGCGCCATTACCTGTGCAGAGAATTCTGGCAGTTTTTATGTTTTATGCACGAACCTAACTTCAACCAATCACCATTTATTACCCGTAAACAACCAAAGCGTGTATCTTATATCATCGGAAAGGTGTTTTGACAAGGAAAACAACTAAACACATTTCATCCATCACATTTACTTTTACAACAACCAAAATCACATTCAAAGCTCCTCATTAAATGCACTCAAGTTCATAAATGAAATTCGATGATTCGGCAACCAATTTACATGAATGATATGCCGTTTCGAAGGTGATCAAGCATACAATACAACCTAACACTTACAAATAACATTTCATGTCATTCAAAGCATCAAAAGTTCATTTCAAGTTCATCAAACCCTAACCCAAATCCACCAAAACCAATAATCAAGTTTATGAAGTTTTCTAAAACAACCTACACATCAAATTGAAGCTAGTGCTACTAGTAACATATTTAATACTTGCACTTTACCATAACAACAACATTTAAGCAACCAAATTACCAAATCAAACACACCAAAGTTCATATTCAAGCTAGTTACTTCAAATAACGAAATCGAGCATATAAATCATATAATCATGTTAGACTTGAGCCATAGACACTAATTAACAACTTTATAAGTTAAAAACATCAAGAACACAAAATCTAGTGATTTTAGAAAGTTACCCAAACTTGATGAAATCGGTATGGAATCGAAGAGGAAGATGAGAGGATTCCGAATATGCAATCTGTTTAGATGGATGCTTGCTCGATTTGATTTAGATGATGATTCTTGAAATTGGAGAATTGAGAGAAAATATGGAAGTAGAAGAAGAAAAGGGAAATGAAAAAGAAAAGATGGGGGTGGGGGTTGACTAGTCAAAGGCTAGTCACCTCTTTGGCATTTTGGCGAAACTAGTCCCTCAAGTTCGTTTGCGGGTGCGTGAAATACCTAGACGAGATATTTTTAAAACACGTATTAATCGGAGATGTTATAAACATATAACGGGATTTAAATAGTTAAATGGAAAAGTAAACGGAAAAAGGCGGGATGTTACAGTATATACATGTAGTGTTTTAATATGTATTCATACACTTTTGAAAGACTTCAAGACACTTATCAAAATACTTCTACTTAACAAAAATGCTTACAATTACATCCTCGTTCAGTTTCATCAACAAATCTACTCGTATGCACCCGTATTCGTACTCGTACAATACACAGCTTTTAGATGTATGTACTATTGGTATATACACTCCAATGATCAGCTCTTAGCAGCCCATGTGAGTCACCTAACACATTTGAGAACCATCATTTGGCAACTAGCATGAAATATCTCATAAAATTATAAAAATATGAGTAATCATTCATGACTTATTTACATGAAAACAAAATTACATATCCTTTACATCTAATCCATACACCATCGACCAAAAACACCTACAAACACTTTCATTCTTCAATTTTCTTCATCTAATTGATCTCTCTCAAGTTCTATCTTCAAGTTCTAAGTGTTCTTCATAAATTCCAAAAGTTCTAGTTTCATAAAATCAAGAATACTTCCAAGATTGCGAGTTTACTTCCAAGTTTTCTAAATCCATTCCAAGTAATCATCCAAGATCAAGAAACCTTTGTTACTTATAGTAGGTTATCTTTCTAATACAAGGTAATAATCATGTTCAAACTTTAATTCAATTTCTATAACTATAAAAATCTTATTTCGAGTGGAAATCTTACTTGAAATTGTTTTCGTGTCATGATTCTGCTTCAAGAACTTTCAAGCCATTCAAGGATCCTTTGAAGCTAGATCCATTTTTCTCATTTCCAGTAGGTTTATCCAAGGAATTTGAGGTAGTAATGATGTTCATAACATCATTCGATTCATACATAAAAAGCTGTCTTATTCAACGTTATAAACTTGTAATCACTAG
The DNA here is from genome assembly GCF_046630445.1 of Rutidosis leptorrhynchoides. Taxonomy (NCBI): domain Eukaryota; kingdom Viridiplantae; phylum Streptophyta; class Magnoliopsida; order Asterales; family Asteraceae; genus Rutidosis; species Rutidosis leptorrhynchoides. Next base: position 78,269,205 of record NC_092337.1, on the reverse strand, counting down.
AACATAGTTTAGTTAATTCTAAACTTGTTCGCAAATAAAGTTAATCCTTCTAACTAGACTTTTAAAATCAACTAAACACATGTTCTATATCTATATGATATGCTAACTTAATTATTTAAAACCCGGAAACACGATAAACACCATAAAACTGGATATACGCCGTCGTAGTAAAACCGGGGGCTGTTTTGGTTGGGATAATTAAAAGCTAAGAAGAACTTTGATTTAAAAGCTATACTTCTGGAAAAATGATTTTTCTTATGAACATGAAACTATATCTAAAAATCATGGTTAAACTCAAATTGAAAGTATGTTTTTCAAAATGGTCATCAAGATGTCGTTCTTTCGACGGAAATGACTACCTCTTTCAAAAACGACTTGTAACTTATATTTCCGACTATAAACTTATACTTTTTCTATTTATATTCATAAAGTTAAGTTCAATACGAAACCGTGGCCACTGGAATCACTCAAAACGGATTAGAAACGAAGAAATGGCGAGTAAAACAAGATTGATAAAAACTACTCATTTTACCTACGTGAAAGTTAGTAATAAATCTATTCCAACCATAACCTAATCAACTTATATTTTATATTATGTAATCTTGAGATACCATAGACACGTATACAATGTTTCGACCTATCATTTCGACCCATCTATATATATTACGGAACAACCATAGACACTCTATATGTGAATGTTGGAGTTAGCTATACAGGGTTGAGGTAGATTCCAAAATATATATATAGTTTGAGTTGTGATCAATACTGAGATACGTATACATTGGGTCGTGGATTGATTCAAGATAATATATATCGATTTATTTCTATACATCTAACTGTGGACAACTAGTTGTAGGTTACTAACGAGGACAGCTGACTTAATAAACTTAAAATATCAAAATGTATTAAAAGTGTTGTAAATATATTTTGAACATGCTTTGATATATATGTACATATTTGTTATAGGTTCGTGAATCGACCATTGGCCAAGTCTTACTTCCCGACGAAGTAAAAAAATCTGTGAAAGTGAGTTATAGTCCCACTTTTAAAATCTAATATTTTTAGGATGAGAATACATGCAGGTTTTATAAATGATTTACAAAATAGACACAAGTACATGAAACTACATTCTATGGTTGAATTATCGAAATCGAATATGCCCCTTTTTATTAAGTCTGGTAATCTAAGAATTAGGGAACAGACACCCTAATTGACGTGAATCCTAAAGATAGATCTGTTGGGCCTAACAAACCCCATCCAAAGTACCGGATGCTTTAGTACTTCGAAATTTATATCATATCCGAAGGGTGTCCCGGGATGATGGGGATATTTTAATATATGCATCTTGTTAATGTCGGTTACCAGGTGTTCACCATATGAATGATTTTTATCTCTATGTATGTGATGTGTATTGAAATATGAAATCTTGTGGTCTATTGTTACGATTTGATATATATAGGTTAAACCTATAACTCACCAACATTTTTGTTGACGTTTAAAGCATGTTTATTCTCAGGTGAATACTAAGAGCTTCCGCTGTTGCATACTAAAATAAGGACAAGATTTGGAGTCCATGTTTGTATGATATTGTGTAAAAACTGCATTCAAGAAACTGATTTCGATGTAACATATTTGTATTGTAAACCATTATGTAATGGTCGTGTGTAAACAGGATATTTTAGATTATCATTATTTGATAATCTACGTAAAGCTTTTTAAACCTTTATTTATGGAATAAAGGTTATGGTTTGTTTTAAAAATGAATGCAGTCTTTGAAAAAACGTCTCATATAGAGGTCAAAACCTCGCAACGAAATCAATTAATATGGAACGTTTTTAATCAATAAGAACGGGACATTTCAGTTGGTATCAGAGCGTTGGTCTTAGAGAACCAGAATTTTGCATTAGTATGTCTTATCGAGTTTGTTAGGATGCATTAGTGAGTCTGGACTTCGACCGTGTTTACTTGAAAAATGATTGCTTAACAAATTTTGTTGGAAACTATATATTTTTAACATGTGAATATTATGTGATATATTAATCTCTTAACGTGTTTGATATTATGTGATAGATGTCTACCTCTAATACAAGTCCCATTGACTCACCTAATAATAATGAAGAATCAAATGTAATTTGGAATGATTCGTGGACTGATTCACAAGTTCCCGAAGAGGAACCGGAAGAAGAATCGGAACCGGAAGAAGAATCGGAACCGGAGGAGGAGGAACCGGAAGAAGAAATAGAACCGGTGGGAGAAATAATAAAACGGTTAAGTAAAAGAAAATCCTCAACCAACTGACCAAGGTTAATTATGGTCAACGGTGTTTCCGCCAAGTAAGCAAAATATTGGGAGGATTACCAATTCTCCGATGAATCGGATCCCGACGAGGATTCCGATGATGTTATAGAAATTACCCCAACTGAATTTAAAAAGGCAAAAGAGAACAATAAGGGAAAGGGCATAAAAATAGAGAAATCTGATTCCAACCCCGATGAACTTTATATGTATCGTCAACACCCGTATTTCTTAAGTTGTAACAATAACCCGGGAACCTCTAAACCACCAGGTTTTTCTAGACCAATGTGGAAAACGACGGATCGTATTAGGGGAACATCGTATATCCCTAAAAACTTAGCAAAAAGAACCAAGTTCGAAAAAGAAGAAACGAGTGAGTCGGAATAAGATAGTTGTATTTGTGCGGTGTAATATATGTAATATAGTGTGCTTATGCTTTACGATATATGTAAAAATTGCCTGTATTAATAAGTATCTTTTATGAATCTAACTCTTGTCTATTTTACAGTATAAAAACACAAAATGGATAGACAACCCAATATTTTAGAAGACTTACCCGGAGACATGATTGATGAAATCTTGTCTAGAGTCGGTCAGAATTCCTCGGCACAACTATTTATGGCAAAATCAGTTTGTAAGACATTCGAAGAACGTTCCAACAATGCCTTGGTTTATAAAAGGCTTTCGTTTGAAAGATGGGGGATATCACATTGGGAAACCCATAAGTTACGATGTGTTTACTTTGACGCATATATTGCGGGAAACCCAAATGCTATTTTACGCAACGGGTTAAGAAATTATTTTGACTCAATGTATCCGAATATAGGACTTCATGATTTAGAAAAAGCGGCTAACATGCAACATAAAGAAGCATGTTATGCTTACGGGTTAGTAATGTTCGCTTCTCACCAAAGTGAGAAAAAGAACATTGGGCTACAACTATTAAACAAAACGTTTCCACAAGTGACGGAGTCGGTAATTGGGGTAAGAAATGAGGTTTTTAGGTTATTACGAGACTGTTGGTCATTACGTAACCTTCGTACTTTTGACGACGTTACAACACGTTGTCATACTATCGGTCACAACGGTTACGTTCCACAAGACCAAGGATGGGAAGTGGTATTAGTAAAACCAGAATGCATGACTTGTTTCTGGACGTAAGAATTACGTGTCTTTGTTGCCTTTGCTGAACGCCTTATTTATTAACTAGAATTATCTTCGCAACTACTTTGTATCAAAGTTTTATGTGCTATATTTCATGCTATATGTAAAATAGCGGTATTGTTAGTTTGCAAATTATTGTATAAAGGTTTGAATATGATATATATTTTTTTGTGATTAGTTTTTCATATAGAATTGTAGTAGTTGAAATGGTATGTTAGCTACTAAGTATGAACTTAACGGGTAGGTACTACCCGAATTAAAGAGTATAAAATGCTAATATGAAGAAAGAGCTTTTATAAATAAGTTCATATTACGCTATGAAATACTATTGACTACTCTTGATATTCTATATGATTAACTCGTTTCATTTGACTATTTTGAAGGAAATGGCACCGACTACTCGACACACCTTGAATATGAGTGAAGAGGATTTTTGTGCCTTTCTTGCTTCAAACATAGCCGCAGTACAGGCCGCGCTACATACCAACAATAACCTTGGATCTAGCAGGACAGGAAATCGTGTAGGATGCACCTACAAAGAATTCACTGCCTACAAACCTTTGGAATTTGATGGAACCGAAGGACCGATCGGATTGAAACGGTGGACCGAGAAGGTCGAATCAGTATTTGCCATAAGTAAGTGTACTGAAGAGGACAAAGTGAAGTACGCTTCGCATACCTTCACAGGTTCTGCGTTAACATGGTGGAATACCTATCTAAAGCAAGTGGGACAAGATGATGCTTACGCACTACCGTGGTCAGCATTCAAGCACTTGATGAACGAGAAGTACCGTCCCAGAACCGAGGTCAATAAGCTCAAGACAGAACTTAGAGGGTTACGAACCCAAGGATTTGATATTACCACATACGAAAGACGATTCACAGAATTATGCCTATTGTGTCCGGGAGCATTCGAAGATGAGGAAGAGAAGATCGACACGTTTGTGAAAGGATTACCGGAAAGAATCTAAGAAGATATAAGTTCACACGAGCCCGACTCCATACAACAGGCATGTAGAATGGCTCACAAACTAGTGAACCAGATTGAAGAAAGAATTAAAGAACAGACTGCTGAAGAGGCCAATGTGAAGCAAGTCAAAAGAAAGTGGGAGGAAAACGGTGATAAGAATCACCAATACAACAACAGCAATTACAACAATAATCGCAACAACTATCCTAACAATCGCAACATCAATCGCAACTACAACAAATGGCCCAACAACAACAACAACAACAACAACAGCAACTACAATAATCATCTTAACAACAATAATAACCGCAACAACAACAACAATCAAATGCAGCTATGCCAAAGGTGTGAAAAGTATCACTCGGGGTTCTGCACCAAATTTTGCAACAAGTGTAAAAGAAATGGTCATAGCGCGGTGAAATGTGAGGTCTACGGACCAGGGGTTAACAGAACGAAAGGAACAAATGGTGTCGGAACGAGTAATGGCGGAGCAAGTAGTGTCGGAGCAAGTTATGCCAATGTAGTTTGTTATAAATGTGGAAAACCGGGCCACATTATTAGAAATTGCCCAAACCAGGAGAACACGAATGGACAAGGCCGCGGAAGAGTTTTCAATATTAATGCGGCAGAGGCACAGGAAGACCCGGAGCTTGTTACGGGTACGTTTCTTATTGACAATAAATCTGCTTACGTTTTATTTGATTCGGGTGCAGATAGAAGCTATATGAGTAGAGATTTTTGTGCTAAATTAAGTTGTCCATTGACGCCTTTGGATAGTAAATTTTCACTCGAATTAGCAAATGGTAAATTAATTTCAGCAGATAATATATGTCGGAATCGAGAAATTAAACTGGTTAGCGAAACTTTTAAGATTGACTTGATACCAGTAGAGTTAGGGAGTTTTGATGTGATAATCGGTATGGACTGGTTGAAAGAAGTGAAAGCAGAGATCGTTTGTTACAAAAATGCAATTCGCATTATACGAGAAAAAGGAAAACCCTTAATGGTGTACGGAGAAAAGGGAAACACGAAGCTACATCTTATTAGTAATTTGAAGGCACAAAAACTAATAAGAAAAGGTTGCTATGCTGTTCTAGCACACGTCGAGAAAGTACAAACTGAAGAAAAGAACATCAATGATGTTCCCGTCGCAAAAGAATTTCCCGATGTATTTCCGAAAGAATTACCGGGATTACCCCCACATCGATCCGTTGAATTTCAAATAGATCTTGTACCAGGAGCTGCACCAATAGCTCGTGCTCCTTACAGACTCGCACCCAGCGAGATGAAAGAACTGCAAAGCCAATTACAAGAACTTTTAGAGCGTGGTTTCATTCGACCAAGCACATCACCGTGGGGAGCTCCTGTTTTGTTTGTCAAGAAGAAAGATGGTACATTCAGGTTGTGTATCGACTACCGAGAGTTGAACAAACTTACCATCAAGAACCGCTACCCACTACCGAGAATTGACGACTTATTTGATCAACTTCAAGGCCCGTCTGTTTATTCAAAGATTGACTTACGTTCTGGGTATCATCAAATGCGGGTGAAAGAAGATGATATTCCAAAGACTGCTTTCAGAACACGTTACGGTCATTACGAGTTTATGGTCATGCCGTTTGGTTTAACTAATGCACCAGCTGTGTTCATGGACCTTATGAACCGAGTGTGTGGACCATACCTTGACAAGTTTGTCATTGTTTTCATTGATGACATACTTATTTACTCAAAGAATGACCAAGAACACGGTGAACATTTGAGAAAGGTGTTAGAAGTATTGAGGAAGGAAGAATTATACGCTAAATTTTCAAAGTGTGCATTTTGGTTGGAAGAAGTTCAATTCCTCGGTCACATAGTGAACAAAGAAGGTATTAAGGTGGATCCGGCAAAGATAGAAACTGTTGAAAAGTGGGAAACCCCGAAAACTCCGAAACACATACGCCAGTTTTTAGGACTAGCTGGTTACTACAGAAGGTTCATCCAAGACTTTTCCAGAATAGCAAAACCCTTGACTGCATTAACGCATAAAGGGAAGAAATTTGAATGGAAGGATGAACAAGAGAAAGCGTTTCAGTTATTGAAGAAAAAGCTAACTACGGCACCTATATTGTCATTGCCTGAAGGGAATGATGATTTTGTGATTTATTGTGACGCATCAAAGCAAGGTCTCGATTGTGTATTAATGCAACGAACGAAGGTGATTGCTTATGCGTCTAGACAATTGAAGATTCACGAACAAAATTATACGACGCATGATTTGGAATTAGGTGCGGTTGTTTTTGCATTAAAGACTTGGAGGCACTACTTATATGGGGTCAAAAGTATTATATATACCGACCACAAAAGTCTTCAACACATATTTAATCAGAAACAACTGAATATGAGGCAGCGTAGGTGGATTGAATTGTTGAATGATTATGACTTTGAGATTCGTTACCACCCGGGGAAGGCAAATGTGGTAGCCGACGCCTTGAGCAGGAAGGACAGAGAACCCATTCGAGTAAAATCTATGAATATAATGATTCACAATAACCTTACTACTCAAATAAAGGAGGCGCAACAAGGAGTTTTAAAAGAGGGAAATTTATAGGATGAAATACCCAAAGGATCGGAGAAGTATCTTAATATTCGGGAAGACGGAAATCGGTATAGGGCTGAAAGGATTTGGGTACCAAAATTTGGAGATATGAGAGAAATGGTACTTAGAGAAGCTCATAAAACCAGATACTCAATACATCCTAGAACGGGGAAGATGTACAAGGATCTCAAGAAACATTTTTGGTGGCTGGGTGTGAAAGCCGATGTTGCTAAATACGTAGGAGAATGTTTGACGTGTTCTAAGGTCAAAGCTGAGCATCAGAAACCATCAGGTCTACTTCAACAACCCGAAATCCCAGAATGGAAATGGGAAAACATTACCATGGATTTCATCACTAAATTGCCAAGGACTGCAAGTGGTTTTGATACTATTTGGGTAATAGTTGATCGTCTCACCAAATCAGCACACTTCCTGCCAATAAGAGAAGATGACAAGATGGAGAAGTTAGCACGACTGTATTTGAAGGAAGTCGTCTCCAGACATGGAATACCAATCTCTATTATCTCTGATAGGGATGGCAGATTTATTTCAAGATTCTGGCAGACATTACAGCAAGAATTAGGAACTCGTCTAGACATGAGTACTGCCTATCATCCACAAACTGATGGGCAGAGCGAAAGGACGATACAAACGCTTGAAGACATACTACGAGCATGTGTTACTGATTTCGGAAACAGTTGGGATCGACATCTACTGTTAGCAGAATTTTCCTACAACAACAGCTACCATTCAAGCATTGAGATGGCACCGTTTGAAGCACTTTATGGTAGAAAGTGCAGGTCTCCAATTTGTTGGAGTGAAGTGGGGGATAGACAGATTACTGGTCCTGAGATAATACAAGAAACTACCGAGAAGATCATCCAAATTCAACAACGGTTGAAAACCGCCCAAAATCGACAAAAGAGCTACGCTGACATTAAAAGAAAAGATATAGAATTTGAAATTGGAGAGATGGTCATGCTTAAAGTTGCACCTTGGAAAGGTGTTGTTCGATTTGGTAAACGAGGAAAATTAAATCCAAGGTACATTGGACCATTCAAGATTATAGATCGTGTCGGACCAGTAGCTTACCAACTGGAGCTACCTCAACAACTCGCAGCTGTACATAACACTTTCCACATCTCAAATTTGAAGAAATGTTTTGCTAAATAAGATCTCACTATTCCGTTGGACGAAATCCAAATCAATGAAAAACTTCAATTCATTGAAGAACCCGTCGAAATAATGGATCGTGAGGTTAAGAGACTTAAACAAAACAAGATACCGATTGTTAAGGTTCGATGAAATGCTCGTAGAGGACCTGAGTTCACCTGGGAGTGTGAAGATCAGATGAAGAAGAAATACCCGCATCTATTTCTAGAAGATTCGTCAACACTTTCAACAGCTTAAAATTTCGGGACGAAATTTATTTAACGGGTAGGTACTGTAGTGACCCGAACTTTTCCATGTTTATATATATTAAATGAAATTGATATTTACATGATTAAGTGTTTCCAACATGTTAATCAATCAAACTTATTAAGACTTGATTAATTGGAATAGGTTTCATATAGACAAATGACCACCCAAGTTGACCGGTAATTCACGAACGTTAAAACTTGTAAAAACTATACGATGACATATATATGGTTATATATATAGTTAACATGATTTTATTATAAGTATGTATCTCATTAGGTATTTTAACAATGAGTTATATACATAAAAATGAGACTATTAAATTAAGAAACTCGAAAACGATATATATAACGATTATCGTTATAACGTCTTACTAGGTACATATGAATCATATTAAGATATTGATATACTTGGTTAAGTATGTTAAATGATAAGTAAATATATCATTAAGTGTATTAACAATGAACTACATATGTAAAAATAAGACTACTAACTTAATGATTTTGAAACGAGACATATATGTAACGATTATCGTTGTAATGACATTTAATGTATATAGATCATATTAAGAGATATTTGTACATCATAATATCATGATAATATGATAATTTAAAAACTCATTTGATATTATAAACATTGGGTTAACAACATTTAACAAGATCGTTAACCTAAAGGTTTCAAAACAACATTTACATGTAACGACTAACGATGACTTAACGACTCAGTTAAAATGTATATACATGTAGTGTTTTAATATGTATTCATACACTTTTGAAAGACTTCAAGACACTTATCAAAATACTTCTACTTAACAAAAATGCTTACAATTACATCCTCGTTCAGTTTCATCAACAAATCTACTCGTATGCACTCGTATTCGTACTCGTACAATACACAGCTTTTAGATGTATGTACTATTGGTATATACACTCCAATGATTAGCTCTTAGCAGCCCATGTGAGTCACCTAACACATGTGGAAACCATCATTTGGCAACTAGCATGAAGTATCTCATAAAATTACAAAAATATGAGTAATCATTCATGACTTATTTACATGAAAACAAAATTACATATCCTTTATATCTAATCCATACACCAACGACCAAAAACACCTACAAACACTTTCATTCTTCAATTTTCTTCATCTAATTGATCTCTCTCAAGTTCTATCTTCAAGTTCTAAGTGTTCTTCATAAATTCCAAAAGTTCTAGTTTCATAAAATCAAGAATACTTCCAAGATTGCGAGTTTACTTCCAAGTTTTCTAAATCCATTCCAAGTAATCATCCAAGATCAAGAAACCTTTGTTACTTATAGTAGGTTATCTTTCTAATACAAGGTAATAATCATGTTCAAACTTTAATTCAATTTCTATAACTATAAAAATCTTATTTCGAGTGGAAATCTTACTTGAAATTATTTTCGTGTCATAATTCTGCTTCAAGAACTTTCAAGCCATCCAAGGATATTTTGAAGCTAGATCCATTTTTCTCATTTCCAGTAGGTTTATCCAAGGAACTTGAGGTAGTAATGATGTTCATAACATCATTCGATTAATACATAAAAAGCTGTCTTATTCAATGTTATAAACTTGTAATCACTAGAACATAGTTTAGTTAATTCTAAACTTGTTCGCAAATAAAGTTAATCCTTCTAACTAGACTTTTAAAATCAACTAAACACATGTTCTATATCTATATGATATGCTAACTTAATTATTTAAAACCCGAAAACACGATAAACACCATAAAACTGGATATACGCCGTCGTAGTAAAACCGGGGGCTGTTTTGGTTGGGATAATTAAAAGCTAAGAAGAACTTTGATTTAAAAGCTATACTTCTGGAAAAATGATTTTTCTTATGAACATGAAACTGTATCTAAAAATCATGGTTAAACTCAAAGTGAAAGTATGTTTTTTAAAATGGTCATCAAGATGTCGTTCTTTCGACGGAAATGACTACCTCTTTCAAAAACGACTTGTAACTTGTATTTCTGACTATAAACTTATACTTTTTCTATTTAGATTCATAAAGTTAAGTTCAATACGAAACCGTGGCCACTGGAATCACTCAAAACGGATTAGAAATGAAGAAATGGCGAGTAAAACAAGATTGATAAAAACTACTCATTTTACCTACGTGAAAGTTAGTAATAAATCTATTCCAACCATAACCTAATCAACTTATATTGTATATTATATAATCTTGAGATACCATAGACTCGTATACAATGTTTCGACCTATCATGTCGACCCATCTATATATATTGCGGAACAACCATAGACACTCTATATGTGAATGTTGGAGTTAGCTATACAGGGTTGAGGTTGATTCCAAAATATATATATAGTTTGAGTTGTGATCAATAATGAGATACATATACACTGGGTCGTGGATTGATTCAAGATAATATATATCGATTTATTTCTGTACATCTAACTGTGGACAACTAGTTGTAGGTTACTAACGAGGACAGCTGACTTAATAAACTTAAAACACCAAAATGTATTAAAAGTGTTGTAAATATATTTTAAACATACTTTGATATATATGTACATATTTGTTATAGGTTCGTGAATCGACCAGTGGCCAAGTCTTACTTCCCGACGAAGTAAAAAAATCTGTGAAAGTGAGTTATAGTCTCACTTTTAAAATCTAATATTTTTGGGATGAGAATACATGCAGGTTTTATAAATGATTTACAAAATAGACACAAGTACGTGAAACTACATTCTATGGTTGAATTATCGAAATCGAATATGCCCCTTTTTATTAAGTCTGATAATCTAAGAATTAGGGAACAGACACCCTAATTGACGCGAATCCTAAAGATAGATCTGTTGGGCCTAACAAACCCCATCCAAAGTACCGGATGCTTTAGTACTTCGAAATTTATATCATATCCGAAGGGTGTCCCGGGATGATGGGAATATTCTAATATATGCATCTTGTTAATGTCGGTTACCAGGTGTTCACCATATGAATGATTTTTATCTCTATGTATGGGATGTGTATTGAAATATGAAATCTTGTGGTCTATTGTTACGATTTGATATATATAGGTTAAACCTATAACTCACCAACATTTTTGTTGACGTTTAAAGCATGTTTATTCTCAGGTGAATACTAAGAGCTTCCGCTGTTGCATACTAAAATAAGGACAAGATTTTGAGTCCATGTTTGTATGATATTGTGTAAAAACTGCATTCAAGAAACTGATTTCGATGTAACATATTTGTATTGTAAACCATTATGTAATGGTCGTGTGTAAACATGATATTTTAGATTATCATTATTTGATAATCTACGTAAAGCTTTTTAAACCTTTATTTATGAAATAAAGGTTATGGTTTATTTTAAAAATGAATGCAGTCTTTGAAAAAACGTCTCATATAGAGGTCAAAACCTCGCAACGAAATCAATTAATATGGAATGTTTTTAATCAATAAGAACGGGACATTTCATTTCGTTCATATCTCGTTCTAGCTAAAACGGTGGTCTATACCGATCATTCTGCTCTTAGATACCGATTTTCGAAACAAGATGCTAAACCACGATTAATCCGTTGGATCTTACTCTTACAAGAGTTCGATATTGAAATCCGAGACAAAAAGGGAGCAGAAAATCTCGCCGCTGATCATCTTTCTCGTCTTGAAAATTCCGAATTAGAAGTTCTAATTGAATCGGCCATACAAGACAAGTTTCCTGATGAATATCTATTAAAGATAGATTATAATGAAATTCCATGGTTTGCAGACTATGCAAACTATTTAGTATGTGGATTCCTTGAAAAATGATTATCGTACCAAAAACGAAAGAAATTCTTTAGTGATATAAAACACTATTTCTGGGAAGATCCACATTTGTTTAAAAGTTGTCCAGATGGAATAATACGCCGATGTGTATTCGGAGATGAAGCTAGTAAAATCTTAAACCATTGTCACACAGGACCAACAGGAGGGCATTATGGGCCTCAACTAACAGCAAGAAAAGTTTATGATGCTGGATTCTATTGGCCTACAATTTACAAAGACGCACACCTTCTTTGCAAATCCTGTGATGCTTGTCAAAGGGCCGGAAAAATAAGTCAACGTGATGAAATGCCACAAAATGTCATTCAAGTATGTGAAGTATTTGACATTTGGGGTATTGACTTTATGGGTCCATTTCCAAAATCTCATAATAATCTATACATTCCCGTTGCCATTGATTATGTATCTAAATAGGCGGAAGCACAAGCTCTCCCAACTAACGATGCACGAGTTGTAGTCAACTTTTTAAAACGTCTTTTTGAAAGGTTTGGAACACCGAAAGCTTTAATAAGTGATCGGGGTACTCATTTCTGTAATAATCAACTTGAGAAAGTTCTCAAAAGATATGAAGTAACTCATAAAATCTCCACTGCTTATCATCCACAGACGAGTGGACAAGTTGAAAATACCAACCGAGCTTTAAAACGTATTCTAGAGAAAATCGTAGGATCAAATCCGAAGAAATGGTCCATTAAATTGGAGGATGCACTATGGGCTTTTAGAACAGCCTACAAAACTCCAATTGGAACCACACCTTTTAAACTCGTTTACGGAAAAGCATGTCATCTTCCAGTAGAAATTGAACACAAAGCATTTTGGGCTTTGAAGACATGTAATCTTGATTTACATGAAGCTGGACGTCTACGGTTAAGTCAACTAAACGAATTAGAAGAATTAAGACATGAAGCATACGAAAATTCATTAATCTATAAGTAAAGAACGAAGAAATGACATGATAAAAGAATCAGAAGTTCAAAAGAATTTAAAGAAGGAGATAGAGTTCTTCTTTTCAATTCACGATTCAAGCTATTTTCTGGAAAATTGAAATCAAGATGGTCTGGACCATTCATAGTCAAAAGAGTTTTCCCGTACGGAACAGTAGAATTAATAAATTCAAATGGGATTGGATTTAAGGTTAATGGTCACAGAGTTAAACATTACATAGATAGTCCGATGGAAGTTGACAACGAAGTTAATCACAATTTCGACACCACAGCTAACTAAGTGTGGGGAGAATCAAGTCTTTTAAAGGATAATATGTATTTCTGTTAGAGTTAGATTTTCTGTTTTCGTGTAGTTCTCGAAAATGGAACCCGAATGGTCTTTCCCTAGCAGACCCTAAAGAACTAGTCTTCTCCCCCCATTCTGAATTTTTATTTTTTTTTAGGTTTTTACGAAATGAAGACTTCCTGTGAACTAAACCATGGTCTAATGCTACACGCTTTGATCACTAAACGTAATAATGACATACTTCCGAGTGAACTGGTATCAGTAATCAGAGAAAAATTGGACGGAGTAAGAAAAGAATCCAGATGCGAAGATAATAAGTTACAATTTGGTAAAGGAAAATTAAAATCCGCAGCGAAAAGAAGAGCACGACACCTTGAAAGATGTCACAAATGCGGAAAATGGTCACACGAAGGTAAATGTTCAAAAAATCAAACTTATTCAAACACCGAATTTGTTACTTTATGCAAAGATGGACCGTTCATATGTTTAGAAGAAAAAACGTTAAATGCTCGAGGTTACGCCTATGTAGCTATGGAAAACCAATTAGTCCGACTATCTTATGAATGGGCTAGAGCATATCACTAAAAATACTATCTCACAGGTATGTTTGTACAGTTTTTATTTTTATTTTTATTTTTAACCTTTTGATAATAAACGCTAATTTGTTCGCTATAAAGTATTAAATTGGTATTCAAAAAAATTAGGTCTTGCGACCGAAATTATTGATATCATACAAAAATTTATTACATCACTGCGAAATTTACCGTTTATTCTTAAGGTATAAATATCTTTAATCAATCAAACCAAAATATTTCAAAAATTCGTCATGAGTTAAATTAGTGAAATGTCCCGTTCTTATTGATTAAAAACGTTCCATATTAATTGATTTCGTTGCGAGGTTTTGACCTCTATATGAGACGTTTTTCAAAGACTGCATTCATTTTAAAACAAACCATAACCTTTATTTCATCAATAAAGGTTTAAAAAGCTTTACGTAGATTATCAAATAATGATAATCTAAAATATCCTGTTTACACACGACCATTACATAATGGTTTACAATACAAATATGTTACAACAAAATAAGTTTCTTGAATGCAGTTTTTACACAATATCATACAAGCATGGACTCCAAATCTCGTCCTTATTTAAGTATGCGACAGCGGAAGCTCTTAATAATCACCTGAGAATAAACATGCTTAAAACGTCAACAAAAATGTTGGTGAGTTATAGGTTTAACCTATATACCAAATCATAATAATAGACCACAAGATTTCATATTTCAATACACATCCCATACATAGAGATAAAAGTCATTCATATGGTGAACACCTGGTAACCGACATTAACAAGATGCATATATAAGAATATCCCCATCATTCCGGGACACCCTTCGGATATGATATAAATTTTGAAGTACTAAAGCATCCGGTACTTTGGATGGGGTTTGTTAGGCCCAATAGATCTATCTTTAGGATTCGCGTCAATTAGGGTGTCTGTTCCCTAATTCTTAGATTACCAGACTTAATAAAAAGGGGCATATTCGATTTCGATAATTCAACCATAGAATGTAGTTTCACGTACTTGTGTCTATTTTGTAAATCATTTATAAAACCTGCATGTATTCTCATCCCAAAAATATTAGATTTTAAAAGTGGGACTATAACTCACTTTCACAGATTTTTACTTCGTCGGGAAGTAAGACTTGGCCACTGGTTGATTCACGAACCTATAACAATATATACATATATCAAAGTATGTTCAAAATATATTTACAACACTTTTAATATATTTTGATGTTTTAAGTTTATTAAGTCAGCTGTCCTCGTTAGTAACCTACAACTAGTTGTCCACAGTTAGATGTACAGAAATAAATCGATAAATATTATCTTGAATCAATCCACGACCCAGTGTATACGTATCTCAGTATTGATCACAACTCTAACTATATATATTTTGGAATCAACCTCAACCCTGTATAGCTAACTCCAACATTCACATATAGAGTGTCTATGGTTGTTCCGAAATATATATAGATGTGTCGACATGATAGGTCTAAACATTGTATACGTGTCTATGGTATCTCAAGATTACATAATATACAATACAAGTTGATTAAGTTATGGTTGGAATAGATTTGTTACCAATTTTCACGTAGCTAAAATGAGAAAAATTATCCAATCTTGTTTTACCCATAACTTCTTCATTTTAAATCCGTTTTGAGTGAATCAAATTGCTATGGTTTCATATTGAACTCTATTTTATGAATCTAAACAGAAAAAGTATAGGTTTATAGTCGGAAAAATAAGTTACAAGTCGTTTTTGTAAAGGTAGTCATTTCAGTCGAAAGAACGACGTCTAGATGACCATTTTAGAAAACATACTTCCACTTTGAGTTTAACCATAATTTTTGGATATAGTTTTATGTTCATAATAAAAATCATTTTCTCAGAATAACAACTTTTAAATCAAAGTTTATCATAGTTTTTAATTAACTAACCCAAAACAGCCCGCGGTGTTACTACTACGGCGTAAGTCCGGTTTTACGGTGTTTTTCGTGTTTTCAGGTTTTAAATCATTAAGTTAGCATATCATATAGATATAGAACATGTGTTTAGTTGATTTTAAAAGTCAAGTTAGAAGGATTAACTTTTGTTTGCGAACAAGTTTAGAATTAACTAAACTATGTTCTAGTGATTACAAGTTTAAACCTTCGAATAAGATAGCTGTATATGTATGAATCGAATGATGTTATGAACATCATTACTACCTTAAGTTCCTTGGATAAACCTACTGGAAAAGAGAAAAATGGATCTAGCTTCAACGGATCCTTGGATGGCTCGAAGTTCTTGAAGCAGAATCATGACACGAAAACAAGTTCAAGTAAGATCATCACTTGAAATAAGATTGTTATAGTTATAGAAATTGAACCAAAGTTTGAATATGATTATTACCTTGTATTAGAATGATAACCTACTATAAGAAACAAAGATTTCTTGAGGTTAGATGATCACCTTACAAGATTGGAAGTGAGCTAGCAAACTTGAAAGTATTCTTGATTTTATGAAACTAGAACTTTTGGAATTTATGAAGAACACTTAGAACTTGAAGATAGAACTTGAGAGAGATCAATTAGATGAATAAAATTGAAGAATGAAAGTGTTTGTAGGTGTTTTTGGTCGTTGGTGTATGGATTAGATATAAAGGATATGTAATTTTGTTTTCATGTAAATAAGTCATGAATGATTACTCATATTTTTGTAATTTTATGAGATATTTCATGCTAGTTGACAAATGATGGTTCTCACATGTGTTAGGTGACTCACATGGGCTGCTAAGAGCTGATCATTGGAGTGTATATACCAATAGTACATACATCTAAAAGCTGTGTATTGTACGAGTACGAATACGGGTGCATATGAGTAGAATTGTTGATGAAACTGAACGAGGATGTAATTGTAAGCATTTTTGTTAAGTAGAAGTATTTTGATAAGTGTATTGAAGTCTTTCAAAATTGTATAAATACATATTAAAACACTACATGTATATACATTTTAACTGAGTCGTTAAGTCATCGTTAGTCGTTACATGTAAGTGTTGTTTTGAAACCTTTAGGTTAACGATCTTGTTAAATGTTGTTAACCCAATGTTTATAATATCAAATGAGATTTTAAATTATTATATTATCATGATATTATCATGTATGAATATCTCTTAATATGATATATATACATTAAATGTCTTTACAACGATAATCGTTACATATATGTCTCGTTTAAAAATCATTAAGTTAGTAGTCTTGTTTTTACATATGTAGTTCATTGTTAATATACTTAATGATATGTTTACTTATCATAGTATCATGTTAACTATTAATATATCCATATATATGTCATCATATAGTTTTTACAAGTTTTAACGTTCGTGAATCACCGGTCAACTTGGGTGGTCAATTGTCTATATGAAACATATTTCAATTAATCAAGTCTTAACAAGTTTGATTGCTTAACATGTTGGAAACATTTAATCATGTAAATATCAATCTCAATTAATATATATAAACATGGAAAAGTTCGGGTCACTACAGTACCTACCCGTTAAATAAATTTCGTCCCGAAATTTTAAGCTGTTGAAGGTGTTGACGAATCTTCTGGAAATAGATGCGGGTATTTCTTCTTCATCTGATCTTCACGCTCCCCGATGAACTCGGGTCCTCTACGAGCATTCCATCGAACCTTAACAATTGGTATCTTGTTTTGCTTAAGTCTTTTAACCTCACGATCCATTATTTCGACGGGTTCTTCGATGAATTGAAGTTTTTTGTTGATTTGGATTTCATCTAATGGAATAGTGAGATCTTCTTTAGCAAAACATTTCTTCAAATTCGAGACGTGGAAAGTGTTATGTACAGTCACGAGTTGTTGAGGTAACTCAAGTCGATAAGCTACTGGTCCGACACGATCAATAATCTTGAATGGTCCAATATACCTTGGATTTAATTTCCCTTGTTTACCAAATCGAACAACGCCTTTCCAAGGTGCAACTTTAAGCATGACCATCTCTCCAATTTCAAATTCTATATCTTTTCTTTTAATGCCAGCGTAGCTCTTTTGTCGACTTTGGGCGGTTTTCAACCGTTGTTGAATTTGGATGATCTTCTCGGTAGTTTCTTGTATAATCTCTGGACCCGTAATCTGTCTATCCCCCACTTCACTCCAACAAATCGGAGACCTGCACTTTCTACCATAAAGTGCTTCAAACGGCGCCATCTCAATGCTTGAATGGTAGCTGTTGTTGTAGGAAAATTCTGCTAACGGTAGATGTCGATCCCAACTGTTTCCGAAATCAATAACACATGCTCGTAGCATGTCTTCAAGCGTTTGTATCGTCCTTTCGCTCTGCCCATCAGTTTGTGGATGATAGGCAGTACTCATGTCTAGACGAGTTCCTAATGCTTGCTGTAATGTCTGCCAGAATCTTGAAATAAATCTGCCATCCCTATCAGAGATAATAGAGATTGGTATTCCATGTCTGGAGACGACTTCCTTCAAATACAGTCGAGCTAACTTCTCCATCTTGTCATCTTCTCTTATCGGTAAGAAGTGTGCTGACTTGGTGAGACGATCAACTATTACCCAAATAGTATCATAACCACTTGCAGTCCTTGGCAATTTAGTGATGAAATCCATGGTAATGTTTTCCCATTTCCATTCCGGGATTTCGGGTTGTTGAAGTAGACCTGATGGTTTCTGATGCTCAGCTTTGACCTTAGAACACGTCAAACATTCTCCTACGTATTTAGCAACATCGGCTTTCATACCCGGCCACCAAAAATGCTTCTTGAGATCCTTGTACATCTTCCCCGTTCCAGGATGTATTGAGTATCTGGTTTTATGAGCTTCTCTAAGTACCATTTCTCTCATATCTCCAAATTTTGATACCCAAATCCTTTCAGCCCTATACCGGGTTCCGTCTTCCCGAATATTAAGATGCTTCTCCGATCCTTTGGGTATTTCATCCTTTAAATTTCCCTCTTTTAAAACTCCTTGTTGCGCCTCCTTTATTTGAGTAGTAAGGTTATTATGAATCATTATATTCATAGATTTTACTCGAATGGGTCCTCTATCCTTCCTGCTCAAGGCATCGGCTACCACATTTGCCTTCCCCGGGTGGTAACGAATCTCAAAGTCGTAATCATTCAACAATTCAATCCACCTACGCTGCCTCATATTCAGTTGTTTCTGATTAAATATATGCTGAAGACTTTTGTGGTCGGTATATATAATACTTTTGACCCCATATAAGTAGTGCCTCCAAGTCTTTAATGCAAAAACAACCGCTCCTAATTCCAAATCATGCGTCGTATAATTTTGTTCGTGAATCTTCAATTGTCTAGACGCATAAGCAATCATCTTCGTTCGTTGCATTAGTACACAACCGAGACCTTGCTTTGATGCGTCACAATAAATCACAAAATCATCATTCCCTTCAGGCAATGACAATATAGGTGCCGTAGTTAGCTTTTTCTTCAATAACTGAAACGCTTTCTCTTGTTCATCATTCCATTCAAATTTCTTCCCTTTATGCGTTAATGCAGTCAAGGGTTTTGCTATTCTGGAAAAGTCTTGGATGAACCTTCTGTAGTAACCAGCTAGTCCTAAAAACTGGCGTATGTGTTTCGGAGTTTTCGGGGTTTCCCACTTTTCAACAGTTTCTATCTTTGCCGGATCCACCTTAATACCTTCTTTGTTCACTATGTGACCGAGGAATTGAACTTCTTCCAACCAAAATGCACACTTTGAAAACTTAGCGTACAATTCTTCCTTCCTCAATACTTCTAACACCTTTCTCAAATGTTCACCGTGTTCTTGGTCATTCTTTGAGTAAATAAGTATGTCATCAATGAAAACAATGACAAACTTGTCAAGGTATGGTCCACACACTCGGTTCATAAGGTCCATGAACACAGCTGGTGCATTAGTTAAACCAAACGGCATGACCATAAACTCGTAATGATCGTAACGTGTTCTGAAAGCAGTCTTTGGAATATCATCTTCTTTCACCCGCATTTGATGATACCCGGAACGTAAGTCAATCTTTGAATAAACAGACGAGCCTTGTAGTTGATCAAATAAGTCGTCGATTCTCGGTAGTGGGTAACGGTTCTTGATGGTAAGTTTGTTCAACTCTCGGTAGTCGATACACAACCTGAATGTACCATCTTTCTTTTTGACAAACAAAACAGGAGCTCCCCACGGTGATGTGCTTGGTCGAATGAAACCACGCTCTAAAAGTTCTTGTAATTGGCTTTGCAGTTCTTTCATCTCACTGGGTGCAAGTCTATAAGGAGCACGAGCTATTGGTGCAGCTCCTGGTACAAGATCTATTTGAAATTTAACGGATCGATGTGGGGGTAATCCCGGTAATTCTTTCGGAAATACATCGGGAAATTCTTTTGCAATGGGAACATCATTGATGCTCTTTTCTTCAGTTTGTACTTTCTCGACGTGTGCTAGAACAGCATAGCAACCTTTTTTTATTAGTTTTTGTGCCTTCAAATTACTAATAAGATGTAGCTTCGTGTTGCCCTTTTCTCCGTACACCATTAAGGGTTTTCCTTTTTCTCCTATAATGCGAATTGCATTTTTATAACAAATGATCTCTGCTTTCACTTCTTTCAACCAGTCCATACCGATTATCACATCAAAACTCCTTAACTCTACTGGTATCAAATCAATCTTAAATGTTTCGCTAACCAGTTTAATTTCTCGATTCCGACATATATTATCTGCTGAAATTAATTTACCATTTGTTAATTCGAGTAAAAATTTACTATCCAAAGGCGTCAATGGACAACTTAATTTAGCACAAAAATCTCTACTCATATAGCTTCTATCCGCACCCGAATCAAATAAAACGTAAGCAGATTTATTGTTAATAAGAAACGTTCCCGTAACAAGCTCCGGGTCTTCCTGTGCCTCTGCCGCATTAATATTGAAAACTCTTCCGCGGCCTTGTCCATTCGTGTTCTCCTGGTTTGGGCAATTTCTAATAATGTGGCCCGGTTTTCCACATTTATAACAAACTACATTGGCATAACTTGCTCCGACACTACTTGCTCCGCCATTACTCGTTCCGACACCATTTGTTCCTTTCGTTCTATTAACCCCTGGTCCGTAGACCTCACACTTCGCCGCGCTATGACCATTTCTTTTACACTTGTTGCAAAATTTGGTGCAGAACCCCGAGTGATACTTTTCACACCTTTGGCATAGCTGCTTCTGATTGTTGTTGTTGTTGTTGCGGTTATTATTGTTGTTGGGATGATTGTTGTAGTTGCTATTGTTGTTGTTGTTGTTGTTGTTGTTGTTGTTGGGCCGTTTGTTGTAGTTGCGATTGATGTTGCGATTGTTGGGATAATTGTTGCGATTATTGTTGTAATTGCTGTTGTTGTTGTATTGGTGATTCTTATCACCGTTTTCCTCCCACTTTCTTTTGACTTGCTTCACATTGGCCTCTTCAGCAGTCTGTTCTTTAATTCTTTCTTCAATCTGGTTCACTAGTTTATGAGCCATTCTACATGCATGTTGTATGGAGGCGGGCTCGTGTGAACTTATATCTTCTTGGATTCTTTCCGGTAATCCTTTCACAAACGCGTCGATCTTCTCTTCCTCATCTTCGAATGCTCCCGGACACAATAGGCACAATTCTGTGAATCGTCTTTCGTACGTGGTAATATCAAATCCTTGGGTTCGTAACCCTCTAAGTTCTGTCTTGAGCTTATTGACCTCGGTTCTGGGACGGTACTTCTCGTTCATCAAGTGCTTGAATGCTGACCACGGTAGTGCGTACGCATCGTCTTGTCCCACTTGCTCTAGATAGGTATTCCACCATGTTAACGCAGAACCTGTGAAGGTATGCGTAGCGTACTTCACTTTGTCCTCTTCAGTACACTTACTTATGGCAAACACCGATTCGACCTTCTCGGTCCACCGTTTTAATCCGATCGGTCCTTCGGTTCCATCAAATTCCAAAGGTTTGCAGGCAGTGAATTCTTTGTAGGTGCATCCTACACGATTTTCTGTACTGCTAGATCCAAGGTTATTGTTGGTATGTAGCGCAGCCTGTACTGCGTCTATGTTTGAAGCTAGAAAAGTACAGAATTCCTCTTCATTCATATTCACGGTGTGTCGAGTAGTCGGTGCCATTTCCTTCAAAATAGTCAAATGGAACAAGTTAATCATACAGAATATTAAGAGTAGTTAATAGTATTTCGTAGCATAATATGAACTCATTTATAAAAGCTTTTTCTTCATATTAGCGTTTTATAAGTTTAAATTCGGGTAGTACCTACCTGCTAAGTTCATACTTAGTAGCTAACATACAATTCAACTACTACAATTCTATATGAAAAACTGATTATAATAATATTTCGTGTTCAAACTTTTACACAATATTTTACAAACTTACAATACCGCTTATTTTACATATAGCATGAAATATAGCACACAATAAATTTGATACAAGATGGTTGTGAAGATAATTCTAGCTAGTATACAAGTCGTTCAGCAAAGGCAATAAAGACACGTAATTCATACGTCCAGAAACAAGTCATGCATTCTGGTTTTACTAGGATTACTTCGCATCCTTGGTCTTGTGGAACATAACCGTTATGGCCGTTGATAAGACAGCGTGTTGTAACGTCGTCAAAGGGACGAGGGTTACGTAATGTCCAACAGTCCCGTAACAATCTAAAAACCTCATTTCTTACCCCAATTACCGACTCCGTCACTTGTGGGAACGTTTTGTTTAATAGTTGTAGCCCGATGTTCTTGTTCTCACTTTGGTGAGAAGCGAACATTACTAATCCGTAAGCATAACATGCTTCTTTATGTTGCATGTTAGCCGCTTTTTCTAAATCACGAAGTCCAATATTCGGATATATTGAGTCAAAATAATTTCTTAACCCATTGCGTAAAATAGCATTTGGGTTCCCTGCAATATATGCGTCAAAGTAAACACATCGTAACTTATGGATTTCCCAATGTGATATCCCCCATCTTTCGAACGAAAGCCTTTTATAAACCAAGGCATTCTTAGAACGTTCTTTGAATGTCTTACAAACTGATCTCGCCTTAAATAGTTGTGCCGAAGAATTCTGACCGACTCTAGACAAGATTTCATCAATCATGTCTCCGGGTAGGTCTCTTAAAATATTGGGTTGTCTATCCATTTTGTGTTTTTATACTGTAAAATAGACAAGAGTTAGATTCATAAAAAAAAATACTTATTAATACAAGCAATTTTTACATATATCATAAAGCATAAGCACACTATATTACATATATTACACCACACGAATACAACTATCTTATTCCGACTCGCTTGTTTCTTCTTCTTCAGTTTTGGTTCGTTTTGCCAAGTTTCTAGGGATATATGATGTTCCCCTAATACGAGCCGTCGTTTTCCACATTGGTTTAGAAAAACCTGGTAGTTTAGAGGTTCCCGGGTCATTGTTACAACTTAAGGACTTCGGGGGTTGATGATAAATATAAAGTTCATCGGGGTTGGAATTAGATTTCTCTATTTTTATGCCCTTTCCCTTATTATTTTCTTTTGCCTTTTTAAATTTAGTTGGGGTAATTTCTATAACATCATCGGAATTCTCGTCGAAATCCGATTCATCAAAGAATTGGTAATCCTCCCAATATTTTGCTTCCTTGGCGGAAACACCATTGACCATAATTAACCTTGGTCGGTTGGTTGAGGATTTTCTTTTACTTAACTGTTTTATTATTTCCCCCACCGGTTCTATTTCTTCATCCGGTTCCGATTCTTCTTCCGGTTCCGATTCTTCTTCCGGTTCCGACTCTTCTTCCGGTTCCTCTTCGGGAACTTGTGAATCAGTCCACGAATCATTCCAATTTACATTTGACTCTTCATTATTATTAGGTGAGTCAATGGGACTTGTTCTAGAGGTAGACATCTATCACATAATATCAAACGCGTTAAGAGATTAATATATCACATAATATTCACATGTTAAAAATATATAGTTTCCAACAAAATTTGTTAAGCAATCATTTTTCAAGTAAACACGGTCGAAGTCCAGACTCACTAATGCATCCTAACAAACTCGATAAGACACACTAATACAAAATTCTGGTTCTCTAAGACCAACGCTCGGATACCAACTGAAATGTTCCGTTCTTATTGATTAAAAACGTTCCATATTAATTGATTTCGTTGCGAGGTTTTGACCTCTATATGAGACGTTTTTCAAAGACTGCATTCATTTTAAAACAAACCATAACCTTTATTTCATCAATAAAGGTTTAAAAAGCTTTACGTAGATTATCAAATAATGATAATCTAAAATATCCTGTTTACACACGACCATTACATAATGGTTTACAATACAAATATGTTACAACAAAATAAGTTTCTTGAATGCAGTTTTTACACAATATCATACAAGCATGGACTCCAAATCTCGTCCTTATTTAAGTATGCGACAGCGGAAGCTCTTAATAATCACCTGAGAATAAACATACTTAAAACGTCAACAAAAATGTTGGTGAGTTATAGGTTTAACCTATATATCAAATCATAATAATAGACCACAAGATTTCATATTTCAATACACATCCCATACATAGAGATAAAAGTCATTTATATGGTGAACACCTGGTAACCGACATTAACAAGATGCATATATAAGAATATCCCCATCATTCCGGGACACCCTTCGGATATGATATAAATTTTGAAGTACTAAAGAATCCGGTACTTTGGATGGGGTTTGTTAGGCCCAATAGATCTATCTTTAGGATTCGCGTCAATTAGGGTGTCTGTTCCCTAATTCTTAGATTACCAGACTTAATAAAAAGGGGCATATTCGATTTCGATAATTCAACTATAGAATGTAGTTTCACGTACTTGTGTCTATTTTGTAAATCATTTATAAAACCTGCATGTATTCTCATCCCAAAAATATTAGATTTTAAAAGTGGGACTATAACTCACTTTCACAGATTTTTACTTCGTCGGGAAGTAAGACTTGGCCACTGGTTGATTCACGAACCTATAACAATATATACATATATATCAAAGTATGTTCAAAATATATTTACAACACTTTTAATATATTTTGATGTTTTAAGTTTATTAAGTCAGCTGTCCTCGTTAGTAACCTACAACTAGTTGTCCACAGTTAGATGTACAGAAATAAATCGATAAATATTATCTTGAATCAATCCACGACCCAGTGTATACGTATCTCAGTATTGATCACAACTCTAACTATATATATTTTGGAATCAACCTCAACCCTGTATAGCTAACTCCAACATTCACATATAGAGTGTCTATGGTTGTTCCGAAATATATATAGATGTGTCGACATGATAGGTCGAAACATTGTATACGTGTCTATGGTATCTCAAGATTACATAATATACAATACAAGTTGATTAAGTTATGGTTGGAATAGATTTGTTACCAATTTTCACGTAGCTAAAATGAGAAAAATTATCCAATCTTGTTTTACCCATAACTTCTTCATTTTAAATCCGTTTTGAGTGAATCAAATTGCTATGGTTTCATATTGAACTCTATTTTATGAATCTAAACAGAAAAAGTATAGGTTTATAGTCGGAAAAATAAGTTACAAGTCGTTTTTGTAAAGGTAGTCATTTCAGTCGAAAGAACGACGTCTAGATGACCATTTTAGAAAACATACTTCCACTTTGAGTTTAACCATAATTTTTGGATATAGTTTCATGTTCATAATAAAAATCATTTTCTCAGAATAACAACTTTTAAATCAAAGTTTATCATAGTTTTTAATTAACTAACCCAAAACAGCCCGCGGTGTTACTACGACGGCGTAAGTCCGGTTTTACGGTGTTTTTCGTGTTTCCAGGTTTTAAATCATTAAGTTAGCATATCATATAGATATAGAACATGTGTTTAGTTGATTTAAAAGTCAAGTTAGAAGGATTAACTTTTGTTTGCGAACAAGTTTAGAATTAACTAAACTATGTTCTAGTGATTACAAGTTTAAACCTTCGAATAAGATAGCTGTATATGTATGAATCGAATGATGTTATGAACATCATTACTACCTTAAGTTCCTTGGATAAACCTACTGGAAAAGAGAAATATGGATCTAGCTTCAACGGATCCTTGGATGGCTCGAAGTTCTTGAAGCAGAATCATGACACGAAAACAAGTTCAAGTAAGATCATCACTTGAAATAAGATTGTTATAGTTATAGAAATTGAACCAAAGTTTGAATATGATTATTACCTTGTATTAGAATGATAACCTACTGTAATAAACAAAGATTTCTTGAGGTTGGATGATCACCTTACAAGATTGGAAGTGAGCTAGCAAACTTGAAAGTATTCTTGATTTTATGAAACTAGAACTTTTGGAATTTATGAAGAACACTTAGAACTTGAAGATAGAACTTGAGAGAGATCAATTAGATGAATAAAATTGAAGAATGAAAGTGTTTGTAGGTGTTTTTGGTCGTTGGTGTATGGATTAGATATAAAGGATATGTAATTTTGTTTTCATGTAAATAAGTCATGAATGATTACTCATATTTTTGTAATTTTATGAGATATTTCATGCTAGTTGACAAATGATGGTTCCCACATGTGTTAGGTGACTCACATGGGCTGCTAAGAGCTGATCATTGGAGTGTATATACCAATAGTACATACATCTAAAAGCTGTGTATTGTACGAGTACGAATACGGGTGCATACGAGTAGAATTGTTGATGAAACTGAACGAGGATGTAATTGTAAGCATTTTTGTTAAGTAGAAGTATTTTGATAAGTGTATTGAAGTCTTTCAAAAGTGTATAAATACATATTAAAACACTACATGTATATACATTTTAACTGAGTCGTTAAGTCATCGTTAGTCGTTACATGTAAGTGTTGTTTTGAAACCTTTAGGTTAACGATCTTGTTAAATGCTGTTAACCCAATGTTTATAATATCAAATGAGATTTTAAATTATTATATTATCATGATATTATCATGTATGAATATCTCTTAATATGATATATATACATTAAATGTCTTTACAACGATAATCGTTACATATATGTCTCGTTTAAAAATCATTAAGTTAGTAGTCTTGTTTTTACATATGTAGTTCATTGTTAATATACTTAATGATATGTTTAATTATCATAGTATCATGTTAACTATTAATATATCCATATATAAGTCATCATATAGTTTTTACAAGTTTTAACGTTCGTGAATCACCGGTCAACTTGGGTGGTCAATTGTCTATATGAAACATATTTCAATTAATCAAGTCTTAACAAGTTTGATTGCTTAACATGTTGGAAACATTTAATCATGTAAATATCAATCTCAATTAATATATATAAACATGGAAAAGTTCGGGTCACTACAATTAGGTCACCTGAACCAAATCGGGTGTCAACCGTAAGAACGGTGGTTGCATAGCATGGTCGAAGACAGGACCTTGTGCCAGACCGAAAAATCATAAGGGTGAGCTTTACTATTGCTCCTACCAAGGATAGTAATTACATCCGACACGTTATAGACCATAATTAAAAGCATGTCAGGGGACATTGACTTAACAGTTGCTTGTTCAACGCTTTCCTTTACAACCGGACAGTAGTTTACCGAAAGGTAATATACGGAGCAAGTATACTGGACGTGTTGCTTTCCCAATACAAGGTTAGCAAGTGGGTGACACAAAACCGCAAGTTTTGAGCTAAAATTTTCAAATCTGAAACCCACCAAACCCACAAAAATAATTTACAAACACCGGTGAAGGGTTATTCCGGAAAACTTATCTAGGGTAAAAACTAGATTTAATTTTCAAAAGATCAAATGTTTTCATAAAGATCCAATTTCCTTAAAGGATCTAAAATTTTTATAGTCACGTGGGACTGTAAACCACATCGTTACTACCATTGTTTATACCGCTATATAGAAATCACTGATGTACAAAGTGTGAAGAATAAAGAAGTGATTCTAGTATTTCAAGACTATATTGCTTGAGGACAAGCAACGCTCAAGTGTGAAAATATTTGATAATTCTAAAAACGAACATATATTTCATAGCATTATCCCTCAAGAAAGACAAGCTTTTAGTTGCAATTGTTCTATTTACAAGTAATATTCGTTTAAATAATAAAAGGTGAAGACAAAAGACAGACTCGACGAATTGAAGACGCAAAAAACCAAAAAGCTCAAAAGTACAAAGTACAATCAAAGAGGTTCCAATTATTGATAAGAAACGTCTCGAAATTACAAGAGTACAAGAAGCGAAATGCAAAGTACAAGATATCAAATTATACGCAAGGACGTTCAAAAATCCGGAACCGGGACCAGAGTCAACTCTCAACGCTCGACGCAACGGACTAAAAATTACAAGTTAACTATGCACATAAATATAATATAATATTTAAATAATTCTTATAATTATTTATATATTATATAATATATTAATAAACCGTCGGTAGAAGAAAACAACCACATGTGAGCCTCCCCAGCTGGCCATGCGATCGCATGGCCTTGAAGGGCAAAGCTCATGCGATCGCATGAGCTTTGCCCTTTTTCAGCTCACAGGCCTATAAATTTCGAGCTTTGGTGCACCATTTAACACATCTTTTTCCTTCTTCATCCATCCATCAATCTCTCTATCTAAACGTATTATATATATATTTATATTATAATTTTAATTTTAATTTTAATTTCCAATAATAAGGGTATGTTAGCGAATGTTGTAAGGGTGTAAGTCGAAATTCTGTCCGTGTAACGCTACGCTATTTTTAATCATTGTAAGTTATGTTCAACCTTTTTAATTTAATATCTCGTAGCTAAATTATTATTATGCTTATTTAAGCTGAAGTAATCATGATGTTGGGCTAAATACTAAAATTGGGTAATTGGGCTTTGTACCATAATTGGGGTTTGGACAAAAGAACGACACTTGTGGAAATTAGACTATAGGCTATTAATGGGCTTTATATTTGTTTAACTAAATGATAGTTTGTTAATTTTAATATAAAGATTTACAATTGGACATACCTATAAATAACCATATACACTCGATCGGACACGATGGGCGGGATATTTATATGTACGAATAATCGTTCATTTAACCGGACACGGGAATGGATTAATAGTCTATGGAATTATTAAAACAGGGGTGAAATTATGTACAAGGACACTTTTTAATTATCGCAATTTTATTTTATCGCACTTTTATTTATCGCAATTTCATTATCGTTATTTACTTTAAGCTTTAAATTAAGTCTTTTATTTATTTAATATTTTACATTAGGTTTTAACTGCGACTAAAGTTTTTAAAATCGACAAACCGGTCATTAAACGGTAAAAACCCCCTTTTATAATAATAATATTACTTATATATATTTGTATTTTTATAAATTAAAACTAATATAGCGTTAAGCTTTGTTTAAAAGATTTCCCTGTGGAACGAACCGGACTTACTAAAAACTACACTACTGTACGATTAGGTACACTGCCTATAAGTGTTGTAGCAAGGTTTAGGTATATCCATTCTATAAATAAATAAATATCTTGTGTAAAATTGTATCATATTTAATAGTATTTCGTTATAAAAATAAAGCTATTTCATATACACCTCGCATAACATCATAATTTTATATTTATAAGTAATCTTTGCCATAAATAACACTATAACCAAAATTATATATAGAAAGTCATTATTAAAAAGAGAATAATTATATCTTGTAATTAATTCAATTAGAGATTTAAAAGTGAAATATAGTATGGTTAAATATAGCCCAAAGAAATATGTTTAGCAATCTCCCAAAAAACATTATTGAAGACTGTACCTCTGATATGTTAAAAGTTTATTGTGTATCATGTAAGTACATATATTTGATAATATAGTTATAATATAGTTCTTCATTTGAAAATTTGGTTGAATTTAGTATATATATATATATATATATATATATATATATATATATATATATATATATATATATATATATATATATATATATATATTTGATAAATGTCAGTTGTCTTTATATTCAAGATAAATTTGATTAAATTTATTTAAAAATAACTGATTAAGAGTAATAAATAGGGACAAATAATGAAGTTTAATACTGACTAATATTTAGTGTTTCTATATTTGATTTTCAAAAAAGGTAGGATAAATTGTGGAGTTTAACGATATAATAATATATTGAGTGTTTTTATATACATTTGATTTTCAAAAAAATTAGGATAAATTGTGGAGTTTAACAATATTTAGTAGTTTTTTATTTTCCGACAATTATTTTGAAACATAAATAAATAATAAAGTGGACAATTAGTTTTAACGAATTAGTGATAATTATAATTTTTCTAAATAAATAGTCACAAAGTAGATTAGAAATCAACATTCAGATGAAACATCTAAATTTGAAGAGAGCCATAAGCTATTGTTACGAATGAAACCGTTACGCATCATTTTCCACGAAAGTAATATCGTAAGGAACATTTGTAACAAATAAACTTTGATTTTTTTTACGTTCGATGCCAATCATAGTGTCTATTTAAAAATCCGTGACTCAATATATCTTTCTATTTAGTTATTTTGTGTCACTAGTAATCTAAGCTTCTGGCTTCGCCACTGTCTGTCATTACTTTCGTTGATATTTGATCCGATTAACAATCTGTGATTATTGCGATCTAAAAATTACTAGAAATTAGTTTTTTCTTGTGGTGATTAAATTGTGTTCCACATTTATAAAAAAAAATTCCTAAAAAAAAAAAAGAAACAAAAAAAGTGAAAGAAACCATAAAAACCACTAAACCGAAGTTTGGCCACGTCATCACATTATCCATCAAACATAAAATTCTTCTACCTAAATGAGTGGCACTTCTTGGCTTCCATGGATTTTCATTAGCCCCGCAACAACAAAACCACCACTTCACAAACATTAGTCTAAAAACAACTGGGTTTCTAACAAATACAAATTTTGAACTTCATAATTCCCATATACCGCAAACTCCGTGGCCTCTGTTTTCTCCAAAAATTTGAAATAATTATATCAAGAAAGTGTGTGGTGATGAGTTCGGTAAGAAAAAAATCAAAACTTTAGTAAAAAAAAGGGGTTGAAAAAAGAGATGATAATGCAATGTTGTCTATGGCAATCAGAAATATTTCATTAACATCTCATCATACAAATAATCTTTATACCAATTTCAGTTGCAGTTTGAATCCATCAAAAAGACATTCACCAAATTCAGTTTTGCTTCCTGACACTGGTCCTTCTTACAATCCCCTTGTCTTCCAGGTAAAAGGGTGTTTATATTTTCTCTTATAATTTATCTATTCTTTAATATTGATTTTATAAATTGCATAATGTGCTAAATTGTTTGATACAAGTGTTTGTTTACACTAACTTGAGTTTTGTGATAATGGTTACCAGTAGCTTTATTTAATTGATAAAATTACGAAATGTACATAGAATTGGCTTGTGCCAAAAGAAAAGAACTGCAAATAGAAATACATAGTTAATAATCATGTAAAGTTGT
Source organism: Rutidosis leptorrhynchoides (assembly GCF_046630445.1). Lineage (NCBI taxonomy): Eukaryota > Viridiplantae > Streptophyta > Magnoliopsida > Asterales > Asteraceae > Rutidosis > Rutidosis leptorrhynchoides. The sequence goes on along the minus strand of NC_092337.1, from coordinate 78,237,650 downwards.
TAATGGGCTCAGGCACGTAGCTCAGGCACGTAGCTCAGTTGTTAGGGGTCTCTTTGATGGATTTTTAAAAAGATTTAGTTTTGTTATTGTTATACTTCATTTTTAATTACATTAAGTACTTCTCGTCACCGAGCCTTTGGATGAGTAGTATCTAGGAGGAAAACTTTTTTGAATATTTGTTGGGTCCCGGGTTCGAATCCTAGGGAAGACTGGACTTTGTGGAATTCCCTGCAGGGGTCCTGGGTCCGAATCTCACCAGGGGTTTTACCTACCCGGTTGCCTATGGGGACAGATGGGTATCCTCTCGAGCGTGCGTAGCGTGGTAAATGATCGCGAAGGTGGTTAATTCCCCTCTGGATGATGCAGAAACAGCCGTTAAAAAAAAAAAAAAAATACTTCTCGTCAGTTGCATTAGAAAAGAGGAACCTAAATGAGGTGATTTCTTGAGAAGGTTTTTGTACTGTTAAAAATAAATAAGCACACGTTCTGGTTGATCTACAACGTTCACTTTTCTTAATCATATTATAAGGCTAACTTAGTTTCGTTGGAATTTTTGAATGAATAGGTGGCGAAACTTTTAGGACCCCCTGCCACTTTTAATGCATCAAAACTTGAAATTATTTTCAAGGGAGAAGAACAAGATCAATACACAAGAATAGTCCCAAGGACCTACAGACTTTCCCATTGTGACTTCACTGCTGACCTCACATTAATCATTTCAAACATTATCGATCAAGACCAGGTATGTAATGTTTTTGTTTACTTTTTACTTATAAGTCGTAACCCGTTGAGGTTGTAAATTGAATATTCATATTTGTGGTTTGGTTACAGTTGAAGGGATGGTATAATAAGGACGACGTAGTAGCTCAATGGGCTGAAGTAAAGGGTCATATATTTCTTGATGTTCATTGCTATGTTAGTGGACCGAATTCATTGTTAGATCTTCTGGCAGAGTTTAGATACTACATTTTCTCTAAGGAGTTGCCATTGGTAAACTGAGTTGATTAATGATACTGCAAACATTTTAAGTTATCTAAGAACTAAATTTATAAGATTTTGGCTGATAATGTAGGTGCTTGAAGCAGTGTTGTATGGGGATCGTTTGTTATTTAGTCAACATAAAGAGCTAATGGATGCATTTGTACGCGTCTTTTTCCATTCTAGTTCAAAAAAGTACAACCGAGTAGAGTGTTGGGGCCCTCTTAAGGATGCTGCTAAGGTACGGTAACTACAAAAACTTACCTTCAGTCAAATTCCCGAAAAAAGTTCATGATATTGTGAACTTGTATGTTCAGGGACGAGCAGGGGATCAGATACAAAGTCTGTTGGCGGGAAATATGGAACAATCTGCGCCTTCGAAGGAATTGGGAATACCAAAAAATGTATTCCAACTTCTTTTTACTACATTCCTTTTGTAATTATAAATAACTACACAAAGGGGGCAATGACATAAATGTAAAAAGAAAGTCAACCATCGAGGTGCTGATGCATTTGAGGTTGAGATTGAATTCCTTTTTACTGTCTAACTGATTCATTTTTTGTACCTATTACTACAGTTTATAAATCGAAAAACTGAAATCAAGATTCTTGATTGTCTTTGTTAACAAGTTTTTCTTGCATTTGTTATGTGAACTTCACTTTTTTTTTTTTTTTTTAAACTAAGGTCTTTGAGTTACAAGTTAAAAAGAATCAGGTCACCTGCATAAAATTGGGTCAACTTGTCGTTTTCTTGTTCTTATCGTTTGAAAGGAACTGGCTGAAATACGTCAAGCTCAAGTAGTTCAACGTGCTTACCTCTAAAAAACCATAAATTTTAAAAATATATGAGGTTCTATAGTTAAATTTAGTGAAGTCGTATACATTGAAGACTACATTGTATAAAAAATTTTCACACCCCACACCAATACACACAAACTCGCCACTGCCTCTACTAATAATCTCATTTTGCAACCAATGACAAATCGACATAAATATAATGAGTAGATTTTGGTACATGAAAACGTCATCTTTTGCTAGCATCAGATTTGGAATCATTCCATTTGCTCATTTCAAACCTACGTACCGAACACGATATTAACGATCAAGAGAGTAAACAACGACAATTTAACTCAATTCGAAGGCCTCGATACAGTTATAAAAATAAAAGGAAAAGAAGTTCAATAAAAACTGTAGGAAGCAAAGATAAAACAATATGGAGAAGTTGGCCGTCTCAACAATTCAAAAGGCGCAGGGCAAAAATCAAAATGGACTCTCATACACGTTACATTATTCAATACATAAAAAATGATATACTTAAATTTATCTATTTATCTTACAATGTATTTAACTATCTAAAGCTACAATATTTCAACTTTAGTTGACAATTTTTCATTTAATTTAATTGACTATTTTTAGAAAGTTATATAAGACCATAATTAACGGTACCGTGTTGCTACCTTGGTACCACTAACACCTGACCAACACACCGCTAACAAGGCGTGTTGGTGGGTTTCTTCGCAGGCGTGCTGGGTGCCGGCACGAGACATCATCTAGGCGTGTGGAGTTAATCGTCGACGTGGAAGCATGATATAGCAGCAACTCAAGCAACGGATATATATTTTTGCAATGTATATTTATTTTTCCAACGGATATATATATATATATATATATATATATATATATATATATATATATATATATATATATATATATATATATATATATATATATATATATTGTGATGACCCGAAAATTTTTGACTTATTTAAGCCAATTCTCTATACGATTTATTATTTTAACACGCTAAACAAAGTCTGTTAGATTGAGTCTCAAAATTTTAGAACTGTTTCATATATACAATTACCTTTGATTACTCTCGACGATTCATGAACAATTATATGTAAGTATATATATATGTACAAGTAAAAACGACTTTCCTACAGTAAAACCCTATTTGCTACAGTAAAAATTACTTTGCTACAGTAAAACACAATTTGCTACAGTAAAACACTATTTGCTACAGTGAAACCGTATTTTGCTACAGTGCTACAGTGAAAACGAGTTTGCTACAGTGATTTGCTACGGTGAAACACTATTTGCTACAGTAAACACTATTTGCTACAGTAAAACGCTATTTGCTACAGTAAAACACTATTTACTACAGTAAACACTATTTGCTACAGTGAACGCTATTTGATGTCGACGAACTAGCAAACAAAAACAGAAAATGCGGTCATGCGATCGCATGGCAAAAACACTGAAAACTCATGCGATCGCATGAGCTACAGTAAATCGAAAAGTACTATAAAAGGTCAGTTTTGCTCGACGATATTTTTCATAAATATATCTGTAATAAGTTTTAATTTATAATTATAATTATAATTTAAGTTTAATAATAATAAAGTATATTCGAGGGTGTTTTAATTCGGGTTTCAAACCGCTTTAAGCTAAGGAAATATTGGGTATTGTTCGGGGTATTGTTCTTGAATCCAAGGCCAACCATACAGTCGTCTACCATCATTACGTCTACGCAATTTGCCAACAATATTGAGTCTCAATATTGAACTGTCAGTTTATAGTTCCCCCTTTTTAAATACTTTAAATATTTTTGGGCTGAGAATACATGCAATTTATTTTAAACGCAATAAGACACAAGTACATACAAAATTCTACACTGAGTTAAACCGGAAATCCCTTAGCTTTGGTAATTAGTAGCTGCCAGTACATAGGATATGGACTGGTGGGCGCGAATAATTGTATATGGATCCATAGGGCTTGACATCCCCGTCCGAGCTAGAGCACTAGCCTTTTAACGGACGTATGTTATTTGAGTTTAAGACACGTTGGTTTGCGTGTATTAAAACGAATGGGGTAATTATCACTATAGCGTTAAGTTTAGTTACCAGGGTGCTCTGTTACGTAGAATCTATTGATAAACTTTTGATGAAATCTTGTGGTCTATCTTTATATATGTTTATGACTCGAGCAATTAAACCTATAACTCACCAACATTCGTGTTGACTTTTTAGCATGTTTTATTCTCAGGTCCTTAGAATGCTTCCGCTGTGATGTGCTTGTTGCCTGCATGGAGTCTCTCATGCTTTGTACAAAGTTTATTGCATTCAAAATAAAACTGCGTTGTGTAATAAATAATTGGACTGTGATGTCAACCTGTAAATTAAAGACTTATGTATTTCGGGGTTTTGCTTATACCTAAGCACTCGCCCACATGTTTATAACTTTCTATGTTTAGAAAGTCACTTATTTTAATGAATGCAATATTTTATCAAAACGTATCATATAGAGGTCAAAACCTCACTGTGGAATCAATGATTAACGTGCCGCGTCAATAGCGATTTTGACGGGTCGTTACAGTTGGTATCCGAGCTTGAGGTCATAGGGAACCAGAAATTACATTATTGTGTTTAACTGGTAATTGTTAGGATGCATTAGTGAGTCTGGACTATGACCATATCTGTTTTTCCTGATTTCTGCTTATTATTTGGTCAAAAACATTATATGTGATATATTTATATGCTAACGTAATTGTTGTTTCAATTATGTGATAGATGACTTCTTCTAATCCTATCATTTTGTACGACTCGGAATCGGACACTGAATCTATTCTATCCACAACTGAAAAGGGCGTTCCAATACCTATTAAAGAAGAAATTGTGTTAGCCGGGGAATCTCAACTCCCGGTAAACCCAGAGGAGGTTCCAGCTCCACCCAGCTTTAGTTTTCCGGAGCCACAGTATCGTTGGCATGGACCCATGATCCCTGGAGTAAAAGAGGATCGTCCATTTCTAAACAAATATGGACATTGGTCCAGATATACCGCCGACGGGCGGGTTGTTCCGATTACGCCTGGCAGATTTCGGTTCATGACCACCGGTACATATTCTTGCAGTTCGTCATCATATTCTCCTACACATGACTCAGACAGTTCGTCATCAGACGAGATCAGTAAGGAGGAGGATTTCGCTAATGAAATAAAAGAGATCACTAAGGAGAAATTCCAACTTGCTATAGATAATAAAAACAACCACAATAATAAAATGTCCTTAATTATTAAAAAAGAACAGGACCATTCGATCCGTAACCACCCTTATTGTATTAAACCCACTGAGGTAACGGGTACCTCAAAACCCCAACTAAAAATAAAATACACTGCCAGAATGTCTGTCGGACCATGTGCACACAAACAATTGGCAGAGAGAACCAAATGGGAAGAAGTTTCTGATAGTTCTGAATGAACGACCTCGCAACCATAAATCTTCCATGCGCTATTTTATTGCTTATGTGTGCTACTCTATCTTGTTATGTAAAATAAGCATATGTAAAATATCAGTATTGTATGGTATTGTATTATTTTGGTTTATTAATAATAAATGCATGGAATGATTATTTGTATTATTACTATTTCTTATTATTATTATTATTACATAATAATGTAGTAACTCGCTATAATTTTTTATAGTGGAATATTATTAGGATTTTAGTAGTTAATTCCTTGTACTAGCTATTATGTATGAACTTAACGGGTAGGTAATACCCTAGAAATAATTATAAAATGCTAATAAGAAGAAAAGGCTTTTATAATAATTGGTTCATATTATTAATATGCTACGATTAACTATTGACAACTCATTTTACCGATAATATTCTATATGATTAAATTATATCTGTTGTGTTTATTGAAGAAACATGTCTCAAATGTCGGATGCTGAGTTTGAGCAACTAGTCGAGAAACGTGTGAATGAAAGAATTGCTGCAACCGAAGCAGCAAAAGCAACAGCCGAAGCAGCAGCCAAAGCAGCAGCCGTAAACACAAACTCACGAAACGGATGCTCATACAAAACTTTTCAAGGATGCAAACCACAGACGTTTAGTGGAACCGAGGGACCAGTCGGTCTAACCCGATGGTTTGAAAAGATGGAGTCCGTTTTCAAAATCAGTAATTGTGCGAATGGAGACAAGTCAAAGTATGCTTCGTGCACGTTGCAAGATGGTGCACTTACTTGGTGGAACAATTATGCTAAAGCAGAAGGAATAGATACGGCATATGATATCTCTTGGGAAGAACTGAAAAAGATGCTAATCGAGGAGTACTGTCCTCGAAACGAGATCAGAAAAATGGAATCTGAGTTACGTAATCTGAAGGTTATCGGCGCGAATCTCAATAACTATGAAAAGCGTTTCATGGAACTAGCCTTGTTGTGTCCCGAATTGGTGCCAAACGAGAAACGAAAGATAGAAATGTATATTGACGGTTTATCGATCAATATCAAAGGAAATGTTACATCGTCCAAACCAAATACGATGCAGGAAGCCATGACAATGGCACACCAACTCATGGACCAGATCACAGAGAGTTCGATTAAGGCACCAATTACCGAAGTCAAGATAACTGAAGGAAAGAGGAAATGGGAAGACTATAAGGGCAAAAGTACTCACCTGAAGAAACAAGAAACTTTTAAAGGTAAACAAGATGGGGCAACTGCAAGTCCAAACTATAAGGGACCCCATCCGTTCTGCAAAAGATGTTACACACATCATGCAGGTTATTGTCAAGTGGTCTGTGATAAGTGCAACAAGAAAGGACATGTGGCGAAAGATTGTTATGCCACCGTTTCTGAAGTAAAGACAAAACTGACCGATGTCAAGAAATGTTTTGGATGCGGGAAGTCTGGTCACTTTATAAATCAATGCCCTGATAAGGAGAAGAACAAAGAACCCGCGCGTGGGAGGGCATTTAATGTTAGTGCCAGTAAAGCACGTGAGGATCCTAATCTTGTCACGGGTACGTTTACCATTAATAATCAACTAGCTTCTATTATGTTTGATACGGGTGCTGATAGAAGTTATATGTGTAAAGACTTTAGTTTTAAACTAAAATGTGCATCATTACCTCTAGACGATAAATATACTATTGAATTAGCTAATGGTAAACTGATAAAAGCCGATAAAATTTGCCATGGTTGCGAAATGAATCTCGCTGGTGAAACCTTCAAAATTGATTTGATACCCGTAGAATTAGGAAGTTTTGATGTAATCGTTGGCATGGACTGGATGTCCAAAACAAGAGCGGAAGTTGTTTGCGCTGAGAAAGCAATCTGCATCCCTCGTAAGGATGAAACGTCATTAATGATTTATGGGGAGAAGAACAACTCAAAACTGAACTTTATCAGCTGTATGAAGGCCCAGAAACTTATAAGAAAAGGTTGTTATGCTATTCTGGCACACGTAAAGAAGATCGATACTGAAGAAAGAAGCATGGATGACATGCCGGTTGTAAGAGAATATCCCCGAGTATTTCCAGAAGAATTACCGGGGCTACCTCCACACAGATGTGTAGAATTCCAGATTGATCTCATACCAGGAGCTGCACCTGTAGCCCGATCTCCATATAGACTTGCACCTTCAGAAATGCAAGAATTACAAGACCAGTTGCAAGAATTATCGGACCGTGGATTTATTCGTCCTAGTTTTTCACCTTGGGGTGCTCCTATTCTGTTCGTCAAGAAGGATGGATCTATGAGAATGTGCATAGATTACCGAGAATTAAATAAATTAACGATCAAGAATCGGTACCCATTACCGAGGATTGATGATTTGTTTGATCAATTGCAAGGATCAAGTGTTTATTCTAAGATTGATCTACGCTCCGGATATCATCAGCTGAGAGTGAAGGAAGAAGATGTTCCTAAAACAGCGTTCAGAACCCGTTACGGTCACTATGAATTTTTAGTCATGCCTTTTGGATTGACTAATGCTCCAGCAGTATTCATGGATCTAATGAATCGCATCTGTAGACCGTATTTAGACAAATTTGTCATTGTTTTTATCGACGACATATTGATTTACTCGAAGAACAAGGAAGAACATGAGCAACACTTAAGACTGGTACTAGAGATACTCAAGAAAGAAGAATTGTACGCAAAATTTTCGAAGTGTGATTTCTGGTTACAAGAAGTACAATTTTTGGGCCATGTTGTCAGTAAACATGGAATTAAAGTTGACCCCGCCAAGATCGAAGCCATTAGTAAATGGGAAACACCGAAGACTCCAACACAAATCCGCCAATTCTTAGGTCTTGCTGGTTACTACCGAAGATTCATTCAAGATTTCTCTAGAATCGCCAAACCCTTAACTACATTGACTCAAAAGGGAAAGAAGTATGATTGGTCCACGGAACAGGAATCCTCATTCCAGTTATTAAAGAAGAAGTTAACGTCTGCACCCATTTTGTCATTACCGGAAGGAAATGATGATTTCGTGATCTATTGTGATGCTTCACGCCAAGGTTTAGGATGTGTATTAATGCAACACACAAAAGTTATCGCATATGCCTCACGACAACTAAAAATTCATGAAAAGAACTATACGACGCACGATTTGGAACTTGGAGCAGTAGTTTTTGCACTCAAAATATGGAGACACTATCTATATGGCACCAAGTGTACAGTGTACACCGACCATAAGAGTCTTCAGCATATTTTTGATCAAAAACAACTCAATATGAGGCAACGTCGCTGGGTAGAGTTATTAAACGATTACGATTGTGAAATCCGTTACCACCCCGGAAAAGCTAATGTTGTAGCTGATGCCCTAAGTCGAAAAGAAAGAGTAAAACCTCTTAGGGTCCGAGCTTTGAATATTACAATTCGTACTGATCTCACAAAGCAAATTCAAGCAGCACAGTTAGAGGTTTTAAAAGAAGAAAACGAAAAAGGCGAAATAAGCAAAGGGTTAGAAAAACAACTTGAAGAAAAAGCCGATGGAACCCTGTATTTTGCTGGTAGGATATGTGTGATGACCCGTCCTAATCCACCTGGACGAATACATCAACATCTGGTCCCATTGCGAGGTATTTGACCTCTATGTGATACGTTTTGTAACATTGCATTCGTTTTAAAAGGTAATTCATAAATGAATATATAAATTCCAGGTTTTTAACATCTGATGATTCCTACGTATAGACAATCACCATTTAAATGGTTTACAATAATACATTTGTTGACAATACAGTCAAAATAAGGTACATGGTAATGGTTTGGTGAATGCAAGTTTCTTGTATATAGCATGTATGACTCCAAGCACATAACTTGTATCACGTATCAGCAAACAGCGGAAGACTTCTAGAAACCTGAGAATAAACATGCTTCAAGTGTCAACACAAAGGTTGGTGAGTTCATAGTTTTAATATTACACATAATCCGTATATCAATGTGGATTACAAAAGTTCAGTTGTTTCATTCAAAACTTTTATCAATATGTTTTAACATTTCAAATCATCTGTATGTAAAGGTTGATCACAAGATCTCAGTTGTTTTATCCAAAACATTTATCAATAGGTTTTACATAAAATGTGGACCACAAGATTTCAGTTGTTTCATCCAGAAACGTTTATCAAAATATTCTACAAGATTGAGCACCCTGGTAACTAAGCTTTAACGTTATTATAAGTACCCCTGTTTTAACATACATGCAACCAACATGTACAATACACGCAAACCAGCATGTACTAAACTCAAATAGCATACGTCTGTTTTATAGTTCAGGCTAGGGTTTCTATACCTGGAACAGACGGGGATGTCAAGCCCTATGGATCCATATATAACTACTCGCGCCCACCAGTTCTTATAACCGGCAGTTACTAGTTACCAAAGCTAAGGGATTTTCGGTTCAAACTCGGTGTAGAATTTAGTATGTACTTGTATCCATTGCGTTTAAAATAAAGTGCATGTATTCTCAGCCCAAAAATATAGATTGCAAAAGCAATTAAAAAGGGAGCAAATGAAACTCACGCATATAAATATTGTAAAACGGTTAATAAAGCATTTGCATGTATTCTCAGCCCAAAAATGTAATGAGTAAAAAGGGAGCAAATGAACTCACGCATATAAGTATTGTAAATCAGTTAATAAAGCATTTGCATGTATTCTCAGCCCAAAAATGTAAAGGGTAAAAGGGATCATATGAAACTCACTGTTTAATATTGATATACAATATTGTAGGAAAGTACGTAGACGCATCGGAGATGATAAATACGAGGTTTGATTCACAAAAATACCCCCGAACATTACCCATAATTTCCTTAGCAATAACCCATAATTTCCTTAGCTCTAGCTCGCTTGGAAACCATTTTGAAAGTGACAAGCTCATAATATCGTCGTAGTATTTTATGTATAATACTACTAATAATAATAATATTAATAATAATAATATTAATCTTAATAATAATAATAATAATAATAATAATAATAATAATAATAATAAATATTATACGGAGTAATATATGTGTTTTACAAAACAGATTTCGATCTAATTTATAGATGTGGTCAGGCCAGGTCTGCCATGCGATCGCATGGCTCCCAAGGCCTTTTCCCATGCGATCGCATGGGGATGTTTTACAGCTCACATTTGTTTAACTTCTTGTTTGTCGACATAATTTTATATTAATATAATATATATAATTTAAATAATTAATTATATATTATATTAAATTCACGTGCATAGTTGACTTGTAATTTTTGTTCCGATAAGTCGTACGTCATCACTCGACTTATGTCCCGGTTCCGGTTTTTCAAATGTCCTTTCGTACGCTAAGAAAACTTGCATTTTACATTTCGTGACTCGTACCTTTGTTAAAATATAGCCTTAAATTATCCATAAACTATGTCACTCAAAGTGTATCTTATACGTTTGAGTGTTTTGGTCATTTACTTCTATAAATCATCGTCTCACTATTTGTTAAAATACATTTTAAAATAGTGTTACTGTAGCAAAGTTACTGTAGCAAAGTCATTTTTTTACTGTAGCAATTCACTGTAGCAAAGTCAATTTCACTGTAGCAAATAGTGATTTTCGAAAACACTGTAGCATTTTGAGTAATGTGGCAATTTGAAAACACTGTAGCAAATTAGTGTTTTACTGGTTCATCTTAAACGCTTTAGTTAACTTATCTAAATATCAATCGAATAAATAAACGAATGTTACTATCGTTTACTAAATAACTTGAAATCATATATATTCAAATAGATATATAAACCAATACGTTTAATGTACGGTATCATGCAATTAAAACTTTGTTACGTTTTCAAGTTATAGTATATATATGTATCTATTTACATATAATGGTTTACGAATAGTTGAGAACAACCGAAGGGTAATTGAATAGTTCAAAATTTTGAGATTCAACTTCATAGGCTTTGCTTATCGTGTCGGAAACGTTAAAGATTAATTTTAAATTTAGTCGAAATTTCCGGGTCACCACAGTACCTACCCGTTAAATAAATTTCGTCCCGAAATTTGAGTGAAGTCATCATGGCTAACAATAAAAATGTTTTCATAACGAATATGAATAGAGTTTTATCACCGTTGGATAATATGGATAAAATAATCCGATTATTCAAAGCGTATAAGAGAAGTTATCGTAATAGAGTGAAATGGAGAATAGAGATGCGTCTTATCTCTTGACATAGTAACGATTGATTTCTGGAATTCAAGGGATTTAAAGAAAATCTTTGAAATCTAAAAGATTTGATTATTTGGTGAATAAGGAAATTAAGATCTCTATAATTAAATACGGTGATCTGCCTCGATTACTCTGTCTGATATTTCCATTATAAATTAACCTCCTCCGTTTTATTGATTTTCACCACTTCAATACTTTCAAGGATTTTGAAAATGCTTAATCCAGTTCTGATCCTTGTTCTTATTCTGACTATCACAATGATCGTCCTTCTTTTCCAACTCCCACCGGAAGAATCTGTTAACTTTAACTATTACCTTGGGGTTATAGTGTTTTTCATTCTCCCGTGTATTTACGTTGTTATCTGTATTGATATACATGGTTTGTAATTTCGGTGTTGTTGTTGGGCTTTATATTTTCCCTTATATTTCGGAGCTCCATGCTGTTGTTTTCTCTTCCCGACTTTAAATTAAGCGAATAATGGTCCAGAATTCGTAGCTATACATTTCGGAATGAACATAGTTAATGTTCTAAGAAGGTAATCGTAATGGCACGATCTTGATTTGTCAAATTACCAGAATATCCGGAAAAGACCGAATCATCAAGAAAAATATTTTCTTGATATGTTTAGAGGTTAAATAGAATAAAAGAGTTATGTAACATGGTTCATGATGAGGGTGGGATCTGTGAACCTTTATCACGTTCTATTAGAAACTCATCATGACTTACTGTAATATAATCACGTTGATCAAGTGTCATTATATTATACTAACTCATGCTTCAGTTCCCAACACTACTTCAAAAACATCCATTTTTCAAAATTTTCAGAAATTAGAAACTAAAATAGTTTCTTTTATGATGTAACACAGATAGCGTGAAGAGATAAATAATTTCGGATGATAATAGTTATGAAGATATCTTCAGAAATATCGAAGATATTTATAATGAAAGATATGATAATATCTTAGAATTTCTAATATCGAAGTATGATGAAGAAGATTTGTTCGTAACGGATTTTGAGTCAGGAGCAAGGTATTCGTTAATGACTTCGGCAGATACTGAATCATTTGTATTCTTTGAAGGCAGGTTTAGTCTTTGTGATTTATCCACAGCCTCCTTCATAGTTTGCTCAATTCGTTTTCCAGTACCAAATTTTCTCTTTTTCTCAGCTTTACCACCATACTATTCTTTATCATCAAACTTTTGACTGTTAAGGTCGTTTACAGTTTTTGCTGCTTCATCAACATTTTTCCAAAATTCGGAGAACTAGTTTCGTAGTTTGGGGTGTTTTTCAGAAACTTCACATTCGAAGTATATAAGTCTAGAAGTTGGATGTTATCTATATATAACTGTTGTAGTAGAAAATGCTGCGAGATTCAAAATACTGATTGTTAATTCCCGGTGGTTGGTATGGAAATTACCGTTACAAGATGTGGATGAGTACATGATAGGGTTTCAATGAGTATAAGGATTTTTCAGAGTATCAAGGATTAATGAAGTTGTTGTTAAATTTACTGCAAATGTGGTGGAACATAAAAGGTTCCCCGGTAACAAAAACGTATATACCAAAGTTTCAAGTCTGAAAGGTTATCGTTGACTGGTTGAATGGTTGATAATACTGGATACTTTGAAAAGGAACTGCAAGGTTATTTTTAGTAATAATAATGCCGAAGGATTTATTACAGATACGTGTTAAAGTTTTACTTAGGTTTCGAGAGCTTTCCAGATGTATGATTATAAGTACAAATCTATCTTCTCGTAGATATCGTGTAGTTGGTTTGTCTTCTCGTTTGTTCATTAGTTGAAGTGTTTTCAAGAATTTCGATGGGTTTGAACGCAAAATGTAATCATATGATGTTCTAGTACAGTTCTGAATTCAAAGCATGGTTTTCGAAGCATGGTTTTGAAAGATGTAGGAATCTAAGAGTGATGTTTTCCGTTTAATCTTGACTTGGATTCTGATCTATCGAAATCAGAATATGAAATTGAATGAAAATGGTTATTCTGTGATTAACAGATACGTATATCTGTAGGTTTGAGCAGTATAGTTAATAATTACTGAATCAGAATTGAAGAATGTATAGTGTAACATATTAATGTGGAATTTATATATTTCTAGGGTATTACCTACCCGTTAAAATATTCTCATCATTAACAGTTTGTACAAAAGGATTTTCAATTACAATCTTTATGAAAATATATGTATGTATATTTCCTTCAGATGTAATATAGATTTAATGAGTTATTAAACTCATTTGGTTTTTGGTTGGAACTAGAAACGAATAATCTCTTCTATATTAAAGATTACATAATCGTCGTAGGATATTTCTCCAATGAATTTATGAATCAATACTTCGTCGTTTATGGTTATTAGTATTCTTCGGTGCCTACGGTGCGTATGAGGTTGATACTCGTGGGACAGATTGTGAGGTTAAGGTTTACGGTGCGGATGTTGTTGTTGGTGGTACTGGTACTGTTGTTGGTTGTGCTGCTGGTACTGGTGTTGTCGGTGATGCCTGTAAATTGTGCATCATATTCTCCAAAGCCACTACTCGAGAGCGAAGCTCGTTAACTTCTTCTATTATTCCGGGATGATTGGCGGTTGGAACAAGGGGATGAATAAAGTTTAAAATTCTGGTTATCATATAATCGTTGCGAGATATCCTGAAAATGAGGGTGAAGATAGTGTTTCGAACGGGTTCGCCGGTAAGTGCCTCAGGTTCCTCACCAAGAGGTGAATTCGGTTAGTGGAAAGGATCGCCTTCCTCTTGTCTCCATTGATTTAGTTGATTACGAACCCAACCCCAATTCATCCAGAATTGGTGATGACTGATTGGTTGATTCATTCCGGTTACACTGCTTTCGGAACTCAGGTGGAAATCCATATCGGAATCTGAAGAACTCGAATTACTTGCAGAATTCATCTTACACGGTTAGATAAAGAATTTTTGATGTGTAATGATTTTCGGATATCGGATGATATTCTAATTACATAGAATACCTTTATATAGTACAAAGGTTCCGCAAATTACGGAGAAACTTTCGGAAACTGTCAAGTAAAGGTAACAGTAACAGATACGCTAAGATATTCATTTTGTCTATACATTAGTCATGCAATCCATGCAATAAGCCGTGTCTAGACTACAATTGATAAGCAAGTAGTTTTCCACACAAGGAATGATAAGCAGGTAATTTCTAACAAGAAAATTATAAGCAACAACTTTTATCATGCAGACATGGTCGAAGTCCAGACTCACTATTGTATCCTAACAATAACCGGTTAGACACACTAATGCAAATTCTGGTTCGCTAAGACCAACGCTCTGATACCAACTGTGATGACCCGTCCTAATCCACCTGGACGAATACATCAACATCTGGTCCCATTGCGAGGTATTTGACCTCTATGTGATACGTTTTGTAACATTGCATTCGTTTTAAAAGGTAATTCATAAATGAATATATAAATTCCAGGTTTTTAACATCTGATGATTCCTACGTATAGACAATCACCATTTAAATGGTTTACAATAATACATTTGTTGACAATACAGTCAAAATAAGGTACATGGTAATGGTTTGGTGAATGCAAGTTTCTTGTATATAGCATGTATGACTCCAAGCACATAACTTGTATCACGTATCAGCAAACAGCGGAAGACTTCTAGAAACCTGAGAATAAACATGCTTCAAGTGTCAACACAAAGGTTGGTGAGTTCATAGTTTTAATATTACACATAATCCGTATATCAATGTGGATTACAAAAGTTCAGTTGTTTCATTCAAAACTTTTATCAATATGTTTTAACATTTCAAATCATCTGTATGTAAAGGTTGATCACAAGATCTCAGTTGTTTTATCCAAAACGTTTATCAATAGGTTTTACATAAAATGTGGACCACAAGATTTCAGTTGTTTCATCCAGAAACGTTTATCAAAATATTCTACAAGATTGAGCACCCTGGTAACTAAGCTTTAACGTTATTATAAGTACCCCTGTTTTAACATACATGCAACCAACATGTACAATACACGCAAACCAGCATGTACTAAACTCAAATAGCATACGTCTGTTTTATAGTTCAGGCTAGGGTTTCTATACCTGGAACAGACGGGGATGTCAAGCCCTATGGATCCATATATAACTACTCGCGCCCACCAGTTCTTATAACCGGCAGTTACTAGTTACCAAAGCTAAGGGATTTTCGGTTCAAACTCGGTGTAGAATTTAGTATGTACTTGTATCCATTGCGTTTAAAATAAAGTGCATGTATTCTCAGCCCAAAAATATAGATTGCAAAAGCAATTAAAAAGGGAGCAAATGAAACTCACGCATATAAATATTGTAAAACGGTTAATAAAGCATTTGCATGTATTCTCAGCCCAAAAATGTAATGAGTAAAAAGGGAGCAAATGAACTCACGCATATAAGTATTGTAAATCAGTTAATAAAGCATTTGCATGTATTCTCAGCCCAAAAATGTAAAGGGTAAAAGGGATCATATGAAACTCACTGTTTAATATTGATATACAATATTGTAGGAAAGTACGTAGACGCATCGGAGATGATAAATACGAGGTTTGATTCACAAAAATACCCCCGAACATTACCCATAATTTCCTTAGCAATAACCCATAATTTCCTTAGCTCTAGCTCGCTTGGAAACCATTTTGAAAGTGACAAGCTCATAATCTCGTCGTAGTATTTTATGTATAATACTACTAATAATAATAATATTAATAATAATAATATTAATCTTAATAATAATAATAATAATAATAATAATAATAATAATAATAATAATAATAATAATAATAATAATAATAATAATAATAATAATAAATATTATACGGAGTAATATATGTGTTTTACAAAACAGATTTCGATCTAATTTATAGATGTGGTCAGGCCAGGTCTGCCATGCGATCGCATGGCTCCCAAGGCCTTTTCCCATGCGATCGCATGGGGATGTTTTACAGCTCACATTTGTTTAACTTCTTGTTTGTCGACATAATTTTATATTAATATAATATATATAATTTAAATAATTAATTATATATTATATTAAATTCACGTGCATAGTTGACTTGTAATTTTTGTTCCGATAAGTCGTACGTCATCACTCGACTTATGTCCCGGTTCCGGTTTTTCAAATGTCCTTTCGTACGCTAAGAAAACTTGCATTTTACATTTCGTGACTCGTACCTTTGTTAAAATATAGCCTTAAATTATCCATAAACTATGTCACTCAAAGTGTATCTTATACGTTTGAGTGTTTTGGTCATTTACTTCTATAAATCATCGTCTCACTATTTGTTAAAATACATTTTAAAATAGTGTTACTGTAGCAAAGTTACTGTAGCAAAGTCATTTTTTTACTGTAGCAATTCACTGTAGCAAAGTCAATTTCACTGTAGCAAATAGTGATTTTCGAAAACACTGTAGCATTTTGAGTAATGTGGCAATTTGAAAACACTGTAGCAAATTAGTGTTTTACTGGTTCATCTTAAACGCTTTAGTTAACTTATCTAAATATCAATCGAATAAATAAACGAATGTTACTATCGTTTACTAAATAACTTGAAATCATATATATTCAAATAGATATATAAACCAATACGTTTAATGTACGGTATCATGCAATTAAAACTTTGTTACGTTTTCAAGTTATAGTATATATATGTATCTATTTACATATAATGGTTTACGAATCGTTGAGAACAACCGAAGGGTAATTGAATAGTTCAAAATTTTGAGATTCAACTTCATAGGCTTTGCTTATCGTGTCGGAAACGTTAAAGATTAATTTTAAATTTAGTCGAAATTTCCGGGTCACCACAATATGGGTACCAAAACATGGTAACCTAAGGCAACTAGTACTGGATGAAGCACACAAAACGAGGTACTCAATTCACCCAGGAAACGGAAAAATGTACCACGATCTCAAGAAGTTTTATTGGTGGCCTAATATGAAAATAGAAATTGCTACTTATGTAAGCAAATGTTTAACGTGTGCAAAGGTCAAAGCTGAGCACCAAAAGCCTTCAGGATTACTGCAACAACCAGAAATTCCGCAGTGGAAATGGGAAAGAATAACCATGGATTTCATTACGAAATTGCCAAGGACTGCAAGTAGTCATGATACTATTTGGGTGATAGTTGATCGTCTAACTAAATCAGCTCACTTTCTACCAATAAAGGAGACAGACAGTATGGAGAAATTAGCACGCCTATATTTGAAGGAAGTAGTTTCCAGGCATGGTGTACCCATCTCTATCATATCTGATCGCGACACCCGATTCACATCACGTTTCTGGCAGTCATTACAAAAAGCATTGGGAACTCGATTAGATATGAGCACCGCTTATCACCCACAAACAGATGGTCAAAGTGAAAGAACAATACAAACATTGGAAGACATGTTACGGGCATGCGTGATTGACTTTGGAACCAGTTGGGATCGACACTTACCGTTGGCAGAATTTTCATACAATAACAGCTATCATACGAGCATCAACGCAGCGCCATTTGAAGCACTTTACGGTAGAAAGTGCAGATCTCCTATCTGTTGGAGTGAAGTAGGAGAAAGACAACTTACTGGACCAGAAATTATTCACGAAACCACCGAAAAGATCATTCAAATACAACAGCGATTGAAAACGGCCATGAGTCGCCAAAAGAGTTATGCTGATGTAAGAAGAAAACCGCTAGAATTTCAAGTGGGCGACAAAGTCATGTTGAAAGTGTCACCCTGGAAAGGCGTTGTACGATTCGGTAAACGAGGAAAGCTAAGTCCTAGGTACGTAGGACCCTTTGAAATCACCGAAAGAATTGGAACAGTTGCTTATCGATTAAAGCTACCGCAAGAACTTAGTAGTGTTCACAACACATTTCACGTGTCAAATTTGAAGAAATGTTTAGCTGAAGAGGATGTCGTAATTCCTCTTGACGAAATACGAATCAATGATAAACTCCATTTTATCGAAGAACCTGTTGAAATCATGGACCGTGAGGTCAAACAATTAAAACAAAGCAAAATACCGATAGTTAGGGTTCGTTGGAACGCAAGACGAGGACCCGAGTTTACTTGGGAACGTGAAGATCAGATGAAGCAAAAGTATCCACATTTGTTCACTGATATCGCTCATGAAACAGGTACTACTCAAAATTTCGGGACGAAATTTTCTTTAAGGGGGAGGTACTGTGATGACCCGAAAATTTTTGACTTATTTAAGCCAATTCTCTATACGATTTATTATTTTAACACGCTAAACAAAGTCTGTTAGATTGAGTCTCAAAATTTTAGAACTGTTTCATATATACAATTACCTTTGATTACTCTCGACGATTCATGAACAATTATATGTAAGTATATATATATGTACAAGTAAAAACGACTTTCCTACAGTAAAACCCTATTTGCTACAGTAAAAATTACTTTGCTACAGTAAAACACTATTTGCTACAGTGAAACCGTATTTTGCTACAGTGCTACAGTGAAAACGAGTTTGCTACAGTGATTTGCTACAGTGAAACACTATTTGCTACAGTAAACACTATTTGCTACAGTAAACGCTATTTGCTACAGTAAAACACTATTTGCTACAGTAAAACACTATTTGCTACAGTGAACGCTATTTGATGTCGACGAACTAGCAAACAAAAACAGAAAAGGCGGCCATGCGATCGCATGGCAAAAACACTGAAAACTCATGCGATCGCATGAGCTACAGTAAATCGAAAAGTACTATAAAAGGTCAGTTTTGCTCGACGATATTTTTCATAAATATATCTGTAATAAGTTTTAATTTATAATTATAATTATAATTTAAGTTTAATAATAATAAAGTATATTCGAGGGTGTTTTAATTCGGGTTTCAAACCGCTTTAAGCTAAGGAAATATTGGGTATTGTTCGGGGTATTGTTCTTGAATCCAAGGCCAACCATACAGTCATCTACCATCATTACGTCTACGCAATTTGCCAACAATATTGAGTCTCAATATTGAACTGTGAGTTTATAGTTCCCCCTTTTTTAATACTTTAAATATTTTTGGGCTGAGAATACATGCAATTTATTTTAAACGCAATAAGACACAAGTACATACAAAATTCTACACTGAGTTAAACCGAAAATCCCTTAGCTTTGGTAATTAGTAGCTGCCAGTACATAGGATATGGACTGGTGGGCGCGAATAATTGTATATGGATCCATAGGGCTTGACATCCCCGTCCGAGCTAGAGCACTAGCCTTTTAACGGACGTATGTTATTTGAGTTTAAGACACGTTGGTTTGCGTGTATTAAAACGAATGGGGTAATTATCACTATAGCGTTAAGTTTAGTTACCAGGGTGCTCTGTTACGTAGAATCTATTGATAAACTTTTGATGAAATCTTGTGGTCTATCTTTATATATGTTTATGACTCGAGCAATTAAACCTATAACTCACCAACATTCGTGTTGACTTTTTAGCATGTTTTATTCTCAGGTCCTTAGAATGCTTCCGCTGTGATGTGCTTGTTGCCTGCATGGAGTCTCTCATGCTTTGTACAAAGTTTATTGCATTCAAAATAAAACTGCGTTGTGTAATAAATAATTGGACTGTGATGTCAACCTGTAAATTAAAGACTTATGTATTTCGGGGTTTTGCTTATACCTAAGCACTCGCCCACATGTTTATAACTTTCTATGTTTAGAAAGTCACTTATTTTAATGAATGCAATATTTTATTAAAACGTATCATATAGAGGTCAAAACCTCACTGTGGAATCAATGATTAACGTGCCGCGTCAATAGCGATTTTGACGGGTCGTTACATATATATATATATATATATATATATATATATATATATATATATATGGAGAGGATCTAGTGAGAACTTTTTTAGTGTGAGAACTCTAGGAACTCCAAATACACTGAAATTCGAGCAAAAAAGGTGCACGGGCGAGCAAAAAAAAAAAGAAATTCGAGCAAAATTCAAAAAGACGGACGAACAAAAATTTCATAGTCGAGCAAAAAAAAATTATTTATTTTTTTTTGTTCGAATTTCAAAATGTAGAACACATTTTTGTTCGAATATCAGCATTTTTGTTCGACTACCCGTGTGTTCTACATTTTTTTGTTCGACTATCAAAAATGTAGAACACAAATTTGTTCGCCCGCCTTTTTTTTTTGTTCGAATAGCACTTTTTTTGTCCGATCTTGTCCCATTTTTTGTTCGAATTGCTCTTTTTTTGTTCGGCCGTGTCCTATTTTTGCTCGAATTTCCCTTTTTTTGCTCGAATTTCCCTTTTTTGCTCGAATTTCCCCCTTTTACTCGAATTTCAGTGTATTTTCGAGTTATCAGGGTTCTCACACAAAAAAATTCTCATTTCATCCCTCTACCATATATATATATATATATATATAGTCTCATTTCATATACATATCCCATTTCCTATACAAATACACAAATCACCAATTCAACATACTCTCAATCAATTTTCAAAACAAAAGATAAAAAATGGATGCTTATTTAACTATTGTCAATGAATCTTCGGACGACGAAGATTTGTTATTAAAAGTTATGGGTGCGTACGCCGAAGAGCTAGATTGAGAAGCTGACGAAGGCACAAGTGAAAGACCCCCACGAGCACCCCGTATGTATCTTCCTAGAAATCGTGAAGGAGCTGGAAGTAATCTATGGAAAGACTATTTTTGTGAAACTCCTACGTACCCTTCTCACAGATTTGCTATAACTTCACTCGATGAAGAGTATCTAAGAGCGCCAGAAAACCAACCGGCTTATGTTAGGAATCAAAATAGTGATCATGCAACACGAGCTAGGGAAATACGCGACAAAGATGTGCACAATGCACTTCGTCAAGACTTAACCGAGCATATATGGAATCTTCCACCAAATTTTCGACGCACTAACTAGTTTTTTTTTTTTTTTTTTTTTTTTTTTTTTTTTTTTTTTTGTGATTGTAATCTTTTATTTTTAGGAGTTTTTAATTATTGTAATCTTTTATTTCTAGGACTTTATAAAAATATGGTAATTTAGGACTATTTATATTGTAATCGTATTACTAATATTAATTGTAGTGTGTTTTATAAAATTTATTTCTTTTAATACTTACAAAATAATAATATAACTAATTAAACAAAATAAATTAAAATCAAGAAAAAAGAAAGAAAAGTGAAAAAGAAATTAAAAATACTCCACCCCTACCCAGCAACACGCCACTCAGCACGCCACCCATTAGCCATCAGGTTACCAGCACGCTCATCAAGTACCCCACCCCCACTCACCAGCACGCCATGCATTGTTAAAAATGGTCTAAATATTCAAGTTTTTGGACCCTTCAAAAATTTTGGGCCTTGTACGGTTGCCCATCTTGCTCCTGTCCGAAGATGCCTCTGAGCAGTTATGTAATAGATATATGAGATGGTTGAAGGTGATGGGTAAATTGATAAGCCTTTCCGTATTGTGTTACTCGGAGAGGGTACGTGATCTAACCGGTTTATCATGACTGTTTTTGACCTTTCTAGTGTCACCTTAAAACAAAACAAATAAAGTTGAAAAAAAGTTATAACAAGGAATTTACTGTTTCCTATAATGGGAATATACATACATACATAAAATATGTATTGAAAAACATAATGTGGTTATTAATAAAAAGATCAAGCCAATGGATGTTTCTTTCTTTTTCCTCTTTCCTCTTTTTTTCTACATTTTGTTTTCGTGTTTATGTTGAATGTTGATGTTCATATGATGAATGTTGCTGCAATATTGCATGGTAATCGGTTAAAAGGATGGGAGGCGTTAGAAAAGCGTGCAAGTCATTTTTCTCCAAATACCATTTCGGCAAGAAATCACACCAACAAAATCTACAGGTTCCATTCCCATTTCCATTGTATATTTCAAATTTATCATTATAATATACTTTTAAGTTAATTATTATAACCAAAAAATGCAATATTCAATGTTCTAAATGCTACGAAAAGAAACAACAAAAAATACCAACATTTAAGGGAACTATCCTATATGATCATATATGTTGAAGGTCTATGATATAATAAGAAAAACCTCTAATCAACAATATATATATTCTTGCATTATTTATATTTCATCTGATTCCTTGATTTGTTTATTTTTATGTATAATGTATAATATATTAACACCTTCGGCTGGTGTAAATGGGAATGAGGATGTTGATAATGATGTGAGGGAAGGTAATACATCTCCAAAAGTCACGATTCCGAAAATTTCAAGAACAACAAGCACTGGTTTTCTGCCGAGATCCCTATCGAGAACAGCTAGCCAAAGAAGAAGTAAGACGCCAAACCGAATTAGGCCTGTGAATAGTCTAATACGAAGTTTTAGCAGGAAGAGTGTCGATTCAGATCACTCACTTCATATTGCTCGCCGGTCTCTCTCAAGAAGAAATAGTTCAACCATTATTTATTCAAATGCTAACGGACTTCAAAAACCTCCCGATATGGTGAAACGACTTGAGTGCACACTTGAAGAATTGTGCTTTGGGTGCATCAAGAAGTTCAACATTAAACGTGACGTACTTACACATGATGGGTATGTCATTAATTCATAATACCAAGTGATCATATATATAATCACAGGTCCAAAAACCCCTTTTTGTTTGACCAAAGGGCTTCTGGCTTAGCGGTATCACGAGAATTCATCAGTTGTGAGTTCGATCCCGTCATGGACAACAAGAGTGTGTGTGTTTGTTGTTCTTAGAAAAAAAAAAAAAAAAAAAAAAAAGAAAGGAAAAAACCCTGTTTGTCTTCTTTTTTTTTTTTTTTTCGAAAGGCACCCTGTTTGTCTTCTTAAGTTGGTTTAAACTTTGCAGACAAATAATACAAGAAGACGAAGTGCTAACGATAAATGTGAAGCCGGGATGGAAGAAAGGAACGAAGGTTACCTTTGAGGGTATGGGAAACGAGACACCTGGCAACTGTCCTGCAGATATTACTTTTGTAGTTGACGAAAAACAGCATCCCGTGTTTAAGAGAAACGGCGACGATTTGGAACTAGGACTCGAACTTCCATTAGTAGACGCCTTGACTGGTTGCACCGTCACAATACCTATATTAGGTGGTGAGGAATCACATTTGACAATAAATGACATAATTACCCCTGGCTACATAATAACCATTCCGGGACAAGGCATGACTTTGCTAAAAGAAGACACAAGAGGAAACTTGAATATCAAAATCTCTGTTCAGTTTCCACAATATTTAACAGAAGAACAACGATTCGAATGTTTTAACATCTTACAAGACTGTTAGCATAATATTGCCCTCACATAGTTTTTTTATGTAATGATGTACAGAAGTAGAGAAACAGAATGTATTTAGGTATGTAAAATGCAGTTTTTAACGTTCAGGAGAAGCCAAAAAGGGCACGAATGATGCCAAGTATACTGCCATCTAAAAGAGCCTTGAGGAGCCTGAGTTTGCCTGGTGTGTACGGTGGGTACCGTGCTGGTGCGTCTCCAGAAAAACCTCTATAAAGGACTGCTTTTTTGTGACTAAAAGCGTCAAACGAGAATTTACCATGGTATGACCCCATTCCACTTTCACCGACTCCGCCAAATGGTATCGTGTCAACCATAAGCTGCACAATTATTTGAACGAATAATGTAATGAGAATGCGAACATGCTAAACTTGTTTGTGGGGGCAAATGTGAACAAAAGTTTGCATGTGTTAGAGGTGGCTAAATTTGTCAGTTATAATTGGTCAACGGCTCATTGTCCAAACAAGTTATATTATATGGGTCCAAATGGGTTGAAGGGTCTATCCTAATAAAACCTTTTAGGAGCTCTAAATATTATTATATAACACTTTTGCCTTTAAACCCGACATGGTTAACCCATTTGACCCGTTTCCCTTTTAGCTAAGTTTCAATATTCCCATTTGACCCGTTGGATATAAAATCCAACATGAATAGATATTGTATGCGTTAAATCAGCATGTGTGTGCAAGAAAGCATGAAATTTCGAGTGTCTGAGGATGAGAATAGTACGTGTAAGGTGACATCATTGATGACTACACCCCCGGCGGAGATGTTGTTCACAAACTGCTCCTTGAGCTGCTTCTTGTTGGTGAATAAGTACGCTGCAAGCGGCTTCGATCTTGAGTTGATAAACTCGATGCCGTCTTCAATTTTTCCAACCTTCATGATAAACCAAAACCAGAGTTGAAACCTAGAGTTATTTTAAAAATTATGAATCAAATGTCAAGAATTACCGTTACTATTGGAAGTAAAGGACCGAATATCTCCTCGGTCATAATCAAGGAGTCTTCTGGCACATCAAGCAATATAGTTGGAGAAATCTTTCTGAAACAGACAAAAAGCAGCATTAGTTGCAGGTCAGGCTATCTCTACAGCAGAAAATTTGGGCATGCCCGACCTGGGTCTTTTTTTGTTAATACAGGTCCAAGTGGGTCGAGTCATTTTCTAATACCTCTCAATACTTTTTTCTCCATTTTTTTAAACTTCATAATTAACAAAAGTATTGAATTACAAATATGACTTTTTTATGAAAGTTTTTACGAGGTTTTAAGCATTTGGGAATTCTTTTTAAGTGACTTCCGACCCATTTCATTTTACCCATCTTCTAAACTTTTGCAAGTAAAGTGGTTCAGATAAAAAAAAAAAAAAAAATACAGAAATCAACCCATTTCTAGGCATATAGGTCGAATTTGCCACCTGTACCCTAATAAGCTTAATCCACAACAACTACTAAACAAGTTGTTAAGCATAAAATGAAACTCACAAGCTGCTTTTGTCTGTTTGACCACCATGAATTATCTTTCCAGAAACCTTATCATCATCCAACAGCCTTTTCAACCTATCAAAGTGATTCGAACTCACAACTCGAGACATATCTGGTGAGTTCATAGGATCCTCCCCAAAAAACTTGACCAATTGATGCTTTAAAGAGTCTATCTGCACACGTGATACTAGCAGAGAGGTTAATATCCACTTTTTAAATGTTTTAGCTTCCTTAAAAGAGAACAAACGTACCAACACGGGAGCATAATCTTTCGTTGTAATTATGTAATCCGGAGCTACACAAGCTTGTCCATTGTTGCATCCCCACTTACCCGATGCTATTCGTCTCGCTGCCACCTGTAGAACACAAGATATTTGATCACAAAACAGAACTTTGTCCAAAAATTGCATACTTTTTTTAACGATAAGTATCTACTATAAACTGTGTTAATGGTTATTAAATTATTTCATTAAGTAATCTTTTTTGAATAAAATGATTTAGGACCTTGTATGCATTTAAAATTACACTTTGGGTGACCTTCGATCGATTGGACCCATTTGACTTCATTTCTTTTAGCTGACTTGGCCCTTCCGAGATACAACATACACGGATAGACCAATTAATAAATTATTCGACCAAATTGCCACCTCAAGTAGATGTCATGTGGGACTAAATTGTATATGAATTTGGACATAAAGAAGAAAGCTCCCTACAGTTAAGTCAATGTTGGAATCAACTAAAACAGGAGATTTGCCTCCAAGTTCCAAGACTACAGGTGTCAAATGTTTTGCTGCAGCAGCCATGACAACTCGCGCAACTTTCCCATTCCCTGAAATAACATTTCGGTTATATAATTTTGATATAGTTTATGATGAGCTCATACTTAATTCTTTTTCAAACACTGATTCAATGGTAGTACAGATAGATAATCAAATTCAGAAGAATAAATAATCATACTTCACCACGTTAAAGTTGCAGTGTTGGACTATTATCATATTATAACATTACTGTTATTTAATCGATAGTCTGTTAAATTAAATTTCCATAGATGACAAGATGTTAGCATTCTCATTCATGACACACTTCTTCATATTAACACATTGCCACATCAGCGCCACATCACAATTTCCTTTTTATTTCTTTCATATCACTAACCCATCACAATTCACTCCCAACCATCACACTCTTTCTCAACCACTATAAAATAATTAATTAAATTATAGTACAACTCTAAAAACAAAATGTACAAATGTTTAAAACAATTACATCCCTGATGGATTATGCTTCATATTTACAAAATGGTTGGCAAGAAAGAATTAGCTAAACATTGGCAATCCACTCCTAAAGGTGCCAATACATTGGCAATAGATTGGCATGCATATTGGCTAACCATTGGGAGTGCTCTGAAGCCTTGTCTCAAGACTATAGTAGACACATGAGCAAGTGTTTGCTTCCAAGGTTGTAAAAATTGCTACTCGGAAGAGTACCCAGTCGGGACTTTTTAGGGCGTACTCGGCAACTCGGGGAGTACTCGGATGTTGACCAAGTTTGACTTTGACCAATTTGACCAATTTTAACTGATTTTCCGAGTTTTGGCCAAGTTTTGACCAATTTTCGGAGTAATCCCGAGTTTGACCAAGCTTGACCGAGAACTCACAGAGTTGCAAAAACTGAGCACTCGCCGAGTAATTCCGAGTTCTGTAACACTGTTTGCTTCTACGTATACCAAACGTTGCACAACTTTTAGAGGGAAAAAGGGAAAGACCTGTGTAAAATATTTTATCCCACTTTTGCTCCAGGAGTGCAGTTGTTTCAGGAACAGCACCTTCAACAACTTTTATAACCGAATCATCCAAATATTCTCTAAAAAGTTTTGCCAACAAAGATGACATGGCGGGAGAAATCTCTGAGGGCTTCAAAACAACAGCATTTCCAGCTGCAATTGCTCCTATGACTGGGTCAACAGATAACACTGGCACGGAATAAAATGATTAGCAGACAAAAAAAAAACGTCCTTTAAAATCCCTATCACGATTTGTTTTGTTCTGGATTTACGTGAGTTTCCGACTCGCTTTGCGAGCCAACTAATCTCAGGGAGACTACTCGCTTTGCGAGCAGCCCGGAGTCATCGCGGATGTAACGAACAGTAACTTTCAGTTTGGACCTCAAAACTATGCCTAGTTTTAAAAATGCTACTATATCAAAATGTAATGTTCAAGATAAGAAACGAATAATCGATTTGGCAGAAAATGAAGGTTATTAACTTACACAATGGGTAGTTCCAGGCTGATATGACCAATACAACGCCAAAGGGTTCTGACACTACCTCTGCTGATGAAGGAAAAGTGCCTATATTGGTTTTCGCCTGCAAAAAGTTGTTTACAAATATGCATTATACAAATACATGGCAAGTTTTATGTTCCACTTCTTTTTTTGAAAACAGTTACTTTTTCTGGTTTCATCCAATCTTTTAATTTCTTCAGAGCCAACTTGCATGAATTCTTTATCATAGCAATCTGCAGCATAAAATAACGGATTGAACTCAGTGTATACAACAGTTCTTTTAGCGATCATCGAAGGATTAGCAGCTCATATTTCATAATTAACTGCAGGTAGTACATAGGAAAGGTAGTACTTAGAAAATTAAGACACAAATTCATGACTTACTGATAAAATCACGAGTTGGGAGTCTATTACCTTTTCTAAGTAATAAATGATCTTTTTTAAAACATTTAACATAACATTATATAAAATAGGATGGGATGATGGGGAATTCATCCCATATAGAATGAGCTCCCATTTTCCCCGCATTTCGCAAATTGACCAACGGGTGGAACAAATTTATATGACCAAAAAAAAAAGATTCCAATAATGAACAATGCCTATTTTCCTCTATTATCCTTTTGATCATAGAAATAAAAAACAATTTCTTCAAAAAAAAAAAAACAATCAGAGTTTGTAGAGATAGAAGTTATTAATCTAATTATTTACATCTTCTGAGTTGCCCCTCCACTAATAAAAAATTTATATGGATATGCAAATCCTGAATGACATTGTTCCAATTATATTAGGTATCCGCCCATATAAATATGATCTTGCCTGCATGTTAATAAACACAAGTCGCTCGTTTTCAAGAAATTGTCGAATACATAGGTTTCGATAAACGAATCGAATTTGCTAAAACTGGTTACAGTATTAGGTACCGAGTCACCTGCATCAATTCTAAGAATCTGATCGTTCGCCAAACCAATAATATTCTAGAGTAATTACATTAATTTGGATGGTATATTCTGCAAACTTTTAGTGAGGTTAAGTTTCGACAAAATGTAAATAAGAAATAAAAATAAAAAAAGTCTCGGCTAAACATGGATCCAACACTAATCATCAGCATACGAAACTTTTACACAATTCAGCATTGAATGCATTCACCAACTATAAAGAATTGAGCAATTAATTCCAAAAGCAAAACAAAATATAGGTATGTCAGTACACAGCACATACTCACACCATACGTGTATATACAATTTAGATTCACAACTTACTTATGCTCAATTTTGATTCTAATTTAATTTTATCAGTCGGCGTACGCCGTACGGACACGCATGGATCATAACGAACTTATCACACAATCATATCTAAATCCAAAACAAATCATATACATACATACATATACCTATACGTATATACTCGAATATCAATAAACTGACCTCGTGAATGAAAGCTTCCATTTCAGGTTTAGATAGATCAGTGAACAAAGCATCGCAAATCTGTTTCTCGCTATTTTCCACCATTTTCAACAAGTTTTTCAACTGCGATGACCTCCATTCGTAACTTTTAGTTTTTCCGGTGACGAACGTACTTCTCAATTCCTTCACTAAGCAATCGGCAGCTTCAGAATCGAACACCTTCGGCGTCGTTGACTTTTTGACCTGGTCTTCCGTCGCCATTGTTATCGTCAATTTCAGTCTCGATATAATCGAGACAGATTATGTATGTATTTATATTGATAGAGAATCAGGCGTAGAGTGTAAGAAATGTGGATTGATGTGTACTGAAAATGATGGACGTTGACGATGGAAACTGATAACGACTTATTGTGAAACGTTCGTGTATCTTATAAAAGCGTGCTGTAATTTGTACTGTTACATTTATGCCTAATTTTTAGGGATTATTAAAAGCTTGATTTAGCAGGGACTATGTATTAAAATCCAAATTACTTTAATATAGGCGAACTCAGAATTTTAAGAAAGTAAAGAGGACAACTTATAAAAGAATTAAGAATAAGAGAGTCCGTAAAATAATTAATGGAAACTAAAATGTCCACATACATTCCCTATTTAAACCTTTGGACCACTCAATTGTTGATAGTAATTAAATATACACGTATGTGTATTTAAAAAGGATTAGTTTTTGTAGTAGAATATAATTTTTAATTATGGTAACGCATTTGAATAAAATTCATCTTTAAAAATATAAAAGAACATGTGTAATCATGATTTAAAAACGATAAAATAACACTTCAATTTTAACTAATAAATATGTTGTTCGTGTCCTTTATAATTTTTCAGTGAGAATTTGAGGTGAAACAACATATGATTTAAATAATTTACAAAATTGTTTTCAAATATGAACTACATACAAAAATATATTCCGTACTACATAATTGAATAACTTACAAATATATAATTCTAATTTAGTATAATAATTTGTTTATACAGTGTGTAGACTTTAAGTTATTAACTTAATGTGTGGTTGTAACAATACATACAGACTATAAGGTATCCTACACACTTGGTCAAGTAAAAGGCTTACGTGTAAACACAGGCTTTAAATCGATAAGTGTTTCTTCACGACATTCTCCACCCGGATGATCTTTTACACGAATTTGTATGTTATAGTTGTATCCGGTACTTTCCATCCGGCTAGCTTAATTGTCAGTCTTTCGCCTGACGTAATTTTTATCCGGCCAGCGTCC
Source organism: Rutidosis leptorrhynchoides (assembly GCF_046630445.1). Classification (NCBI taxonomy): domain Eukaryota; kingdom Viridiplantae; phylum Streptophyta; class Magnoliopsida; order Asterales; family Asteraceae; genus Rutidosis; species Rutidosis leptorrhynchoides. The sequence continues at coordinate 78,207,431 of NC_092337.1, read as the reverse complement.
AGGTGACATGTACGTCACCCTTCTGGCCTTCTGTCCGGCAGCCGGGTTAACTTTAACTGTTGTCTTGTTTCCAGCCGGTAACGGCACATACTTTTGGTTTCTTTTGACGTTTTATCTGATTTGATAAATGTGGGTAAGTCTTATGCGAATAAGACATATTTGATACGGATCAAATATGTGTATCATCGATATATATATATACTTATTGAAAAAGATATGACAAAAGACATCATTCGCTTGAAGACGTGGTGGCCGGTTCTTCCTGGATCGTGAAGACGCCGTGACCAAGAAAAACAAGTAGTGTATCATGTAAAGTAAATTCGAACGGGCTCGAAAACGAACCTGTTCTAACTTGAGTTCAAACTACTTGTTCATGTTCAAACATCTATTTAATATGTTTGTTCGAATATGTTTGGTAATTACTATGTTCGAACACAAGTAGTGAGAAAAGTTATTAAATACCTCCAACAATCATGAGATCCCATGTGCATTTGTTATTATCCAACATTCTAAAATACTCCGTATATTTTCTTTTTCGTTTCAAGCTTTTTCTCATGTCCTTTGGTCCTAATATTAAGAGTATTTTAGCGATTTACATTTTTTATTTTAAATATTATCTACTGCAGCAAATAGTAGTTACTGTAGCAAAGTCGTTTTTACTGTAGCAAGTCGTTTTCACTGTAGCAAATAGTGATTTTCGAAAACACTGTAGCTTTTCTGGTACTGTAGCAATTCGAAAATACTGTAGTAAATTAGTGTTTTACTTGTTCATCTTAAACGTTTTAGTTAACTTATCTAAATATCAATCGAATCAATAAACGAATGTTACTATCGTTTACTAAATAACTTGAAATTATATATATGTATATATCTTTATTTAATATACGTAAATCAGTTTTTAAATACATATATAACTATTCGCGCCCACCAGTTCTTATAACCGGCAGTTACTAGTTACCAAAGCTAAGGGATTTTTGGTTCAAACTCGGTGTAGAATTTAGTATGTACTTGTATCCATTGCGTTTAAAATAAAGTGCATGTATTCTCAGCCCAAAAATATAGATTGCAAAAGCAATTAAAAGGGGAGCATATGATGAAATGTCCCGTTCTTATTGATTAAAAACGTTCCATATTAATTGATTTCGTTGCGAGGTTTTGACCTCTATATGAGACGTTTTTCAAAGACTGCATTCATTTTTAAAACAAACCATAACCTTTATTTCATAAATAAAGGTTTAAAAAGCTTTACGTAGATTATCAAATAATGATAATCTAAAATATCCTGTTTACACACGACCATTACATAATGGTTTACAATACAAATATGTTACATCGAAATCAGTTTCTTGAATGCAGTTTTTACACAATATCATACAAACATGGACTCCAAATCTTGTCCTTATTTTAGTATGCAACAGCGGAAGCTCTTAATATTCACCTGAGAATAAACATGCTTTAAACGTCAACAAAAATGTTGGTGAGTTATAGGTTTAACCTATATATATCAAATCGTAACAATAGACCACAAGATTTCATATTTCAATACACATCCCATACATAGAGATAAAAATCATTCATATGGTGAACACCTAGTAACCGACAATAACAAGATGCATATATAAGAATATCCCCATCATTCCGGGACACCCTTCGGATATGATATAAATTTCGAAGTACTAAAGCATCCGGTACTTTGGATGGGGTTTGTTAGGCCCAATAGATCTATCTTTAGAATTCGCGTCAATTAGGGTGTCTGTTCCCTAATTCTTAGATTACCAGACTTAATAAAAAGGGGCATATTCGATTTCGATAATTCAACCATAGAATGTAGTTTCACGTACTTGTGTCTATTTTGTAAATCATTTATAAAACCTGCATGTATTCTCATCCCAAAAATATTAGATTTTAAAAGTGGGACTATAACTCACTTTCACAGATTTTTACTTCGTCGGGAAGTAAAACTTGGCCACTGTTGATTCACGAACCTATAACAATATATACATATATATTAAAGTATGTTCAAAATATATTTACAACACTTTTAATATATTTTGATGTTTTAAGTTTATTAAGTCAGCTGTCCTCGTTAGTAACCTATAACTAGTTGTCCACAGTTAGATGTACAGAAATAAATCGATAAATATTATCTTGAATCAATCCACGACCCAGTGTATACGTATCTCAGTATTGATCACAACTCAAACTATATATATTTTGGAATCAACCTCAACCCTGTATAGCTAACTCCAACATTCACATATAGAGTGTCTATGGTTGTTCCGAAATATATATAGATGTGTCGACATGATAGGTCGAAACATTGTATACGTGTCTATGGTATCTCAAGATTACATAATATACAATACAAGTTGATTAAGTTATGGTTGGAATAGATTTGTTACCAATTTTCACGTAGCTAAAATGAGAAAAATTATCCAATCTTGTTTTACCCATAACTTCTTCATTTTAAATCCGTTTTGAGTGAATCAAATTGCTATGGTTTCATATTAAACTCTATTTTATGAATCTAAACAGAAAAAGTATAGGTTTATTGTCGGAAAAATAAGTTACAAGTCGTTTTTGTAAAGGTAGTCATTTCAGTCGAAAGAACGACGTCTAGATGACCATTTTAGAAAACATACTTCCACTTTGAGTTTAACCATAATTTTTGGATATAGTTTCATGTTCATAATAAAAATCATTTTCTCAGAATAACAACTTTTAAATCAAAGTTTATCATAGTTTTTAATTAACTAACCCAAAACAGCCCGCGGTGTTACTACGACGGCGTAAATCCGGTTTTACGGTGTTTTTCGTGTTTCCAGGTTTTAAATCATTAAGTTAGCATATCATATAGATATAGAACATGTGTTTAGTTGATTTTAAAAGTCAAGTTAGAAGGATTAACTTTTGTTTGCGAACAAGTTTAGAATTAACTAAACTATGTTCTAGTGATTACAAGTTTAAACCTTCGAATAAGATAGCTTTATATGTATGAATCGAATGATGTTATGAACATCATTACTACCTTAATTTCCTTGGATAAACTTACTGGAAAAGAGAAAAATGGATCTAGCTTCAATGGATCCTTGGATGGCTCGAAGTTCTTGAAGCAGAATCATGACACGAAAACAAGTTCAAGTAAGATCATCACTTGAAATAAGATTGTTATAGTTATAGAAATTGAACCAAAGTTTGAATATGATTATTACCTTGTATTAGAATGATAACCTACTGTAAGAAACAAAGATTTCTTGAGGTTGGATGATCACCTTACAAGATTGGAAGTGAGCTAGCAAACTTGAAAGTATTCTTGATTTTATGAAACTAGAACTTTTGGAATTTATGAAGAACACTTAGAACTTGAAGATAGAACTTGAGAGAGATCAATTAGATGAAGAAAATTGAAGAATGAAAGTGTTTGTAGGTGTTTTTGGTCGTTGGTGTATGGATTAGATATAAAGGATATGTAATTTTGTTTTCATGTAAATAAGTCATGAATGATTACTCATATTTTTGTAATTTTATGAGATATTTCATGCTAGTTGCCAAATGATGGTTCCCACATGTGTTAGGTGACTCACATGGGCTGCTAAGAGCTGATCATTGGAGTGTATATACCAATAGTACATACATCTAAAAGCTGTGTATTGTACGAGTACGAATACGGGCGCATACGAGTAGAATTGTTGATGAAACTGAACGAGGATGTAATTGTAAGCATTTTTGTTAAGTAGAAGTATTTTGATAAGTGTATTGAAGTCTTTCAAAAGTGTATAAATACATATTAAAACACTACATGTATATACATTTTAACTGAGTCGTTAAGTCATCGTTAGTCGTTACATGTAAGTGTTGTTTTGAAACCTTTAGGTTAACGATCTTGTTAAATGTTGTTAACCCAATGTTTATAATATCAAATTAGATTTTAAATTATTATATTATCATGATATTATCATGTATGAATATCTCTTAATATGATATATATACATTAAATGTCTTTACAACGATAATCGTTACATATATGTCTCGTTTAAAAATCATTAAGTTAGTAGTCTTGTTTTTACATATGTAGTTCATTGTTAATATACTTTATGATATGTTTTCTTATCATAGTATCATGTTAACTATATATATATATATCCATATATATGTCATCATATAGTTTTTACAAGTTTTAACGTTCGTGAATCACCGATCAACTTGGGTGGTCAATTGTCTATATGAAACATATTTCAATTAATCAAGTCTTAACAAGTTTGATTGCTTAACATGTTGGAAACATTTAATCATGTAAATATCAATCTCAATTAATATATATAAACATGGAAAAGTTCGGGTCACTACAGTACCTACTCGTTAAATAAATTTCGTCCCGAAATTTTAAGCTGTTGAAGGTGTTGACGAATCTTCTGGAAATAGATGCGGGTATTTCTTCTTCATCTGATCTTCACGCTCCCAGGTGAACTCGGGTCCTCTACGAGCATTCCATCGAACCTTAACAATTGGTATCTTGTTTTGCTTAAGTCTTTTAACCTCACGATCCATTATTTCGACGGGTTCTTCGATGAATTGAAGTTTTTCGTTGATTTAGATTTCATCTAACGGAATAGTGAGATCTTCTTTAGCAAAACATTTCTTTAAATTCGAGACGTGGAAAGTGTTATGTACAGCCGCGAGTTGTTGAGGTAACTCTAGTCGGTAAGCTACTGGTCCGACACGATCAATAATCTTGAATGGTCCAATATACCTTGGATTTAATTTCCCTCGTTTACCAAATCGAACAACGCCTTTCCAAGGTGCAACTTTAAGCATGACCATCTCTCCAATTTCAAATTCTATATCTTTTCTTTTAATGTCAGCGTAGCTCTTTTGTCGACTTTGGGCGGTTTTCAACCGTTGTTGAATTTGGATGATCTTCTCGGTAGTTTCTTGTATAATCTCCGGACCCGTAATCTGTCTATCCCCCACTTCACTCCAACAAATCGGAGACCTGCACTTTCTACCATAAAGTGCTTCAAACGGCGCCATCTCAATGCTTGAATGGTAGCTGTTGTTGTAGGAAAATTCTGCTAACGGTAGATGTCGATCCCAACTGTTTCCGAAATCAATAATACATGCTCGTAGCATGTCTTCAAGCGTTTGTATCGTCCTTTCGCTCTGCCCATCAGTTTGTGGATGATAGGCAGTACTCATGTCTAGACGAGTTCCTAATGCTTGCTGTAATGTCTGCCAGAATCTTGAAATAAATCTGCCATCCCTATCAGAGATAATAGAGATTGGTATTCCATGTCTGGAGACGACTTCCTTCAAATACAGTCGTGCTAACTTCTCCATCTTGTCATCTTCTCTTATTGGTAGGAAGTGTGCTGATTTGGTGAGACGATCAACTATTACCCAAATAGTATCAAAACCACTTGCAGTCCTTGGCAATTTAGTGATGAAATCCATGGTAATGTTTTCCCATTTCCATTCCGGGATTTCGGGTTGTTGAAGTAGACCTGATGGTTTCTGATGCTCAGCTTTGACCTTAGAACACGTCAAACATTCTCCTACGTATTTAGCAACATCGGCTTTCATACCCGGCCACCAAAAATGTTTCTTGAGATCCTTGTACATCTTCCCCGTTCCAGGATGTATTGAGTATCTGGTTTTATGAGCTTCTCTAAGTACCATTTCTCTCATATCTCCAAATTTTGGTACCCAAATCCTTTCAGCCCTATACCGGGTTCCGTCTTCCCGAATATTAAGATGCTTCTCCGATCCTTTGGGTATTTCATCCTTTAAATTTCCCTCTTTTAAAACTCCTTGTTGCGCCTCCTTTATTTGAGTAGTAATGTTATTATGAATCATTATATTCATAGATTTTACTCGAATGGGTTCTCTGTCCTTCCTGCTCAAGGCATCGGCTACCACATTTGCCTTCCCCGGGTGGTAACGAATCTCAAAGTCGTAATCATTCAATAATTCAATCCACCTACGCTGCCTCATATTCAGTTGTTTCTGATTAAATATGTGTTGAAGACTTTTGTGGTCGGTATATATAATACTTTTGACCCCATATAAGTAGTGCCTCCAAGTCTTTAATGCAAAAACAACCGCGCCTAATTCCAAATCATGCGTCGTATAATTTTGTTCGTGAATCTTCAATTGTCTAGACGCATAAGCAATCGCCTTCGTTCGTTGCATTAATACACAACCGAGACCTTGCTTTGATGCATCACAATAAATCACAAAATCATCATTCCCTTCAGGCAATGACAATATAGGTGCCGTAGTTAGCTTTTTCTTCAATAACTGAAACGCTTTCTCTTGTTCATCATTCCATTCAAATTTCTTCCCTTTATGCGTTAATGCAGTCAAGGGTTTTGCTATTCTGGAAAAGTCTTGGATGAACCTTCTGTAGTAACCAGCTAGTCCTAAAAACTGGCGTATGTGTTTCGGAGTTTTCGGGGTTTCCCACTTTTCAACAGTTTCTATCTTTGTCGGATCCACCTTAATACCTTCTTTGTTCACTATGTGACCGAGGAATTGAACTTCTTCCAACCAAAATGCACACTTTGAAAACTTAGCGTACAATTCTTCCTTCCTCAATACTTCTAACACCTTTCTCAAATGTTCACCGTGTTCTTGGTCATTCTTTGAGTAAATAAGTATGTCATCAATGAAAACAATGACAAACTTGTCAAGGTATGGTCCACACACTCGGTTCATAAGGTCCATGAACACAGTTGGTGCATTAGTTAAACCAAACGGCATGACCATAAACTCGTAATGACCGTAACGTGTTCTGAAAGCAGTCTTTGGAATATCATCTTCTTTCACCCGCATTTGATGATACCCGGAACGTAAGTCAATCTTTGAATAAACAGACGAGCCTTGTAGTTGATCAAATAAGTCGTCGATTCTCGGTAGTGGGTAGCGGTTCTTGATGGTAAGTTTGTTCAACTCTCGGTAGTCGATACACAACCTGAATGTACCATCTTTCTTCTTGACAAACAAAACAGGAGCTCCCCACGGTGATGTGCTTGGTCGAATGAAACCACGCTCTAAAAGTTCTTGTAATTGGCTTTGCAGTTCTTTCATCTCGCTGGGTGCGAGTCTGTAAGGAGCACGAGCTATTGGTGCAGCTCCTGGTACAAGATCTATTTGAAATTCAACGGATCGATGTGGGGGTAATCCCGGTAATTCTTTCGGAAATACATCGGGAAATTCTTTTGCAATGGGAACATCATTGATGCTCTTTTCTTCAGTTTGTACTTTCTCGACGTGTGCTAGAACAGCATAGCAACCTTTTCTTATTAGTTTTTGTGCCTTCAAATTACTAATAAGATGTAGCTTCGTGTTGCCCTTTTCTCCGTACACCATTAAGGGTTTTCCTTTTTCTCGTATAATACGAATTGCATTTTTGTAACAAACGATCTCCGCTTTCACTTCTTTCAACCAGTCCATACCGATTATCACATCAAAACTCCCTAACTCTACTGGTATCAAATCAATCTTAAATGTTTCGCTAACCAGTTTAATTTCTCGATTCCGACATATATTATCTGCTGAAATTAATTTACCATTTGCTAATTCGAGTAAAAATTTACTATCCAAAGGCGTCAATGGACAACTTAATTTAGCACAAAAATCTCTACTCATATAGCTTCTATCCGCACCCGAATCAAATAAAACGTAAGCAGATTTATTGTCAATAAGAAACGTACCCGTAACAAGCTCCGGGTCTTCCTGTGCCTCTACCGCATTAATATTGAAAACTCTTCCACGGCCTTGTCCATTCGTGTTCTCCTGGTTCGGGCAATTTCTAATAATGTGGCCTGGTTTTCCACATTTATAACAAACTACATTGGCATAACTTGCTCCGACACTACTTGCTCCGCCATTACTCGTTCCGACACCATTTGTTCCTTTCGTTCTATTAACCCCTGGTCTGTAGACCTCACACTTCGTCGCGCTATGACCATTTCTTTTACACTTGTTGCAAAATTTGGTGCAGAACCCCGAGTGATTCTTTTCACACCTTTGGCATAGCTGCTTCTGATTGTTGTTGTTGTTGCGGTTATTATTGTTGTTGGGATGATTGTTGTAGTTGCTGTTGTTGTTGTTGTTGTTGTTGTTGGGCCGTTTGTTGTAGTTACGATTGATGTTGCGATTGTTGGGATAATTGTTGCGATTATTGTTGTAATTGCTGTTGTTGTTGTATTGGTGATTCTTATCACCGTTTTCCTCCCACTTTCTTTTGACTTGCTTCACATTGGCCTCTTCAGCAGTCTGTTCTTTAATTCTTTCTTCAATCTGGTTCACTAGTTTGTGAGCCATTCTACATGCCTGTTGTATGGAGGCGGGCTCGTGTGAACTTATATCTTCTTGGATTCTTTCCGGTAATCCTTTCACAAACGCGTCGATCTTCTCTTCCTCATCTTCGAATGCTCCCGGACACAATAGGCACAATTCTGTGAATCGTCTTTCGTACGTGGTAATATCAAATCCTTGGGTTCGTAACCCTCTAAGTTCTGTCTTGAGCTTATTGACCTCAGTTCTGGGACGGTACTTCTCGTTCATCAAGTGCTTGAATGCTGACCACGGTAGTGCGTACGCATCATCTTGTCCCACTTGCTCTAGATAGGTATTCCACCATGTTAACGCAGAACCTGTGAAGGTATGCGTAGCGTACTTCACTTTGTCCTCTTCAGTACACTTACTTATGGCATGTAACATCCCGCATTTTTCCGTTAAATTATTTTAACGCCCGTCTTTTTTTTTAAAAAATAATACCTTTCGTTATTTAAATTCGTAGTTTCCGTTGACTAACGTTCATAATAATTCCGTCAATTAATTATAACACCTCTAGTTAACTTGCGTTTTAAAAATATTCGATCGGTTAAATCCCGCACCCGCTTCTAAACTCGAGGGACTAAAATTGACACGGGGCAAACTAGTTGACTAGGTCAACTAGTCCACCCCAATCACCACCATTCAATCACCTCCATCCCTCTCTCTTTCTCCCTAGCAAGAACACACACAAACACCCAATTCAATCATTCATCATCTAAATTCGATCTAGGAGGCTTACAACAAAACAAATTACATATTTGGAATCCTCTCTTCATCCTCTACAATTTGATACCAACTTCATCTCGTTTGGGTAACATTTCTAAAACTCTAGATTTCTCTAAATTCGTGTTTTTGATTTGAAATGGTGTTAGTTAGTGTCTATGGCTCGTGTCTAGCATGAATATATGATTTACTTGCTCGATTTGTTGTTTTGAGTAACTAGTTTGAACATTTGAAATGGGTTTGCTTAATCTTGCATTTTGGAAGATTAAATGTTGTTTGATTGTTAAAGTTCATGTTTTAATTGTGTTACTAGTATCATTAGCTTCGTTTTGATGTATAGGTTGATTAAGGAAACTCCAAAAACATGATTATTGATTTTGAGATGTTTGACTAGGGTTTGATAGTTCTTGACATGAATTTTTGGATGCTTGAATGCCATGAAATGTTAATTGTTAGTGTTTAGTAGTAATGTATGCTTCATTACCTTCAAAACGGCATATCACATGTGTGAATTGGATTCCCGAATCATAAAATACGTTTTACGAACTTGAAACTTTGAAAATAAACCTTTCTTGATCAATTGACGAGTTTTCGGTTATTGTAAATAATGTTATTGTTGGACCATAAGTGCTTAGTTGTATTCCTCGTCAAAATACCTTTCCAACGATATATGATAGGCATTATAAGTGTTTGCGGGTCAAGAGTTGGGTTGGAAAAGGCTTTGGTTCGTGCATACTTTGAAAAACTGACCAGAATTCTCTGCCCAGATGTTGGCGCGGCGCGCCCCATCCCCGCGCGGCGCGCGGATTGGCCTGGTCAGATTCTGACCTCTTTGTCCCATTTCACGTGAAATGTTTGACTAGCTACCGACCTCCGATTCACATGAAACTTGTTCTAATATACTTGTATATGAATAATTAGCATAGAAAAATAGTCCGGGACCCGACCCGAACATGTTGACTTTTTCGTTGACTTTGACCCGACCAAGTTTGACTTTTTGTCAAACTTAACCAATTAACTATGCAATCTTTCTAACATGATTCTATACTTGTATCTTGCATGAAACTTGACAATTTTCTTCACATGCTACATAATCGAGTCGTGTCGAGCCATAGGACTAATTGAACATCTTTGACCGTTTGTGTTTACCGTTATTGATACAACCTATATGTTTAGGTCAAGACTAGCTTTGTCTTTGCACGCGTCTACTTGTTGAAGTACTTTATTAACTCTTGCACTCAAGGTGAGATCATAGTCCCACTTTTACTCTTTTTGAACTTATATTGGGATGAGAAAACATAAACGATTCTTTTGAACTAAGTGAACACAAGAACGGGAAAACAAACATTCTACATACGAGTTTAGAACAAAAATCCTCAATTCGATTATCATTAGTTACACTTGCCGGGTGTAAGCGAGAACTTATGTTATATGGCCATATGGGTTGACAACCCTCATCTTTGACGGTTCGCTACCGTCTACGGATGAAATATATTTTCGAGAATCAGTGTTTGTTCTAGCACTAAGTGATGGGGTATACAATGGAAGGAATGTTAAGCTTTGATAATTGGGTGCTCGTGAAACAAACTTTTGGAATGTATTACTATTATTTGATTGATGCAAATCTTGTGGTTCACTTGTACTTACTTACTTAAACCTATGATTTCACCAACGTTTTCGTTGACAGATTTCTATGTTTTTCTCAGGTCTTGCACGATATGTGAAACATGCTTCCGCTTACTATTTGATACTTGCATCTGATGTCGAGTATACATGCATTTCATGGAGCGTCTTATGACTTCACTTTAAACCGTGTCGCCTAGATTTCATTTGTACTTATAACGTTGTAACTTAACTTTTGGTTGAACAATTCTGGTAGACTTTGAAACAATCTTTATTTTGAAATGAAGGCGACATATTTTGGTCAAACGTTATCTTAAAGACTTATAATCAGGTAATGGGACCCACGTAGCCGACGCCGTCACTTGACGATTTGTCGGGGTCGCTACAAGTGGTATCAGAGCCTTGGTTGTAGGGATTTAGAGTTCATTTGTGTCCACCCCTAGTCATAGGGTACATAGGTGAATCTAGACTACAACCGGCATATAGACTGAAGTAGAAATTATTTGACTAATTGTGCATTTATACTCGAACTCTTCTATCATATCTAACTCGTATTCGATCTTGATCTTACGTTGATAAATTTTGTTGATGCGCCACCTTGACTTTATGAAGTAATGTTAAATGCACATGAGAATCAGGGTAATATAATTTCCGGGATTATATTACGGTGATTCACATGGACGTTCCGACATTATGACGTAAAGAATTTAAGGCGAGTCAAGGAAAAATTTCCTCTCTATCCTATTTCCATACTCCGGTTGGTATTGTTGAAAATACTAACCAACGATATTCTTGTCTCATGAAGGAACAATGGCTCACCAAGGTCAACACAATACTCCTCTCGAAACTCTAGAACAAGCTCTTCAACGAATGATAACCACCGCCGTGGGTACGGCCGTGGCCGATCACTTTTCTAACAACAACAATCATGGAGCCGGTAATTCAATCGAAGGTTGCTCCTACAAGAACTTCATGAAGTACAATCCTCCCACTTTCGATGGAACCGGAGGACCGGTTACTCTCACCCGATGGTTTGAACAAATGGAGACCGTTTTTAACACAAGCGGTTGTCGAGACCAAGATAAGGTCAAGTTTTCCACCCTCACCTTCACCGGCATTGCTCTCTCGTGGTGGAACACGTATGTACAATTGGTGGGAAGCGATGAAGCCCACACACTCTCTTGGACCGAATTAAGAGAAAGAATGATCACCGAATACTTCCCGCGCAACGAGACTCGAAGGCTCGAACAGGGTCTAAGGAATTTAAAAACGGTCGGAAATGACCTCGAAGCTTATAATCAACGGTTTACCGAACTAGTCTCGATGTGTCCAAATCTCATGACTCCCGAATCCCTAAGAGTCGAACTTTATATGGATGGCCTCCCTAAGAGCATTCAACACAAGGTAATGACATCTCAACCCACTAACCTACAAGAGGCTTTAACAATGGCCCGCCATACTTTAGACACGGCAAATGAAATGGAAACGCCGGCACCAATGGTCGAGAACCAATCGAGCGGCAATAAAAGAACATGGGAAGCCTCTCAATCAAGCAACCACAACCACAACAACCTCTCCAAGAAGCCTTTCGCCTCCAACGACAAGAAAGGCTATACCGGAAAACTACCTTTTTGTAACGAATGCCACAAGCATCACTTTGAAGGATGTGGCAGGTTTCGCCACCGGCGCCAAGGACCCGTCGCTCGAAAGATGCCCAACGCACACAGAACGGGTGCTTGCTTCGAATGTGGCCAACTGGGTCATTTTAGGAATGTGTGCCCAAATAAGAAAATCAACCCCAACGCACGCCGTTGAACCTTCAACATCGACACCTAGGATGCCCGGAACGACGATGGACCAGTAACGGGTACGTTTCTTCACAACAAACCGTATACTTCATACTTATTCGATTTCATTACCGTTAGACGTTTTATAACCAAGTCTTTGACTCGTGCTCTTTGCACTCCACTTTTTCCCTAGACACTACTTAGGCAATTTAAGGGACCAACGGAATATATTGTGTGCCTATAAATTTTATCAGAGGATATACGTTAAGAATTATGACTTGACACCTATAGAACTAAGGAGCTCAAAACCTATTCGTTAAGGAGAAATTTTTTTTTTTCTTCTTTCTTTCCTACAATTATGTATGGATTTTTGTGAACTAAATAATTTTCGGTTGGAAACCGATACCCACTTCCTCGTATCCATGACCTCATGATTATTTGCGTGAAACTCGTGTGTATTCCAAATCGACCTCCGTTCCGGTTATCACCAATTGGGGGTTAAGGGAGACGATGTCTCCTAAGCCATTTCCGAACTCACAACGTTAGTTGTAAATCTCTCTTAGTACCGTTTGATTTATTTAGGACTCCGTCCGTATTCATGAACCTCCTAAATCACGTATGCAACTTATCTAGACAAATCTGTTATCGTATTTATAGATGACATCTTAACTTATTTAAGTAAAGAAGGAAAACGAACAACATCACCATCTTACGCTCGAACTTTTGCGAAAAGAGCAACTTTATACCAAATTCTCTGAGTGAGAATTTCTGTTGAACGAAGTCCAATTTTCTAGACCATGATGTTAATGGTCAAGGCATTACAATCAATCTCGAAATCAAGCCACATGTAATCAGGAAACTCTCCCAACTCAGACTGGTATTCGTAAAATCTTAGATCTCGTCTGTTATTACCGAAGATTCATTTCTGACTTTTCTCGTGTTACACTACTTTTAAACTCGTTAACTCACTAAGGAAAACTCTAAACCTCTCCGTGTTCGAACCTTGAGCGTGATTCTTCACACCAACATTTCTAGTTAAAATTTTATAGCAACAGATGGAACTCGAACATGGAAATATTTCTATTTGAACGCCGAAAGGCATACTCTCTCAAAAAAAAAAAAAAAAAAAAAAAAAAAAAAAACTAAAATTCGTTATTTTACACGAAGAATTCGAATACTAAATTGTGGATCCGATCAAACTTCTCGTCATCACGTACCACACTACATACCTCTGTTATTTCACCGTCACCGTCTGATATTACTGGAATTCAAGATAACACACAATCCAACGATACTTCACTCTTCTTTGACTTAACGCCCTTGTGTTTCTGATAATCGGTCAACTATTATTCAACCCCGAACTATACAACTACGTGTACTACCTCGTTTCTCTTTCAGACTTCAACTTTTGACAACTAGAGGCACGTTATAGCAACCTCGAGATGCAAGCTCATCCTATTCTAAGTCCTCATTTCACTCCTATCTTTATCGCTCGCATTTCCGTTTAAAGAAATTCCTCATATTACCTAAGTATTCGCCACGAGGGTGAATAGTCCTAACGAACATTTTTCGAACCCTAACTGACTTGTTCAAACGTATCTTAATAGATTCTATTCCAACACGGTGTATCTTTGTCAATTATTCCGTATCGAAATACTCGTTTCACTTCTAGTTTTACAAGAAACCTTGGAGACCCGCTTAGACATGAGTACCGCGTACCACCCACAAACAGACGAACCGAACAAACGAACGATTTACGTCTTCGAAAGACATGTTTCAAACTTGCATGGTCGCTTTTAGTAGATCCCTCTTACAACAGTAGTTACCACTCGTGTGTTCACACGTACTTTCCGAAACCCTATATGACCGCTAATGTCATACCCCTGTTCATTTTAACCAAAGCATCAACCACCGAAATCTGAACTCCATCAAGAAACAACAATTGAGATCGTTCAAGTCCGAGAAGGGCTCGAGACAACCCATTGTCGCCAGAAGAGTTATGCCGAACTTAGATGAAAACCCCACCAAACCCAGTGTGTGACCGCGTAGTATTGAGAAACCGCACTTTGGAAAGGTGTAATTCATTTCGGGAAATCGAGGAAGGTTATATCCGCAATATTGAACCTTTTGAAACCTTGGGGCGTATTGGAGCCGCTTCCTACCATTTAGAACTGCCGACTCAATTAAGTTTCCGCTTACCTTACATTTCGTGTAACAAACTTAGAAACGTGTCCTGCGGAACAGGAACTTGCAATCCTTCTAGATGCACCAGCTATTGATGATAAACTTCTCTTCATAGGAAAACCAGTTGAAACCGGGGATCGTAAAAATCCAAATTCATGAGAACACTCAAGGACGTACCTTCACTTATTCATAGCATTGACATCTCCGGTCTCGAGTGAGAGGTATCGATTATTATTTCCAACTAAATTTCGGGACGAAATTTCTTTTGAGGTGTGGATAATGTAACATCCCGCATTTTTCCGTTAAATTATTTTAACGCCCGTCTTTTTTTTTTTTAAAATAATACCTTTCGTTATTTAAATTCGTAGTTTCCGTTGACTAACGTTCATAATAATTCCGTCATTTAATTATAACACCTCTAGTTAACTTGCGTTTTAAAAATATTCGATCGGTTAAATCCCGCACCCGCTTCTAAACTCGAGGGACTAAAATTGACACGGGGCAAACTAGTTGACTAGGTCAACTAGTCCACCCCAATCACCACCATTCAATCACCTCCATCCCTCTCTCTTTCTCCCTAGCAAGAACACACACAAACACCCAATTCAATCATTCATCATCTAAATTCGATCTAGGAGGCTTACAACAAAACAAATTACGTATTTGGAATCCTCTCTTCATCCTCTACAATTTGATACCAACTTCATCTCGTTTGGGTAACATTTCTAAAACTCTAGATTTCTCTAAATTCGTGTTTTTGATTTGAAATGGTGTTAGTTAGTGTCTATGGCTCGTGTCTAGCATGAATATATGATTTACTTGCTCGATTTGTTGTTTTGAGTAACTAGTTTGAACATTTGAAATGGGTTTGCTTAATCTTGCATTTTGGAAGATTAAATGTTGTTTGATTGTTAAAGTTCATGTTTTAATTGTGTTACTAGTATCATTAGCTTCGTTTTGATGTATAGGTTGATTAAGGAAACTCCAAAAACATGATTATTGATTTTGAGATGTTTGACTAGGGTTTGATAGTTCTTGACATGAATTTTTGGATGCTTGAATGCCATGAAATGTTAATTGTTAGTGTTTAGTAGTAATGTATGCTTCATTACCTTCAAAACGGCATATCACATGTGTGAATTGGATTCCCGAATCATAAAATACGTTTTACGAACTTGAAACTTTGAAAATAAACCTTTCTTGATCAATTGACGAGTTTTCGGTTATTGTAAATAATGTTATTGTTGGACCATAAGTGCTTAGTTGTATTCCTCGTCAAAATACCTTTCCAACGATATATGATAGGCATTATAAGTGTTTGCGGGTCAAGAGTTGGGTTGGAAAAGGCTTTGGTTCGTGCATACTTTGAAAAACTGACCAGAATTCTCTGCCCAGATGTTGGCGCGGCGCGCCCCATCCCCGCGCGGCGCGCGGATTGGCCTGGTCAGATTCTGACCTCTTTGTCCCATTTCACGTGAAATGTTTGACTAGCTACCGACCTCCGATTCACATGAAACTTGTTCTAATATACTTGTATATGAATAATTAGCATAGAAAAATAGTCCGGGACCCGACCCGAACATGTTGACTTTTTCGTTGACTTTGACCCGACCAAGTTTGACTTTTTGTCAAACTTAACCAATTAACTATGCAATCTTTCTAACATGATTCTATACTTGTATCTTGCATGAAACTTGACAATTTTCTTCACATGCTACATAATCGAGTCGTGTCGAGCCATAGGACTAATTGAACATCTTTGACCGTTTGTGTTTACCGTTATTGATACAACCTATATGTTTAGGTCAAGACTAGCTTTGTCTTTGCACGCGTCTACTTGTTGAAGTACTTTATTAACTCTTGCACTCAAGGTGAGATCATAGTCCCACTTTTACTCTTTTTGAACTTATATTGGGATGAGAAAACATAAACGATTCTTTTGAACTAAGTGAACACAAGAACGGGAAAACAAACATTCTACATACGAGTTTAGAACAAAAATCCTCAATTCGATTATCATTAGTTACACTTGCCGGGTGTAAGCGAGAACTTATGTTATATGGCCATATGGGTTGACAACCCTCATCTTTGACGGTTCGCTACCGTCTACGGATGAAATATATTTTCGAGAATCAGTGTTTGTTCTAGCACTAAGTGATGGGGTATACAATGGAAGGAATGTTAAGCTTTGATAATTGGGTGCTCGTGAAACAAACTTTTGGAATGTATTACTATTATTTGATTGATGCAAATCTTGTGGTTCACTTGTACTTACTTACTTAAACCTATGATTTCACCAACGTTTTCGTTGACAGATTTCTATGTTTTTCTCAGGTCTTGCACGATATGTGAAACATGCTTCCGCTTACTATTTGATACTTGCATCCGATGTCGAGTATACATGCATTTCATGGAGCGTCTTATGACTTCACTTTAAACCGTGTCGCCTAGATTTCATTTGTACTTATAACGTTGTAACTTAACTTTTGGTTGAACAATTCTGGTAGACTTTGAAACAATCTTTATTTTGAAATGAAGGCGACA
The DNA here is from genome assembly GCF_046630445.1 of Rutidosis leptorrhynchoides. Lineage (NCBI taxonomy): Eukaryota > Viridiplantae > Streptophyta > Magnoliopsida > Asterales > Asteraceae > Rutidosis > Rutidosis leptorrhynchoides. The sequence goes on along the minus strand of NC_092337.1, from coordinate 78,190,230 downwards.
TATTTTGGTCAAACGTTATCTTAAAGACTTATAATCAGGTAATGGGACCCACGTAGCCGACGCTGTCACTTGACGATTTGTCGGGGTCGCTACATGGCAAACACCGATTCAACCTTCTCGGTCCACCGTTTCAATCCGATCGGTCCTTCGGTTCCATCAAATTCTAAAGGTTTGCAGGCAGTGAATTCTTTGTAGGTGCATCCTACACGATTTCCTGTACTGCTAGATCCAAGGTTATTGTTGGTATGTAGCGCAGCCTGTACTGCGGCTATGTTTGAAGCTAGAAAAGTACGGAATTCCTCTTCATTCATATTCACGGTGTGTCGAGTAGTCGGTGCCATTTCCTTCAAAATAGTTAAATGGAACAAGTTAATCATACAGAATATTAAGAGTAGTTAATAGTATTTCGTAGCATAATATGAACTCATTTATAAAAGCTTTTTCTTCATATTAGCGTTTTATAAGTTTAAATTCGGGTAGTACCTACCCGTTAAGTTCATACTTAGTAGCTAATATACAATTCAACTACTACAATTCTATATGAAAAACTGATTATAATAATATTTCGCGTTCAAACTTTTATACAATATTTTACAAACTTACAATACCGCTTATTTTACATAAAGCATGAAATATAGCACACAATAACTTTGATACAAGATAGTTGTGAAGACAATTCTAGCTAGTACACAAGTCGTTCAGCAAAGGCAATAAAGACACGTAATTCATACGTCCAGAAACAAGTCATGCATTCTGGTTTTACTAGGACTACTTCCCATCCTTGGTCTTGTGCAACATAACCGTTATGGCCGTTGATAAGACAGCGTGTTGTAACGTCATCAAAGGGACGAGGGTTACGTAATGTCCAACAGTCCCGTAATAATCTAAAAACCTCATTTCTTACCCCAATTACCGACTCCGTCACTTGTGGAAACGTTTTGTTTAATAGTTGTAGCCCGATGTTCTTGTTCTCACTTTGGTGAGAAGCGAACATTACTAATCCGTAAGCATAACATGCTTCTTTATGTTTCATGTTAGCCGCTTTTTCTAAATCACGAAGTCCAATATTCGGATATATTGAGTCAAAATAATTTCTTAACCCGTTGCGTAAAATAGCATTTGGGTTCCCCGCAATATATGCGTCAAAGTAAACACATCGTAACTTATGGGTTTCCCAATGTGATATCCCCCATCTTTCAAACGAAAGTCTCTTATAAACCAAGACATTCTTGGAACGTTCTTCGAATGTCTTACAAACTGATCTCGCCTTAAATAGTTGTGCCGAAGAATTCTGGCCGACTCTAGACAAGATTTCATCAATCATGTCTCCGGGTAGGTCTCTTAAAATATTGGGTTGTCTATCCATTTTGTGTTTTTAAACTGTAAAATAGACAAGAGTTAGATTCATAAAAAAATACTTATTAATACAAGCAATTTTTACATATATCATAAAGCATAAGAACACTATATTACATATATTATACCACACGAATACAACTATCTTATTCCGACTCGCTCGTTTCTTCTTCTTCGGTTTTGGTTCGTTTTGCCAAGTTTCTAGGGATATATGATGTTCCCCTAATACGAGCCGTCGTTGTCCACATTGGTTTAGAAAAACCTGGTGGTTTAGAGGTTCCCGGGTCATTGTTACAACTTAAGGACTTCGGGGGTTGACGATACATATAAAGTTCATCGGGGTTGGAATTAGATTTCTCTATTTTTATGCCCTTTCCCTTATTATTTTCTTTTGCCTTTTTAAATTCAGTTGGGGTAATTTCTATAACATCATCGGAATTCTCGTCGGAATCCGATTCATCGGAGAATTGGTAATCCTCCCAATATTTTGCTTCCTTGGCGGAAACACCATTGACCATAATTAACTTTGGTCGGTTGGTTGAGGATTTTCTTTTACTTAATCGTTTTATTATTTCCCCCACCGGTTCTATTTCTTCATCCGGTTCCGATTCTTCTTCCGGTTCCGATTCTTCTTCCGGTTCTGACTCTTCTTCCGGTTCATCTTCGGGAACTTGTGAATCAGTCCACAAATCATTTCAATTTACATTTGACTCTTCATTATTATTAGGTGAGTCAATGGGACTTGTTCTAGAGGTAGACATCTATCACATAATATCAAACACGTTAAGAGATTAATATATCACATAATATTCATATGTTAAAAATATATAGTTTCCAACAAAAATGTTAAGCAATCATTTTTAAAGAAAACACGGTCGAAGTTCAGACTCACTAATGCATCCTAACAAACTCGATAAGACACACTAATGCAAATTTTCTGGTTCTCTAAGACCAACGCTCGGATACCAACTGAAATGTCCCGTTCTTATTGATTAAAAACGTTCCATATTAATTGATTTCGTTGCGAGGTTTTGACCTCTATATGAGACGTTTTTCAAAGACTGCATTCATTTTTAAAACAAACCATAACCTTTATTTCATAAATAAAGGTTTAAAAAGCTTTACGTAGATTATCAAATAATGATAATCTAAAATATCCTGTTTACACACGACCATTACATAATGGTTTACAATACAAATATGTTACATCGAAATCAGTTTCTTGAATGCAGTTTTTACACAATATCATACAAACATGGACTCCAAATCTTGTCCTTATTTTAGTATGCAACAGCGGAAGCTCTTAATATTCACCTGAGAATAAACATGCTTTAAACGTCAACAAAAATGTTGGTGAGTTATAGGTTTAACCTATATATATCAAATCGTAACAATAGACCACAAGATTTCATATTTCAATACACATCCCATACATAGAGATAAAAATCATTCATATGGTGAACACCTGGTAACCGACAATAACAAGATGCATATATAAGAATATCCCCATCATTCCGGGACACCCTTCGGATATGATATAAATTTCGAAGTACTAAAGCATCCGGTACTTTGGATGGGGTTTGTTAGGCCCAATAGATCTATCTTTAGGATTCGCGTCAATTAGGGTGTCTGTTCCCTAATTCTTAGATTACCAGACTTAATAAAAAGGGGCATATTCGATTTCGATAATTCAACCATAGAATGTAGTTTCACGTACTTGTGTCTATTTTGTAAATCATTTATAAAACCTGCATGTATTCTCATCCCAAAAATATTAGATTTTAAAAGTGGGACTATAACTCACTTTCACAGATTTTTACTTCGTCGGGAAGTAAAACTTGGCCACTGTTGATTCACGAACCTATAACAATATATACATATATATTAAAGTATGTTCAAAATATATTTACAACACTTTTAATATATTTTGATGTTTTAAGTTTATTAAGTCAGCTGTCCTCGTTAGTAACCTATAACTAGTTGTCCACAGTTAGATGTACAGAAATAAATCGATAAATATTATCTTGAATCAATCCATGACCCAGTGTATACGTATCTCAGTATTGATCACAACTCAAACTATATATATTTTGGAATCAACCTCAACCCTGTATAGCTAACTCCAACATTCACATATAGAGTGTCTATGGTTGTTCCGAAATATATATAGATGTGTCGACATGATAGGTCGAAACATTGTATACGTGTCTATGGTATCTCAAGATTACATAATATACAATACAAGTTGATTAAGTTATGGTTGGAATAGATTTGTTACCAATTTTCACGTAGCTAAAATGAGAAAAATTATCCAATCTTGTTTTACCCATAACTTCTTCATTTTAAATCCGTTTTGAGTGAATCAAATTGCTATGGTTTCATATTAAACTCTATTTTATGAATCTAAACAGAAAAAGTATAGGTTTATTGTCGGAAAAATAAGTTACAAGTCGTTTTTGTAAAGGTAGTCATTTCAGTCGAAAGAACGACGTCTAGATGACCATTTTAGAAAACATACTTCCACTTTGAGTTTAACCATAATTTTTGGATATAGTTTCATGTTCATAATAAAAATCATTTTCTCAGAATAACAACTTTTAAATCAAAGTTTATCATAGTTTTTAATTAACTAACCCAAAACAGCCCGCGGTGTTACTACGACGGCGTAAATCCGGTTTTACGGTGTTTTTCGTGTTTCCAGGTTTTAAATCATTAAGTTAGCATATCATATAGATATAGAACATGTGTTTAGTTGATTTTAAAAGTCAAGTTAGAAGGATTAACTTTTGTTTGCGAACAAGTTTAGAATTAACTAAACTATGTTCTAGTGATTACAAGTTTAAACCTTCGAATAAGATAGCTTTATATGTATGAATCGAATGATGTTATGAACATCATTACTACCTTAATTTCCTTGGATAAACCTACTGGAAAAGAGAAAAATGGATCTAGCTTCAATGGATCCTTGGATGGCTCGAAGTTCTTGAAGCAGAATCATGACACGAAAACAAGTTCAAGTAAGATCATCACTTGAAATAAGATTGTTATAGTTATAGAAATTGAACCAAAGTTTGAATATGATTATTACCTTGTATTAGAATGATAACCTACTGTAAGAAACAAAGATTTCTTGAGGTTGGATGATCACCTTACAAGATTGGAAGTGAGCTAGCAAACTTGAAAGTATTCTTGATTTTATGAAACTAGAACTTTTGGAATTTATGAAGAACACTTAGAACTTGAAGATAGAACTTGAGAGAGATCAATTAGATGAAGAAAATTGAAGAATGAAAGTGTTTGTAGGTGTTTTTGGTCGTTGGTGTATGGATTAGATATAAAGGATATGTAATTTTGTTTTCATGTAAATAAGTCATGAATGATTACTCATATTTTTGTAATTTTATGAGATATTTCATGCTAGTTGCCAAATGATGGTTCCCACATGTGTTAGGTGACTCACATGGGCTTCTAAGAGCTGATCATTGGAGTGTATATACCAATAGTACATACATCTAAAAGCTGTGTATTGTACGAGTACGAATACGGGCGCATACGAGTAGAATTGTTGATGAAACTGAACGAGGATGTAATTGTAAGCATTTTTGTTAAGTAGAAGTATTTTGATAAGTGTATTGAAGTCTTTCAAAAGTGTATAAATACATATTAAAACACTACATGTATATACATTTTAACTGAGTCGTTAAGTCATCGTTAGTCGTTACATGTAAGTGTTGTTTTGAAACCTTTAGGTTAACGATCTTGTTAAATGTTGTTAACCCAATGTTTATAATATCAAATTAGATTTTAAATTATTATATTATCATGATATTATCATGTATGAATATCTCTTAATATGATATATATACATTAAATGTCTTTACAACGATAATCGTTACATATATGTCTCGTTTAAAAATCATTAAGTTAGTAGTCTTGTTTTTACATATGTAGTTCATTGTTAATATACTTTATGATATGTTTTCTTATCATAGTATCATGTTAACTATATATATATATCCATATATATGTCATCATATAGTTTTTACAAGTTTTAACGTTCGTGAATCACCGATCAACTTGGGTGGTCAATTGTCTATATGAAACATATTTCAATTAATCAAGTCTTAACAAGTTTGATTGCTTAACATGTTGGAAACATTTAATCATGTAAATATCAATCTCAATTAATATATATAAACATGGAAAAGTTCGGGTCACTACATATGAAACTCACCTTAGCAGCACATAAGGTAATTCACCAAAAAGTGACCAAAACTCGAAATGCAAAATTAAACGTAGATCTCAACCTAGAGAACATATGTTGGTCAATACATGTCTAATAAGCTAGGTTGGGTCATAGTGTATCACAATCCTAATGCTCGAGACCGACATGCAAAAGTTAACAAAAGTCATCTCAAAAGTCAACCTGACCCAATATGATCTTTAAATCTATACATGTTTATTAACATAGTATAAGTCTTGATAATTGAACGAATTTATAGTTTAACAAACTCAAAATATTATTTATTTCAGGAGCTATGTTATATTTGAATTATCATGGCAATCGAAAATATTTCATTATTTCACATAGTTTCCCAATACTTGTAAAATCAGATTATAGTGTTTATAAAGCTTTAAAACATGATAAGACAGTCAACTTTGATAATTGTTCAACAAGACGAGACGTGCCTTATATATAAATTCATTTACTCAATTAGTAATATTTGAAAATCCAATTTATCAATCTTATAAATAGTTGTTTAAATATCAATTGCAGATTCAAAAGCAATTTCAATTAATGTTAATCATAATTCAGTTGACCATAACTTTTAATCCGTTCATCGAAATCACGCGATTTCTAAATGAAAAGTTAATAATTTTTCGTTAGCTTTTCAAAAACATGTATATCATATACTTTATATCAGTAATATATGTATTAAATTCGTTATTCATTATAAACTATCTAACGACAAAATTAAAGCATACAAGCATGGATAAACATATATACTCGAACACTAGAGATTGATACACTATTAAATATATAAAAGATAAGATATGAGTGCTCACATATCAATATTGAGATTCAATATTGCAGGAAAGTACGTAGACGCAACGGAGATGATAAACACTAGTTTGACCTCACGAGCTATACCCCTGAACCAAATCTATAACCTCCAAAATTATACCCATAATTTTTTTAGCTCTATCCCGCTCATAAAACTCGTTTTGAAATGACTTACTCATAACCTCGTCGTAGTATTTTATGTGTATTATTAATAATAATACTAATACTACTAATAATAATTAGATTAATAATAATAATATTAATATTAATAATAATAATATAAATAATAATAATAATAATAATATAATAGTAATAATATAAATATATATATTACTCTTACAGAAGAAAGAAAAAAAAATGAAGGTGTATGTTGAGTCGAGCAGAAATCGTGTCTATTTATAGTACTTTTCCAAAAACTGTAGCCTATGCGATCGCATGGGTTTCATGCCCATTTGTCATGCGATCGCATGGCCAGCTGGTACGCACCCAATATGTTTTGTTTTCTTGTTTGTCGACATATTGTGGCTGTAGCAAATAGTTTTTACTGTAGCAAATAGTGTTTTACTGTAGCAAAGTCGTTTTCACTGTAGCAAATAGTGATTTTCAAAAACACTGTAGCTTTTCGGGTACTATAGCAATTCGAAAATACTGTAGTAAATTAGTGTTTTACTTGTTCATCTTAAACGTTTTAGTTAAGTTATCTAAATATCAATCGAATCAATAAACGAATGTTACTATCGTTTACTAAATAACTTGAAATTATATATATGTATATATCTTTATTTAATATACGTAAATCAGTTTTTAAATACACATTGCAAGTTATTTATGAATAATTAATATTCCAACTTATTGTATATATATATATATATATCTATTTACAAATAGATGTTCGTGAATCGTCGGTCAATAGTCAAAGGTTAACTGAATATATAACATTAGTTCAAAAAAGTTTGAGAATCAATATTACAGACTTTGCTTATCGTGCCGGAAACATATAAAGATTAAGTTTAAATTTGGTCAAAAATTTTCGGGTTGTCACAGTACCTACATGTTAAAGAAATTTCGTCCCGAAATTTGATTTGGATGGTCATGACGGACAATAAGTATGTTTTCATGACGCATACTAGCTGAAAATTAGTGTTTTATCATCATTGAGTAATATAGATAAAACAATTCGATTTTGTGAAGAGTACGAGTGAAGTTATCACAAAAGAGTGAAATGAATAAATGTAGATTCGTCATATCTTTTGACGTAGATAGGATTGATTTCCGGATTTCAAGGGATTTAGAGAAAATCTTCGTAATAAGATTTGATTCTTCGATAATTAAGAAAATTAGGATCTTCTTTGATTAAATGCGATTACCTGTCACGATTGCTCTGTCAGATTTTTCGCTATAAATCTACTCCCTTCGTTTCTTTATTTCCACAGCTCGCCTTCTATTCTTCCTCCCTCAACTCATACTTTAAAGTATTCGTCAATATGCTCCATCCAGTTCTGGTTCTTGATATACTCCTAACTTTCATATCTATCATTCTTCTTTTTTCATTTGCTGCCGGAAAAATCTATTCACTTTTACTATACTCTTGGCTTTATAGTGTTTTTAGTTCTCCCGTATCTTTACGTTGCAATACTTATTGATATACACGGTTTGTAATTTATGTGTTGTCGTCGGGCTTTATATCTCTCCTTATTTTTCAGAGTCCCTGCTTCTGTCTTTCTATAATCATCGACATCCACAGTTAATGCTCTCTCCTATTTGATGCGATTTATACCCCCATTTCTATTTCGGAGCTTCATGCTCTGTTTTCTCTTCTATCCATTAAGCACCGTATGTAATGGTCCATAATTCGCAGATATGAATTTCGGAATGAACATAGTTAATGTTCTAAGAAAAAAATCGTAATGGTACGGTCTTGATTTGTCAAATTACCAGAATACCTCGGAAAAGGCCGAATCATCAAGAAAAATATTTTCTTGATATGTTTAGAGTTTAAGTAGAATACAAGAGTCGTGTAACATGGCACATGATGACGTTATGATATGTGAATCATCACATTCCATTTAGAAACTCAGCATGACTTACTGTAATATAACCACGTTGATCAAGTGTCGTTATATTATACTAACTCATGCTCCAATTCCCAACACTTCTTCAAAAACATTCATAATTTGAACTCGAAGGTTTACAAAATATAGAAACTAAACAGTTTCCTTTATGATGTAATACGGATAACGCGGGGAGATAAATGATTTCAGAATAGTTATGAGGATATCTCCAGAAATATCGAGGATATTTATAATGAAAGATACGATGATATCTTAGAATTTCTAATATTGAAAGATGATAAAGAAGATTCGTCCATAAAGGTTTAGAGTCAGGAGTAAGGTATTTGTTAATGACTTCAACAGATACTGAATCATTTGGATTCTTTGAAGGCAGGTTTAGTCTTTGTGATTTGTCCACAGCCTCCTTCATAGTTTGCTCAATCCGTTTTCCAGTTCCAAACCTTCTCTTTTTCTGAGCTTTGCCAACACACTGTTCTTTATCATCAAACTTTTGGCTGATAAGGTCGTTTACAGTTTTTGCTGCTTCATCAGCATTCAAAGTTATCATAACTGAATTATCGGTTATCAATCCGAGGTGTTTTCAAAAGTTTGAAGGGTTTGCATGAAGATTGTAATTGTCAAGATATGTATGATGTTCTAGAATTTTGAATGATACAAATTTTTTTTTCTGGGTTTATGAGTAGAAGTGATGTTCTAGCACAGTTTTGAAGTCAAAGTATAGCTTTGAAAGATGTAAGAATCTAAGAGTGATGTTTTCTGTTAAATCTTGGCTTGGATTCCGATTTTTCAAAATCAGAATATGTAATCAAATTTGAATGTGAATGGTTGTTTTGATTTCTAGGAAAGAATATATATCGTTGTGAAAGTAGTGAGTATAGTTGATGATTTGTTGAATCGGAAGCGAAGAATGTAACATATTATTTGTGAATTTATATATCTTTTGGGTATTACCTACCCGTTAAAAGTTTCACAAATAATATTTTGTACAAGAGAATTTTATTACAATTTTTATGAAAATATTAGTATGTATATTTTCTTCAAATGTAATACAGATTTAATGAGTTAATATTATATTAAGCTCATTTGATTTTCAGCTGGTACTAGAAATGAATAATGTCTAAAACTTTAGAAATTTCGTAATCTTCGTGGATTATCTCTTCAACGTAAATGAAATTATGAATCAATACTTCGTTATTCATTTTTATTGATATTTTCTCGGTGAATGATATTAGTTCTCGTGGATTTCTTATGAACTTCATAAGATAAATGATGCTTTCTAAAAAGTTTCGAGTACATCGAAGATAAAAGTGTAAAATCAAACATGTAGTTGATTAATACACTAAGTTTATTATGAAATGGAATTCATTGAGTTGAAATAGAGATTGTAGTTAATGATGATTAAGTCGTTAACGAAGGATGTACATCATAGCATATTAGTAATATGAATTAACCGAGTAGTACCTACTAGTTAAGATCCACACGTAATAGCTTAGTACGAAAATATTTATTTTTATCTCAAAATTCATATATATATAAAATATACATATAATTTCTTCAGATGGAATGAGTTAATACTTCATAACTCGTTAATACGATATACGCGTTGCTGATTAGTGATGATGTTTGCGGTGATGATGGATCTGGCGGAGCTTGTGATGTTGTATATGCTGCTGATGCTGATGATGCTGACGGTACTGACGGTGCGGGTGGTAAAACAGATCTAGCTTGTAAATCGTGCACCATTCCGATCAGGGTTTTATTTCATCATTTCTATTCGCTCAATCATTTGGTTTTATTTCATCATTTCTATTCGCTCAATCATTTGGTTTACAATTAGAACTAGAATAAGTAATCTCTAAAACTTTTAGAAACTACATATTCTCTGCAGAATATTTCTTCAATGAAGCTATGAATCAATACTTCATCGTTTGTTGTTGTTGGTATTCCTTAGTATCTATGGTGCGTATGACGTTGATGTTCGAGGTACAGATTGTGATGTTAAGGTGTGGGATGCGGAGGTTGTTGTTGGTGGTAGTAATGGTACCGTTGGTGTTGATGATGATGGTGATGTTGATGCCGGTGTTGCTGCTGGTGCTTGTAACATTTGCACCATATTCTCTAAAGTCACTACTCGAGCGCGAAGCTCGTTGACTTCTTCTATTACACCGGGGTGATTGTCGGTTCGGATGAACGGACGAATAAGATCTAGAATTTGAGATAGTATATAATCGTGACGAGATACTCGAGAAATGAGAGAGAAAATGGTATTACGAATAGCTTCACCGGTAAGTGCTTCAGGTTCCTCGCCAAGAGGGGAATGTGGTGGATGGAAGGGATCGCCTTCTTCTTGTCTCCAATGATTTAGTAGACTATGAACTCATCCCCAATTTATCCAGAATAGATGATGGCTAATTGGTTGATCCATTCCAGTCACACTGCTTTCGGAGCCCAGGTCGAATTCCATATCGGAATAGCTGTCGGAATCTGAGGAATTCGAACTTGATGCGGGATCCATCTTGTATAATTAGGGAGATGATTTTTTATTTGAAATAGATTATAGAATTTAGATTGGTACTCTTCAATACATAATTTACATATGTATATATAATACCAAAATTCCATAAATCACGGAGGAATTTTCGAAAGATGTCAGGTAAAGTTTACAGTAACAGATATGCCAAGATATCAATTTGTCTGTACACTATCTATGCAATAAATGCAAGAAAATGCGTCTAGACTTAGGAACGATAAGCAAGTAATTTCTGACAAGAAATGATAAGCAAAAGTCGGTAAAAACAGATACGGTCATAGTCCAGACTCATTAATGCATCCTAACAATTACCAGTTAAATACACTAATGCAAATTCTGGTTCCCTATGACCTTGTGACGACCCGGAAATTTCTGACCAAATTTAAACTTTATCTTTAAATGATTTAATGTTTTCGACACGATAAACAAAGTCTGTAATGTTGAGTCTTAAAGTTTTGGAACTATATTCATGTAATCAATTATTCTTTGACTGTTCTCGAAGATTCATGAACAATATATATAACTTAATGTGCATATATATATATATATATATATATATATATATATATATATATATATATATATATATATATATAAGATTTCAAGTTATTTAGTAAACGATAGTAACATTCGATTATTGATTCGATTGATATTTAGATAAGTTAACTAAAATGTTTAAGATGAACCAGTAAAACACTAATTTGCTACAGTATTTTCGAATTGCTACAGTACCCGAAAAGCTACAGTGTTTTCGAAAAATCACTATTTGCTACAGTAAAAAATGAAAATGTATATATGTATATGTATATACTACGAGACGATGATTTATAGAAGCAAATAACCAAAACACTTAATTGATTAAAGCTACACTTCGAGTGACATAGTTTATCAATGATTAAGTTTAATTTTTGATAAAGGTACACGTCGCGTAACGAAAAGTACTAGTTTTCTAAGCGTATGAAAATGCATTCGAGAAACCGGAACCGGGACATAAGTCGAGTAACAATGTACGAGTCATCGGACCAAAAATTACAAGTCAACTATGCACGTAAATTTAATATAATATATAAATAATTATATAAATTAATTATATTATAAATATAATTAAATATTATGTCGACAAACAACGAGACAAACAATTGTGAGCTGGATCATAGGGCCATGCGATCGCATGGCCATGATTCCCATAAACCATGCGATCGCATGGAGGGCTGGAACATGTCAGGATCTATAAATTCAGTCGAATTCGTTCCATTTTGTTTGCACACATACATATTACACTCGTATATATATATTTATATTTATATTTATATTATTATTATTATTATTATTATTATTATTATTATTATTATTATTAAGATTAATATTATTATTATTAATCTTATTATTTTTTTAGTAGTATTATACATAAAATACTACGACGAAGTCATGAGCGTGTCACTTTCAAAATGGGTTTTCAAGCGGGATAGAGCTAAGGAAAATATGGGTTATAACTATGGAGGTTATGGGTAATGTTCATGGGTATTGTTCACAAGTCAAACCTAGTGTTTATCATCTCTGTTGTGTCTACGTACTTTTCTGCAATATTGAATCACAATATTGATACGTGAGCATTCATATCTTATCTTTTATATATTAATAGTGTATCCATGTCTAGTGCTCGAGTATATATGTTTATGCATGCTTGTATGCTAAATTTCGTCGTTAAACAGTTTATGATGATTCACGAATTTAAAACATATATTACTGGTAAAAGGTATATGATATACATGTTTTTGAAAAGCTGGTGAAAAATCAATAATTTTTCATTTAGAAATCGCGTAATTTCGATGAACGAATCAAAAGATATGGTCAACTGAATTATGATTGACGTTAATTGAATTGCTTTTGAATCTGCAATTAATATTTAAACAACTTGTTTGTAAGATTGATAAATTGGATTTTTGAATATTACCAACCGAGTAAATGAATCCTTATATAAGGTACGTCTCGTTTTGTTGAACTATTGTCAACATTGACTTTTTGAAACGACTTTGGATAACTTTTGTATGTCGATCTCGAGCATTAGGATTATGATACACTATGACCTGACCTAGCTTGATAGACATTTATTGACCAACATATGTTCTCTAGGTTGAGATCTATGATTATTTGGTATTCCGAGTTTTCGGTCACATTTCGGTGAACGACTTTATGTGCTGCTAAGGTGAGTTTCATTTGCTCCCTTTTTAATTGTTTTTGCAATCTATATTTTTGGGCTGAGAATACATGCACTTTATTTTAAACGCAATGGATACAAGTACATACTAAATTCTACACCGAGTTTGAACCGAAAATCCCTTAGCTTTGGTAACTAGTAACTGCCAGTTATAAGAACTGGTGGGCGCGAGTAGTTATATATGGATCCATAGGGCTTGACATCCCCGTCTGTTCCAGGTATAGAAACCCTAGCCTGAACTATAAAACAGACGTATGCTATTTGAGGTTAGTACACGTTGGTTTGCGTGTATTTTACATGTTGGTTGCATGTATGTTAAAACAGGGGTACTTATTATAACGTTAAAGTTTAGTTACCAGGGTGCTCAATCTTGTAGAATATTTTGATAAACGTTTCTGGATGAAACAACTGAAATCTTGTGATCCACCTTTACGTACAGATTATGCAAAACGTTAAAACTATGAACTCACCAACCTTTGTGTTGACACTTGTTAGCATGTTTATTCTCAGGTTCCCTAGAAGTCTTCCGCTGTTTGCTTATATGTTAGACAAGCTATGTGCATGGAGTCTTACATGGCATATTTTTTTTCAAGGAAACGTTGCATTCACCAAATCATCACCATGTATCTTATTTTGACTGCATTGTCAACGGAAGTACTATTGTAAACTATTATTTACGGTGATTGTCTATATGTAGAAATCATCAGATGTCAAAAACCTTTGATTTAAATATTCATTTATGGTGTGCCTTTTCAAAAGAATGCAATGTTTACAAAATGTATCATATAGAGGTCAAATACCTCGCAATGAAATCGATGAATGACGTGTTCGTCCATATGGATTTGGAGCGATCATCACAGACCTCAAGCTCTGATACCAACTATGATGACCCGTCCAAATCCATTTGGACGAATACATCATTCATCGATTTCACAGTGAGGTACTGACATCTACATGATACGTTTTGTAAACATTGCATTCTTTTGAAAAGGCACACCATAATTGAATATCAAATTTCAAGGTTTTTGACGTTTGATGATTTATACATTTAGACAATCACCGTAAATAATAGTTTACAATACTACATTCGTTGTTAATGCAGTCAAAATAAGATACATGGTGATGATTTTGTGAATGCAACGTTTTCTCGAATAAAGCATGTATGACTGCATGCACATAGCTTGTATCACATATAAGCAAACATCAGAAGACTTCTAGGAACCTGAGAATAAACATGCTTAAAAGTGTCAACACAAAGGTTGGAGAGTTCATAGTTTTAATGTTGCGTATAATCTGTATATAAAGGTGGATTACAAGATTTCAGTTGTTTCATCCAGAAACGTTTATCAAAATATTCTACAAGATTGAGCACCCTGGTAACTAAACTTTAACATCTATATAATAAGTACCCCTGTTTTAACATACATGCAACTAACATATACAATACACGCAAACCAACGTGTACTAACCTCAAATAGCATACGTCTGTTTTATAGTTCAGGCTAGGGTTTCTATACCTGGAACAGACGGAGATGTCAAGCCCTATGGATCCATATATAACTACTCGCGCCTACCAGTTCTTATAACCGGCAGTTACTAGTTACCAAAGCTAAGGAATTTTTGGTTCAAACTCGGTGTAGAATTTAGTATGTACTTGTATCCATTGCGTTTAAAATAAAGTGCATGTATTCTCAGCCCAAAAATATAGATTGCAAAAGCAATTAAAAAGGGAGCATATGAAACTCACATTAGCAGCACATAAGGTAATTCACCAAAAAGTGACCAAAACTCGGAATGCAAAATTAAACGTAGATCTCAACCTAGAGAACATATGTTGGTCAATACATGTCTAATAAGCTAGGTTGGGTCATAGTGTATCACAATCCTAATGCTCGAGATCGACATGCAAAAGTTAACAAAAGTCATCTCAAAAGTCAACCTGACCCAATATGATCTTTAAATCTATACATGTTTATTAACATAGTATAAGTCTTGATAATTGAACGAATTTATAGTTTAACAAACTCAAAATATTATTTATTTCAGGAGCTATGTTATATTTAAATTATCATGGAAATCGAAAATATTTCATTATTTCACATAGTTTCCCAATACTTGTAAAATCAGATTATAGTGTTTATAAAACTTTAAAACATGATAAGACAGTCAACTTTGATAATTGTTCAACAAGACGAGACGTGCCTTATATAGAAATTCATTTACTCAATTAGTAATATTTGAAAATTTAATTTATCAATCTTATAAACAGTTGTTTAAATATCAATTGCAGATTCAAAAGCAATTTCAATTAATGTTAATCATAATTCAGTTGACCATAACTTTTAATCCGTTCATCGAAATCACGCGATTTCTAAATGAAAAGTTAATAATTTTTCGCCAGCTTTCCAAAAACATGGATATCATATACTTTATATTAGTAATATATGTATTAAATTTGTGATTCATTATAAACTATCTAACGACAAAATTAAAGCATACAAGCATGGATAAACATATATATACTCGAGCACTAGACATGGATACACTATTAAAAATATAAAAGATAAGATATGAGTGCTCACGTATCAATATTGAGATTCAATATTGCAGGAAAGTACGTAGATGCAACGGAGATGATAAACACTAGTTTGACCTCACGAGCTATTGATAGTGCTCCAAATGAACATATATTTAGTAGCAATATCCTTCCGATATGTAAAGTTTTCAGTTGCAATTGTTCTATTTTCAAGTAATATTCGTTTAAATAAATAAGTGCGAAGACAAAAGGCGAAAACGAAGATTTGAAGACGCAAACGTCCAAAAAAGCTCAAATGTACAAGATACAATCCAAGTGGTTCAATTTATTGATAAGAAACGTCTAAAAATGACAAAAGTACAAGTTGCGGAACACAAAGTACAAGATATTAAATTATACGAAAGGACGTTCGAAAATCCGGAACCGGGACATGAGTCTACTCTCAACGCGCGACGCAAGGGTGCAAAAATTACAAGTCAACTATGCACATAAATAAAATATAATATTTAAATAATTATTAAAATTATTTATATATTATATTATTATTTAATAATGTCGACAAGCAAAGATCCAAAATCATGTGAGCTGGAAATTCAAACTCCGCGACTCGCGGAGTTTGAAGGGTAAAAGTGCCGCAACTCGCGGAGTTTGAAATTTCAGAAATGTCCTATAAATATCAACGTTTTCTGCCGAGTTTTAGTACACCAAATAAATAATAATAATAATACTCTTGTTTGTTTCAATATTGTGATAGTTTGATTCAATAGATAGTCAATTAGGCCGTTCGATTTGAATATATCAATGGTTTTTGTTTGGTGAGTTGTTAGTTGTTGTTGTGACGTATTCAAACAGACTTGTTAAGATATATGTAATTTGTAATTCAATTAAATATTTCTATGGTTTCAATTTGTTCTTTATGTTTTTTGGCTAAGGAAAGAAAAACACTAGTCACTCAATTTATTAAATTTGTTAATTGTTAATGTTAATTATGACATATTAGACATAGGCATTACAAATCTTAATCAAAAGCAACTGATTATCGGATCTATCATCAATCAATCAATTCAATTCAATCAAACACATTAATACAAAGGGTTAAATCACATCGGGACATCGATCATAGAGATTAGTTTGGGTCTAAATGGACCTCGATGCCAACGCATATGCCCAACTTTTTATTGGGCTAATTGTTTTTTAATCACATATACAAACTTCATGTAGCCCAAATTTTTATTGGACTTATTGACTGGATAAGTTCTTACTTTGTTCAATGCACGACTTGCACGTTGTTAGTTTATGTGACATAATAGAGTTAAATAAAAGAATTTAACCGTATACAAGTTTTTAGTAAACAAAAGTTTGATTAATTAAGATACCTTCGTGTTGTACAAAAATTGTCTAATACAGAGCCAACAAATAGTTAAATTATTATTCGTATTTCAAGTTAAGGCCCACTTCCTAACTAGAAGTCATCGGACCCGTTAACAATCGTGAGCATTTAACGTAGATAGGCACCAGCTAGCCAATGGCGAAGCTAGTGGCACCTGCAATGAGCATCAACGGATAAAACATATGGCACCCGCAAATTTGTTTTATTGTTTATTGAATGCAAACGGTAAGAAATTGATATAAATACAAATCTTTTTTAAAATCAATATTTACCCAACAATAAATACAACCCATTACAACTATCATTTCACTACCAATTTACTTAACATTTCATACTACTCCGCTATCATTTTACCATCTCAATTTCATCCAACTTCTTCATGGCTCCGTGTTTCGTTAGATTCGACTTTCATTCGTAGTTTTTTTACCGACGACATGAAAGAATATTAGGGCGGTTCGAAACACACTTTGGAAGATATCGATGTTACCATCTTTGATTTTGGCAGCTTGTTCAATTTTTTAAGACGAAGCATTGATTGCGAGGCATCGGAGTTTGCATATTGGGATGAAGTCTCGAAGCTATTCGTGTTTCTTAAGCACAACGAAAAATGGTACGAAATATTTGAAAAAGCAATAATAACGAGAGTAGTAATGAGGGATACATGAGTGATGACACAATCGGGGACTAAATAGGAATGAACAATCTCAGAGGATAGTTTTCATAACTTAATCTTGTAAATTAATCATGTTTTCTATAGTAGCCATATTGGCTAACAACATGACACTGCAATCTTGACCCATATAAATCTAGTTCAATCCAAACTGGTCCATGTAAACAAAATACTTAAAAATGAGATGGGTTGGGTTCAATTTCAAAGTTATCAAAAATCTATTTTTAGCATGGTTATCATTTTTTTGTTTTCAATCACTTAAAAATTAAATTCTCTTATGCTGTATTATAATTATAATTATTGTAATTGTAATAGTGTAGTTTCTGTAATTTCTTTTAGCACAGTGATTATTTGTAAATCCGTCAAGACACAGAAACTTTTCAACTTACGATACTTAATATATAAGGTGAATTAGCTTCTATAGTTATTTAATAAAAAAAGTTATTGTTCACTATGATAATACAACAATATAAAGATTAAAGACATACACTAGTAAAAAATTATCAATACGAAATTTCAAAGGAAATTAAAGCATAAAGTTCTTTTACCACGTATTATATTTTCTAATTTTTTTCCTCAGCTTGTTCCCACATCGGTAAAAGTTCAAACTAAAACCCTATTTATAAAGCGCTTTTGTAAGTCATTTGTCACCGGGTTTGGTAACGCTTGCCTGTAACTCAAGTGAGGGTATTAAGATGATTGGATGGTTACTTAGTCAAGTTAGATTGGTTCTGCTGGAGTGTATACTAGCTTGCCCGTTCCAAGTTGTGAGTTGAACCATGTGGCTCGAGCGAAAGCTTGGGCCTCATGGATCCTAGAGTAGAGGGCATTGCGTAAGGCTGGTTTCACAGAGCTGCGAAAACCTCTCGCTCATGACAGTGGAAGGATAACGAGCTGGTTCTTCACAGGTCCATATAATCTGCTTGGCTGGCTTAATTAAACAGCCATTTTTGACTTTTTTTCATCTTATATTTCATCTTATAATCTGCTTGGTGCTTCACAGGTCCATTATACACGTTTTGCACTTTTGTAAATCATAATTATATCTTATTTTTAGTGATCGATCGTAACTCTATTTGAGTCTTATACTGCTAATAGTGATATAGACAAATTAAAGACACGTTTTTGCACTTTTGTAAATCATAATTGTATCTCATTTTTGGTGATCGACGTGTAACTCTTTTCGTGTTAGAGTTAGATAGGTGTGTGAGTTTGCCTTTCAAAAAAAAAAAAAAAATTTGTCTTTTCAAGTCTCGTAGTAGATATATCCCATCTCAAATAACTGAACAACCATTTTTTAGACTATTTTTTATAATCTGCTTGGTGCTTCACAGGTCCATTATACACGTTTTGCACTTTTGTAAATCATAATTATATCTTATTTTTAGTGATCGATCGTAACTCTATTTGAGTCTTATACTGCTAATAGTGATATAGACAAATTAAAGACACGTTTTTGCACTTTTGTAAATCATAATTGTATCTCATTTTTGGTGATCGACGTGTAACTCTTTTCGTGTTAGAGTTAGATAGGTGTGTGAGTTTGCCTTTCAAAAAAAAAAAAAAAAAATTGTCTTTTCAAGTCTCGTAGTAGATATATCCCATCTCAAATAACTGAACAACCATTTTTTAGACTATTTTTTTTCATCTTATACTGCAATAGTGATACAGACAAATTAAAGAAACATTTTGCATTTTTGAAAATCATAATTGTATGTCATTTTAAGTGATCGATCGTAACTCTTTTCGAGTCTCGTAGTAGATATATCCCATCTCAAATAAGTTGGGAGGACAAATTTTTTTTTTTTAAATCCTCATTCTACACTTGACAAGTGATTTTGCATAGAACTATTTAATGACGAGTATAAAATTTGGTTGCAACCGTCTCTTGATTGTTTTTTTTTTTTTTTTTTTTTTTTTGAAGTCGTTTCGGTAAGGTCAGATTTTAGGGGTTGTTTTAATTGTAATTTTGCATGTTTGTTTTCAAGTGACTTGTAGTAGATATATCACATCTCAAATAACTGAACAACCATTTTGCATAGAACTATTTAATGACGAGTATAAAATTTGGTTGCAACCGTCTCTTGATTGTTTTTTTTTTTTTTTTTTTTTTTTTTTTGGCATTTGAAGTCGTTTCGGTAAGGTCAGATTTTAGGGGAGTTTTAATTGTAATTTTGCGTGTTTGTTTTCAAATGACTTGTATTTATACAATGTATGTTAAAATACAATGCAAATTTAGAATAATATGGAATTAGTTAATGTATATGGGTAAAATATCTAGATATTAATATGTATATGAAAAATATCTAGATATTAAAATGTAAGGAAAAATCTAGATATTTATGTGTGTAAGAAATATCTAGATATTTATATGTATAAAAATATCTAGATATTTATATATATCTATGGAAATATCTAGTTTCTAGAAACTTCCATGGAGTAGTATAAATATAGGTGGGTGCTTCATTTGTGTAAGGTGTGAAAGTTGTGAGAGTGAAATAAGAAGTGAGTTGTGAAGAAGAGAAGAAGAGTATGAGTTAGCGAAAGTAGAGAAGAGAAAACTTGTAAGTAATATTGTAATTGTAATTTAATATAAGTGTTTTTGTTAAGTTTCCCGATCAAGCCTTAGTTTGTGTTTAAGTTCTTAGTGCACTTTTGTTGTTCTTATTATATGGTCGGCTCTGCCGCCTAAGTAATACATGGTCGGTTATATCGCCTAAAGATATATGGTCGACACTGTCGCCTAAGTACATTGTGCACTAAGGATTTATAAAATTAAAGGCTAACCAACGTCAAAGTGTTGGTGTAGTGAGTCTAGTATAGTCTAGGTCCTCTATAGTGGGTGTGTTGGGCTCATCGAAGCTTCCAACAATTGGTATCAGAGCGGGTCGTTCGGGACCATTGCTAGTGGAGGTACTCATCGGTAAACGTTGGATGTTTACATTGACTTGTTTTCACCAAGGCTCTAAGGGAGATTCTGTCGGAGCACAGTTAGGAACTGTGAAAGCTCATCGGTCTGGGACCAAGCTTATTGGACGTTGGACGTCATGATGGCATATCTTGCAAGTACGAGCAGTGGAATCAAGAGTCTCAATAACCACAACTATGCTTATTGGCGGACTTGTATAGAATCCTACCTACAAGGACAGGATTTATGGGAAATAGTTGCTGGCAGTGACACAACGCCTCCACCGAAAGAAAATGCTGAAGCCTTAAGAAAATGGAACATCAAGGCCGGGAAGGCTTTATTTATATTGAAGACTACAATCGAGGAGGATCTATTGGAGCACATCCGTGACGAGAAAACACCAAAGGCAGCTTGGGAAACTTTTGAAAAATTATTTTCAAAGAAGAATGAAGCACGCCTCCAGCTCTTGAAAAATGAACTCGCAGTTATCTCACAAGGAAGTTTGTCTATTTCCCAGTATTTCACCAAGGTGAAATCTATTTGCCGTGAGATATCTCAGCTTGCTCCTGAAGAGAAAGTGAGTGATGCAAGGATGAAGAGAATTATCATCCATGGCTTAAGATCCGAGTATAATGGATTTATAGCCGCTGTGAGAGGATGGCCTACTCAACCATCATTAATAGAGCTGGAGAATCTATTGGCTAATCAAGAGGCATTAGCCAAGCAGATGAATAAAGTAACCATAAAATACGGAGAAGATGCACTCTTCACCAATAAGAAAAAAGCAACATCTCGAAGACAAGAGGCGATGAAAGAAAGTAAGACATATGGGTGGAAGGGTCACCCAAAATCAAAAGACAACGCTTCAGGGGGAGATCAACAAGGAAGAAGAGATCATCGCCAACAATATGGGGAAAATGATAAGAGAAAGAATGGTGAATGCTTCAATTGTGGCAAGAAGGGTCATTTTGCTCGAGATTGTAGATTCCCCAGAAGGCGAACTTTCGAAGGAAATGTGTCCGCCGCAAGAGATGAGAAGAAAGAGGTCACATTCGAAGCAACCATTAATGAGGAAACATGGGATGCAGAAGCTGGACTCTCTGTTGAAGCTGACATAGATGATCAAGCTCTTGCAGCAACCTTAAAGTCAAAAATAAACTACAAAGATGATTGGATCATTGATTCTGGGTGCTCAAATCATATGACCAATGATGAGACGAAGCTGTAAGAAATGGATGATTACAAAGGAAAGAGAGTCGTGTTGACAGCCGACAATTCAAGGTTGTCTATTTCTCACATTGGAAAGACAATAATTCCAAATGAAGTCGACTCTCATAAGCTCCAACTCGAGAAGGTGTATCTTGTCCCTGGCCTAAAGAAGAATTTACTATCAGTACCACAATTGACAGCAGAAGGGAATTATGTGCTCTTTGGACCAGAAGATGTGTTCGTATTCAAGAGAGTAAAGGTGGTTGGCAATCCAGTTATGCATGGAAGAAGAATAGAATCGGTCTATGTATTATCTGCTGAAACAGCTTATGTGGATAAGACTCGAAAGAATGAGACGGGTGATCTTTGGCATGAACGTCTTGGGCATGTGGGCTACAACAAGTTAAAGGAGATGATGGTGAAACACATAGTAAATGGGCTTCCTCAAATTGATATCCGAACAGATACAATATGTGTTGGATGTCAATTTGGAAAAGCTCACCAATTGCCATTCAAGGAGTCACAACATCAGTCCAAGACACCACTAGAGCTAATACACTCAGATGTCTTCAGCCCAGTGAAACAAACATCACTTGGAGGTATGAAATATATGGTGACATTCATTGATGACTTCTCAAGATATGTGTGGGTTTACTTCATGAAGGAGAAGTCGAAGACTTTTCTGAAGTTTAAAGAGTTCAAGAACAAGGTAGAAAGTGAGCTCAATACTAAGATTCGATGCTTACGCACAGATAATGGAGGAGAATATTTATCAACCGAGTTCAATATCTATCTTGAGAAGCACAAGATCAGAAGGTAATTAACTTGCCCTAATACTCCACAACAGAATGGAGTGGCAAAACGTAAGAATCATCATCTTGCTGAAACCTGTCGAAGTATGCTTCATGGTAAGAATGTACCAGGAAGATTTTGGGCCGAATGTATGAGGACGGCTTCATACGTGATTAACTGACTCCCACAAACAAAGTTGGGATATATTTCACCATATGAAAGATTATGGAAGATCAAGCCAACCGTCAACCATCTCAAGGTTTTTGGATGTGTATGCTACGTCTTCGTACCAGATCATCTACGAAGCAAATTTGATAAGAAGGCAATTCGATGCATTTTTGTCGGTTATGATGAATCAAGAAAAGGATGGAGATGTTGTGATCCAAATACTGGAAAGTGTCATACTTCAAGAAATGTGGTATTTGATGAAGCTTCTTCATGGTGGTCACCTCAAAAGATAGAGCTTCCAGAATCTCATGGATTAGAAGAAGTTCCAGAAGAGAAAGAAGAACATAAAGAGCACATATCGGATCCAATTAAAGAAGGAGATGGATCGTACTCTAAGGAAACGAGTCCATGGAAAACTGGGGTACATCAATCTACATCCGAAGAGGTTCGTCCAAGCCAAATGGATGCCGAGGAGCATGTGCAAGATTTACGGAGATCAACAAGGCCGAGGCAACCTAATCCGAGGTATGCCAATGCTGCTCATGTGGATGAATCAATACCTATTGAGCCTTCCACTTATGAAGAAGCAGCACAAAGTCAAGAATGGCTGAAAGCAATGGAAGAAGAAATTAATGCACTAAAAGAAAACCAGACATGGAGTTTAGTTCCAAAGCCAAAAGATGTAAAACCAATATCTTGTAAATGGGTTTACAAGGTGAAGACTCGATCAGATGGCTCCATTGAAAGGTATAAAGCTCGACTTGTTGCTAGAGGTTTTTCTCAACAATATGGGCTGGATTATGAAGAAACGTTTAGTCCAGTGGCGAAGATCACAACAATTCGAGCTCTACTAGCTTTAGCCGCTAGCAAATCTTGGAAGTTGTGGCAGATGGATGTCAAGAACGCTTTCTTACATGGAGAACTTGACAAAGAAATTTATATGGAGCAACCAAGAGGCTTTGAAAACAAGTTCCATCCTGACCATGTCTGCAAATTAAAGAAAGCACTATACGGCTTAAAGCAGGCTCCAAGAGCTTGGTACGGGAAGATTGGCGAGTTCTTGGTATAAAGTGGTTTCACAGTTGCTAATTCAGATTCTAGTTTATTTGTGAAACAAGATCAAGGAAAACTAGCCATAGTGCTAGTATATGTGGATGACTTAATCATCACGGGAGATCACTATGAGGAGATCCAAAGAACAAGAGAGAATCTATCTATCAGATTTCATATGAAGGAGCTTGGAGAACTCAAACATTTTCTTGGACTCGAAATAGAGCAGAAAAGAGAAGGATTATTTCTGGGACAACAGAAATATGCGCGAGATCTTTTACAAAAGTACGGAATGCTTAATTGCAAACCTATCTCAACTCCGATGGATCCGAATACAAAACTACGAGCAGATGAAGGAAAAAGTCTTCAAGATGTTACCATGTATCGAAAGATGGTCGGAAGTCTTATTTATCTCACACTAAGCCGGCCAGACATATCTTATGCAGTTGGAGTGGTTAGTCGATACATGAGCAATCCGAAGAAGCCTCACCTTGATGTTGTACGACGCATCTTAAGGTATGTTAAAGGCACTATTAACTTTGGTATTTTATACAAGAGAACAAAAGAATGTCACGTGACTGGATATTGTGACGCCGATTATGCTGGAGACTATGATACACGACGATCAACAACTGGATACATGTTTAGTCTTGGATCGGGAGTAATATCATGGTGCAGCAAGAGACAACCAACTGTATCCTTATCAAGCACCGAAGCAGAATATCGATCGGCAGCATCAGCAACACAAGAAATTACTTGGTTGAAGCAGCTAATGGAAGATCTTCATCAATCAACAGATTATCAAGTAAAGCTTTTCTGCGATAACTTATCAGCTATACGTCTAGCAGAAAATCCAGTCTTTCATGCGAGAACAAAACATATAGAAGTGCACTATCACTATGTTCGCGAGAAGGTCCTTGAAGGGGAGATCAAGATGATGCCAACAAAGACAGATGAACAGGTTGCAGATATATTCACCAAGAGCCTAAGTAAACCGAAGTTTACAAAATTCAGAGAAACACTTGGAATGGTCTGCAAGACATCGTTGGAAGAAAATTTGCATTGAGGGGGAGTGTTAAAATACAATGCAAATTTAGAATAATATGGAATTAGTTAATGTATATGGGTAAAATATCTAGATATTAATATGTGTATGAAAAATATCTAGATATTAAAATGTAAGGAAAAATCTAGATATTTATGTGTGTAAGAAATATCTAGATATTTATATGTATAAAAATATCTAGATATTTATATATATCCATGGAAATATCTAGTTTCTAGAAACTTCCATGGAGTAGTATAAATATAGGTGGGTGCTTCATTTGTGTAAGGTGTGAAAGTTGTGAGAGTGAAATAAGAAGTGAGTTGTGAAGAAGAGAAGAAGAGTGTGAGTTAGCGAAAGTAGAGAAGAGAAAGCTTGTAAGTAATATTGTAATTGTAATTTAATATAAGTGTTTTTGTTAAGTTTCCCGATCAAGCCTTAGTTTGTGTTTAAGTTCTTAGTGCACTTTTGTTGTTCTTATTATATGGTCGGCTCTGCCGCCTAAGTAATACATGGTCGGTTATACCGCCTAAAGATATATGGTCGACACTGTCGCCTAAGTACATTGTGCACTAAGGATTTATAAAATTAAAGGCTAACCAACGTCAAAGTGTTGGATTAGTGAGTCTAGTATAGTCTAGGTCCTCTATAGTGGGTGTGTTGGGCTCGTCGAAGCTTCCAACAATGTATTCAGTTGTTATTGATGTTTCAATGTGTCAAATAGATCGTATGATCTATCGATCGAAAGATGTTGGGTGTGAGTCAATATTGTAATACAATTAAATGTTTTTAATCTAATTTAGGTTTATCAAAAAGAAAATGACTCAAATACTGACCTGCAGAGAATATATACAGTACATTTTATTGCAAATCAATTTGTTGAATAAAAAGATCATTTAAAATATTTATATTTTCTTGCCTTTTTTATTTACCTATACATACTAATATTGATTGATCATCATACTTTTAAGTTTTGTTCATTTAATTATATTATATTTTACAATTTATGATAATGAAACAAACTTGCGTGATAAAACTTGGTGATGCATTTTTATAGTGGCAATTTGTATTTCTAATTTATATACGTAGTACTAATAAAATTGATCAAATTTTTAGTTAGATTCATATATTGTATTTTACGTAGGTCGTGCAAATTTTTATATTCCCTTAGTTATACATATTTTAATATCTATATTAGTCTTTCCCATTTTATTTATGCGGATGATGTTGTGATTTTTTCGGATTGGAATGCCATAGAATTGAGGCGAATTCTTCTTATCTTGGAAGTGTTTCACAAAACTTCGGGTTTAAGGTTGAATGTTAATAAGTCGAATGTCTTTGAAATTGGTGTAGATCATATGGAGGTGGAAACATTCGCTAATGCTACGGGCACCCGAGTAGGTACGTTTCCTACGACTTATTTGGGTATTCCCATTGGTTCTAATATGAATATGGTTTCGAATTGGGAATCGCTAGTAGTTAAGTTTCGTACGAAGCTGGCCACTTGGAAAGCGAATCTTATGTCGGTTGGTGGTAGATTGACTCTTATAAAATCTGTAATGGGTAGTTTGGGGATTTATTGGTTCTCATTGTTTAAATGCCTCGTTACTATTATTAAACATCTT
Source organism: Rutidosis leptorrhynchoides (assembly GCF_046630445.1). Taxonomy (NCBI): domain Eukaryota; kingdom Viridiplantae; phylum Streptophyta; class Magnoliopsida; order Asterales; family Asteraceae; genus Rutidosis; species Rutidosis leptorrhynchoides. Next base: position 78,163,596 of record NC_092337.1, on the reverse strand, counting down.
GAATCGATACGAGCTACATTCTTTTGGGGTGGAAGTAATTCGACCAAAAAAATGTCTTGGGTTAAATGGGAGAAAGTTTTAGCTTCGTTTAATAAAGGCGGGCTCAATATTGGAAGTCTTAAAGCATTTAATTACGCCTTAGTATTTAAATAGTGGTGGCGTTTTCTAAAGAGCCCGAATGCTTTATGGACTAGAGTTATGAAGTCGATCCATGGCCATAATTTTTTTGATGCTACTGTTGGCTCATCTACATGGTCATCGATCACTAATTGTTGCTCGAAATTGGTCTCTAATCAGACACTTCCTTCTGATTCTTTTCGGATTCTTGTGGGCGATGGTCACAACATACGTTTTTGGCACGATTTATGAGTTGGAAATGAACCTCTTTCTTATCGTTTTAATAGAATTCTCCACCTTGATTCTACACCTAACGCAACCATCTCGGATAAATGGGTTAACGGTAATTGGGTGTTCACTTGGGTTAGAGATAACTTAGGTGGAAGAAATGAAACTCTTATAAACACTCTTCTCGAGACTATTGGTAAACTGGTGCTAAGTGATCGGCCGGATTCATGGTTGTGTTCGTTTTCTAATGACGGGTGTTATACGGTGAAAAAAGCGAGAGAGTTGATCGATGATAAGTTACTTCCCACATCGCAGATTCACACGGTTTAGTACGACTTTATCCCTAGAAAAGTTAATGTTTTTTTATGGCGTTTTCGTTTAGATTCCCTCCCGGTTCGTTGGAATCTTTCCGCGAAAGGGATTGATGTTGCTTCGATTGCTTGCCCGTCATGTATTAATGGGGTAGAAACTAGAGACCACTTATTTTTCGATTGTGATTTGGCTCGTGATTTATGGCGGAAAGTTCGTGTTTGGCTCGATTGTGATATGCCTCATTTTGTTTCATGGGATTCTTTTTTGGTATGGTTAGAAGGTGTACGTTTACGGTCTTCTTCCAAGGAAAGGATCATTGCGGTTATGGTGACGTCGTTATGGGCTCTTTGGCGATTCAGGAACGGCCTCGTTTTTTCAGATTCTTTTTGTAACAAGAGTAGTTTATTTGATTTTGTTAGATTAATTACTTTTCGTTGGATTAAAAATAGAGGTCATTTAGTTTCCAATTGGAACTCATGGCTTGCTATACCTTTGTAATCATCCCTTAGCACCTTGCTAGGGATCGCTTTTATTTAATATAATTATTCTTTGGCCGTAAGAAAAAAAAAATAAACGTAAATCAAAATTTTCTGGATATCACATATAGATAAATACTTGATTAAATTTCTTCGGTTAATGAATTAATTTCCTTCACACAGTGGAGTGGAATTATCGTAACATCGTTAATGAGCATAAAAATTATATATTTACTTTAAACTGAAGATTATTGAAACTTTAAAGTGACGATTATTGAAATTTACAGCACGTTTAATAATTAAATTGTGACCTTGCCTAATAGTTTTTTTTGTTTTTTTTTTTGAACGACAAAATTTTATTAATAAACATAACAAGTCAACAATTACAAAAAAGAAACTAGCAAGGGGCTAGAACCAAAAAAGGGAGAGAAAAAAACAACTAAAAGCAAAACCAAAAATGGACAAAAGTTAACACGTTTAATAATTTAAATCCTACCTATAATGGACAAAAGTTACATAAACATGTTATATGAGTTATTCATTCATTACACATACCTTATAATATGATACCAACTTTTTTTTATTTATGTTGAACGAAATATGTGGTAGTTAATTAGTAGTAGTAATAGTTAGTTATAAATCCCCGGGAAATTACATTAAGATAGTCCCGGGTCTCTCTCTTTAACAGCAGCTCCGCTCACTGAATTAATTCCGGCAAATGGCTTCCTCTGCAAATGTTCCGTTCGTCGTCTTCTTGTTATTGTTCCTCGTAACCTCGTCATGTTGCAATGCAGATGATAGTAAACAACAAGAGTTGGTTCTGACTCTTGATCAATCCAACTTCACACAAACTATCACCAAACATGATTTAATCCTCGTCGATTTTTATGCACCTTGGTACGTATGTAACGTTACTCTTGTTTTATATATGCCTTCATGTTGTTAGACGTATTGTTGTATTGGATGGATTGGATTAACGTGAGATTTGTTATTTGAGTTTTGCTTGTCTATGCTCGTGCGATATGTTAAGCTTCATTTAATGAACTCGAAATTTCCCCAAATCAGAATTTGTAATTAATGAACGCATAATAATGGTAAATATCATATTGAACCTATGAGTATTAACTGCTGATGATATGATATGATAGTAATATATAAGAATACTTCGACTTAAATAAATACACATTAACGTGCGTCAAACAGGCAAAATTAGCAAAATTGAGAAATCGTTATAATTTTCGTTGTTGTTGCCGATACTTTTATCAGTGGCGAGTTTAGGTTAGTGTCGTGGAGTCACGGGACACCACTAGTGTATAAAGTTTACGTAGAAAATACTCTTTAAATTCTATAGGACACCACTAAATATAACTATAGGACCTCATATGTTTTTCGAATTTATAGTTTTTCGTTTCAATTTTTTAGGACACCACTAAATTTAACTACTCGGACCACATATAATTTTTGAATTTGTAGATTAAACAACCACTAAAATAACATTCAAATATAATTACTACTTGAAAAAAAAAATTCGGGACCCATCGAGTCCTGATCCTGGAATCGCCACTGACTTTTATATTGTTGTTTAGTTGTTGATAACTAAACTAATGCATGGGAATGATCAGTAAGCATGCAATTACATAACTAATTACTGGTAATCAACTTTTAAGATCTGATTTAAGAGGTGTTTGGATCATATATAGTGATGATTGCATATTCAAAATTAGATTAATCAAATCAAGTATTTAACTTTTAGATACCAACTAGTCCTTCAAATCTTGTAATTTTTGGCTTAAAACTCTGAATTAAAAAGTTGTATCACGCCGGTTTTACCAAAACTTAAACTAATTATTTTGCTGATACACATCTTGAAATGTGGTATTTTGATTTGTAATATATTAACATTTATCATATAATTCTCATTTTGTCACCAGGTGTGGCCACTGCAAGAAACTTGAGCCAGAGGTAATAATCCATTTCTATTTAAATTTTAGTTAGTACAACATTTAATTGGTTACATATACTCATTATGATCTTATAACTTGTTTAATAAATTCAGCTTGAGAAAGCTGCTTCGATATTGCGTACAAATGACCCCCCGATTACTCTTGCAAAAGTTAACTGCGATGACGAAAAGAACAAAGATCTTGCAACCGAGTACGACATAAAAGGTTACCCAACACTTAAAGTCATAAGAGATAAAGGGAATACTATTAAAGATTATAAAGGACCTAGAGATGCAGAAGGAATCGTTTCTTACTTAAAGAAACTAACGGGACCCGCTTCTATCAAAATTGAATCTGCCGAAGATGGTAGTCGTCTTATTGATGGCGATAACATTGTTATTGTAAGTCTATCACACCATTCATAAATTCTTACCCATTTTGACATGTATCAGAACATTACCCATTTTGACATGTATCAGAAAACTACCCATTTTGACATTGACATGTATCAGAACACTACCCATTTTGACATGTTACCTGCAGCCCATTATATGTGGCAAACTGTCAACTAATGTGCAATTTGTTTGTTTGTTCTCTTAGGTTGGTATATTTCCTGAATTATCTGGAGAAAAGTTCACTACTTTTTTAACGCTAGCTGACAAACTACGATCCGATTATGATTTTGCTCATACATTAGATGCTAAATTTTTACCACGAGGTGATTCGTCTGTTTCTGGACCTATTGTTCGTTTATTGAAGCCTTTTGATGAACTTGTGGTAGATTTCGAGGTACGTTTTACATTCGACAGTTGATCGTGATTATGATTACTTCCTTTCAAAAAGGATTAACATTTTTTGCAGGATTTTAAATTGGAAGCCTTAGAGAAGTTTGTTGAGGAAGCAAGTGTTCCTACTGTAACTATCTTAAATAACGATCCAAAGAATCATCCGTACGTCCTCAAATTCTTGAACACTCCCAAAACGAAGGTGAAAAAAAGTTACTTGATTCATAATTCTTTTATTTGTTAATATATTTTAGAGATTTTGTAACAAAATATTGTGGAATTGGTAGGCTATGCTTTTTGTGAACTTTAGTAGCAAGCCTTTTAGTGATTTCGAATCCAAATATCATGATATCGCTAACAAGCACAAGGGAACGGAATTAAGTTTTTTTATGGGAGATGTTGAGGCTAGTGAAGGTGCTTTTCAGGTTGAAATCTCTCGATCCGTATTCATTTTGAAGAATATCTAATCAAAATGCTGATACTTGATTAATCATAAATGTTTCACCTAACAGTTTTTTGGACTTAGAGAAGAACATGTTCCTGTTATCCTTATAAACAATGAAAAAGAGAAATTTGTGAAACCGAATCTAGAGCCTGATCACATCGAGTCATGGCTGAAGGATTACAAGGTGATTCTTTCCAATAAATTTATTTTTTAAGTATTAAATAATTTTGGATTGTAATTACGCGCGGTAGTATATTTTTAATAAAATTTTTGAATAAACATGTAGGATGGAAAAGTTGCACCATTTAGGAAATCGGAACCTGTACCCGAGGTTAATGATCAGCCAGTTAAAGTGGTTGTTGCAGACAATTTCGATGAGCTCGTCTTTAAGTCAGGGAAAAACGGTACACAAAGCGTTAGTTAAGTAGTCAAATTATTCAGATCAGTTAGATTATGGGTCAGGCTATTCTGGTCCAAATCTGACCCGTTTATAAGACTAGTTTCATTTTTTGCATCAGCAACCACTAATGAAACGCTACATAATTTACAGTTCTGGTGGAGTTCTATGCTCCGTGGTGTGCACATTGCAAAAAGTTGGGTCCAGTTCTCGATAAAGTTGCTGCTTCATTCGCAAAATGTCCTGATGTTGTCATCGCTAAATGTGTAAGACTTCCAAACATTTAAAAATAAATAAATAAATAAATAAATAAATTAATCATAACTGTAAGCTTTTTTAATGTTAAGCTCAGTCGGTGCGTATTTGGTTACTTTGTATAGGATGCTACTGCAAATGATATTGTTTACGAAGGAATCGAAATTAAGGGGTACCCGACATTGTACTTAAAGACAGAAAGCGGAAAGTTGCTGCAATACACAGGAAAAAGAAAGAAGGATAAGATTATCGATTTTATAAAGAAGAACAAGGATAAAGCAATACAGCAAGATTCTGCAAAGGATGAACTGTAGTTTAGGTAATTACTAAATCTCTAGAATGGAAGAGAACCCCCTTTAAAATATATGACTGTGGAGCAATAAGCTCTGAACATAGGTGGCAATTTCAACCCATTTACTTCTTGGTGGGTCAATCGGGTTACATTTTGTCACTGACAGGTTACAAGGATAAACTATTTGACATTAACTAGTTATTTTTATGAAACAGGTGCAGGAATCTTCTTTTGGATCAGGATAAACTATTTGACATTAACTAGTTATTTTTATGAAACAGGTGCAGGTATCTTCTTTTGGATCACTCGAATGGATACCCACGGGCAGCTAACGAACAAGAGATGGAAATTTCAATATAGCTGTTTCCTTGCTGTCTATCTTCCCAAGCGGCCAAGATCTTATATGATATCAACTCTAGTTAAGTTAAAATAAGACCAATGATTTGTAGTTTTTACTTTTTACAATAGATGCATAGCAGCCATCGACGATGTAGTCATCTTTTTGCTAAACTTTCATTAGGAAGTAAATGGTTATTTTGTTACTCCGTATTTGTGTTTGATAATCTCCCTGATATGAAAAACCAATATTGCTCACAACAAAAGATGATAGCATTGAAAACTTAATAACTTTTCGCAATTAAAATTAAGTATCTAAGCTTTTATGTTTAACTGAACACCTCCAAAATTGTCATATCAGCTATCCACAGTACCGCTCCATTCATACTTATGCCATGAATCAGACATGATGAATATTACGGTCGATACAACGAGTAGATCACATTTAGACGCAGTTATTTCTTTAGCTATAGGAGAAAAATCAAAACTAAAAAGAATATACACATTCAACAAAACTAAACCTTTCAAGCATGTAATAATTGAACATACAAAAGGAAATAGGCAAAAGATGGGATCAAAAGCAATGACATGATATTCTTCTTTCGTGTGGTAAATTCGTCCGATCAAAATATTGGATGTAAATAATATCAAGTTTCCAACATACCAGGAGATTCGTCTTTTGTTTATAAGTCTTCAAGTAAAGTAGACTGTGGTTGTTGATCTATAGATTATTATATCATTTGAGCTTCACCAAAAGGATTAGATGAACATTTCTTTTAAATATAGATCTCAGCTCTTCATTGGCTTCAACACCTATTCTCCTGAAAAAATGTTAAATCTTGTGAGATTTATTAAATTTATCTGCCAACATCATAAACACTTAATTACGCTTAAACAAACCAAAACTCCCTTAAAAAATCCATAAGAAAAAGTGAATTTTGAAGTGTAAAAAGAAAGATTACCCAATTTTACAACCATTTTTGCCGACTATGATTTTGCGCTGGCTCATTTTGTTGGTAATGAAATGCTGCTCAATCCTTACAGACCCATCACGCAATTCCTTCCAATCTATTAATCGATGTTCAACATCATACGGTACCTCCTGTTACAAATCACCTTGTTATACCACCTCACCATTCACCAGTATCGAACATAATTACAAAATTTGTCTAAAAATAATCTTTTTTAATTGAAATAATTTGGGAGGTAGAATGCCCATTTGACAAGTTAAAGATACGATAATAAAAAACACGAATCGACTCATTTGGCCATTAAGATGTAAATGGGTTAAAATTGCACCTCTGTTAACATATAAATTCGCCGAACAATACCTGATGAATATGGTCTAGAAATCTTTCCCTAACAACTTCGAGTGATATATTCTTCATGACATCATCAGTCATGTTTAAAGGATCTTCATCCCATGGTCTTTTAATCGCCTATACAAATTAAAAACAATTATTACTAAAAACAACAAAACATCACTGTGCACAAAATGGAAATGCGAAATAAAAGAACTCGCAAGTAGTAAAATACATGCCTGATCCATCAAATATTCAGTAAGATCTTTGACCCCGGAGCCCTTTAGTCCAGATATCATAAAATACCTGATATGAACAAAGTTGAAAATATAACTTATACAATACAAGTTCTAACAAATGGACGAAAAAAATCATTGAATTAAAAAAAAAAAAAAAAGTACTTCTCGTATCCGGGAAGATCTTTGAACTGGTCAGCAACCGTTAGCAAATCTTTCTTTTTCTCTACCAAATCCACCTTATTCATGCATAATATCCGTTTTTGTTTTGGATGTACTTGTGAACCCATTCGTTTAATAAGTCCAATCACTCTTTTATCGGGCCTGTGTACATAATATACACATAAATACGGGATAGGTATTGATTTAATAGCACTGGACAATAAAGAAAGTAATCAAACACAGACTAGTGAAGTGCCCTTATAATAAAAAGTTTACTTTTGAACTTGGAGAATCATAAAAGATAATCGCTTGATATATTCTAAAGGATACGCATAAGTTCGGTATTAACCTGGTGAGATGTCTATGGACATCAAATAGAACAACGAGCACGTCATAAAGATCCATTGAACTCCATGCACTATCAACACGAACTTTGATGTCAGATTTTGGGAGTCCGACACTTCGCATAATTAGCCCCGGGGTGTCGAAAAAACACTGTTCACCAAATAAAACTATGTGAGGATTAATGCAACATAAGATTAAGATATTGTAAGAAAATAGATCATCATATAAGCTAATATAGCATTGTAGAATGTCATAAGCTACAACAGGTAATGAGATGTCGAGAAGCACCAAAATAAAAACAAATAACAATAAGTAAATACTGTAGATGAAAAGAAATATATAAGTTAGTCAACTATAACTAAGTATATGTATATTTTAAAACAAACGTTTGAAGCTAAACTCATTAAAAACATTGAAAAACCTAGTGACAGTTTTATATATGGGATATCCAATAGCATAATATTCATTCGAGTGTTTCATGTTTTAGGTAACATTGTAAAGGTATTTTAGACTATCAATACCTAACAACTCATTTTAAATCGTACTACAAAGACACATGAACATAAAAACTGTTTCTTTTCAGAAAAAACGTACTATTTGAGTTTTGCCTTTCGTCATCACTCCTAACACTTCATGTGTAGTTGTGTTCGTCTTTCGTGAAACTGCAGCAACCTTTGTCCCAACCTATAAGTATTCAAAACAAAACTCAGCAAACAAATGTGAATAATATCAATTAATTAATCTGATCTAATCCAACTTCAAATAAAAGCAATTAACTTGTCCGTCCGAGTAATAATTAAGTACTTCAACTTGGCCTTTAATATGAAAAACAACTAATTTTCAAGATCCACAAGACCACAACTACCAAATGTTTCTTGTAAGTATACATATTCATATCAACCGAGACTGGTCTATTTCGATGTGCACTATCGAAACGATGAATATCATATTCATAATCATATAATCAACTTAAAGACATTCGAATACGCAACATTTCAAAAAACAAATTAATAAACAAACAAACAAACCATGAAATTAGTAAGAGCAGATTTGCCAGCATTAGGAGCACCAATAATTCCAACTGACAAAGATAACTGATCTTCCTCTTTAACAATTTCATCATCCTCACTCTCAGTTTCATCACCTTCAGCAACTGCAGCTTCGAGTAACGACTTCGAAAGAATCATAGTACGACGTCGTTTTTCTTCCTGTTCAATCATTCTCTCATTCTTAGTCTTACCTTTTTTCTTATATTTCCTCTCTTTCACAATCTTTTCATGTTCTTCAGCAAATAAAGTCTTGTTAACTTTTTTACGATACTTTTCGTCCCAAGTTGATTCTCGATTTCTAGTCTCATTTGATCCTAACCCTAAACCTGAATTTATATTTGGTAATTCATATTCACTGCTATCGAATCCAAAACTGCCGCCATTGTTGTGATTCGTATTGAATTCGTGCAATTCTTCAGATTCGGAAACTGGAGTTTGTTCTAAGGTTTGTGATGAAATGAATCGGAAGAGGAAAATTGGGGGTTTTGAAGTGGGGTTTTTGAGAGTTTTAATAAAGTTTAAAGCTTTCATGGTGAGGATGTAATTAGCTATGAAAACATGCAAGTTTAGTGATGGATTCACGTATTACATGAAAATAGATCGAGAAATTGGATAGATTAGTTGATGAACTGAGTAGAAAAATGGGGGCGAGCAAAAAAAAGGGTTCTATTGAGGGTTTAAGATTGTTGCAGAGATGATTAAACTCGTTTTGCAAGAAAGGTCCTCATGGTCTTGAAAATTACAAAACAGACCCTGGATTGGATGAGAATCAAACCCGACGTGATGACCATGGACTAATTGGATGACCCGAACCCATAAGGCAATTAGATGGGTATAAAAACGCCACTTCCATTTTAAGATTAACGAAAGGTATAAGCTCTTAATACTACTAATCCACAAACCTCCCCTTTCTCGATAAGCCATAGCAACGTCCCACTTGACCAAAACAAAATTCTTTAGTTTGATTGACATCTCTAGATAAATTCAGTTTTTAAATGGAATTTGAGTTGAACCACAACTTAAATGTGTTGTGTTATATAAATTCAATTTGGGTGGTTTTTATTGTGATTTCAAGTAGTCGTTTCGGGTACTTTCAAATAGTAATTTCAGGTGATTTGGGTAAAGGTCAGATGATTTCAGGTTGTTGTGTTAGGTGTTGATGCCTTCGGGTTATTTTTGATACCTTATCAAGCATATACGCATACATGAGTGCGGATTCGAGTATATGTGTGTGGCTAGGTCGATTTGAAGATACTCTGTTCCGGATACCGTGATAACTCTAGCCGAGATAAGAATTTGCTAGAGGGTGGTTTATGGTCGATTCTTGTTTTGTTGCCTTTTTGGCAGTTGAGTATTTAATCATATAATGTATTTTATTCATCTTGAAATCTTGTTTGGATAAGGACTAGGTTTAGATATATATAGTCGAACCTTATCTTGGGGAATCATCATGGATTCATGGATGAGAGACTATAAATATTCGGTCAAACAGTGAGTTATGTTGGACTTTATTTTGGGCTCCAATCCTCAACCATCATCAAATGAAAAGACGATAATGTTCCATGTCTTATTCTTTGTCACGTGCTTATCATGTGCATATTATTTTTAAGTCCCCATCTAAAGTCGTACACCGTTTAGGTTGCGACGTCAAACTTTTCATTCCCGTTGTTCGTTTCTTATAAGAGCATTTCCAACGGTAATCGTGCTCGGCTGCCCTCAAACCTGACCTTTGAGGGCGCCGATGGTATTCACACCGCCCTTGGCCCGCCCTCGATTACCTCTCTCCATTTCACCCGGGTTTTGTCACTTTGAAGCATAATCGAGCACGAGTTAATTTGTTTTTTGTTATATCCTTTCAATTTCATTTCACTAGTATCAACTCCTTAGTTTGGTAAAAAAAAATGTTTTTAAAGGTTTTTAAAATGGAAAAGGGTAGATGAGGAAGAAGATGATAGATGAGAGAGTAGCTAAAAATAATAAATAATAAATGCTCATTATGTTACATTGTTGGAAAAAATATATGCAATGTATTAACCAAAAGGGAGGCATTATTTATATTCTTATTTAAGTTTAGACCAATTTTGTTAGGATTAATATTCCATATATATGTATAGTATGAATATACATATAAATAATAATTTTTACTCGTATTATGTTAATATAAATAAAAATAATAAACGTAAATAAATCCTATATAATAATAATAATAATAATAATAATAATAATAATAATAATAATAATAATAATAATAAAATGTGAGGAAGGATGTTATGGTTAGAAGTGTTTAGTTATGAGTATGTGATAGGAGGAAGTGTAGATGAAATGGAGAGAGAAAGTTTATGTGACATTGATGTGGCGGTGGAGAAAGATGTCATGGTTGGAAATGGTCTGAAGAGAGAGTATTCCTCGATCATTGATTACCGCATCTGTAGAGACCTATCCTAATCCATCCACACGAAGTCCATATCGATTATAAACGATTCACAACAGTTGATTACATCGCGAGGTACTTGACCTCTATATGATACATTTTACAAACATTGCATTCGTTTTTGAATAGTCAATCTTTCATTACATCGAAAGTTGACGGCATGCATACCATTTCATAATATATCTAACTATAATTGACTTAACAATAATCTTAATGAATTTAACGACTCGAATGCAACGTCTTTTGAAATATGTCATGAATGACTCCAAATAATATCTTTAAAATGTGCAATTACACAGCAGAAGATTTCTTTCGTGCCTGAGAATAAACATGCTTTCAAGTGTCAACCAAAAGGTTGGTGAGTTCATTAGTTTACATAAGTAATCATTTCCATCATTTTAATAGATCACAAGAATTTCATTTCCATTTCTCATAAATATACGTCCCATACATAGAGACAAAAATCATTCATATGGTGAACACCTGGTAACCGACCTTAACAAGATGCATATATGAGAATATCCCCATCATTCCGGGATCCTCCTTCGGACATGATATAAATTTTGAAGTACTAAAGCATCCGGTACTTTGGATGGGGTTTGTTAGGCCCAATAGATCTAATCTTAGGATTCGCGTCAATTAGGGTGTCTGTTCCCTAATTCTTAGATTACCAGACTAAAAAGGGTGATATTCGATTTGATAATCCAGCCATAGAATGTAGTTTTTGAGTACTTGTGTCTATTCCGTAAAACAGTTATAAAAGCAGCGCATGTATTCTCAGTCCCAAAAATATACATTGCAAAAGCATTTAAAAAGGGAGCAAATGAAACTCACCTAATGTATTTTGTAGTAAAAATACATATGACTATATTGAACAATGCAGAGTTGGCCTTGGATTCACGAACCTATATCAATTATATATATTAATACATATAATTGTACTTGAACAAATACTTATATTATTATTAGTGACAATTTTTATCTTATTAACTTACATATTTTATTATATATTTATCTTGTATATTTTAGATAACTAGAAGTATTAATATATTTAAATTATGGGTGTTAAATGTATTTTTATATAATTACTCTTTGGTTTCCAAAATACTAATTATAATAGCACTGGAATAATTACAATGATAATAATAATAATTTTCATACTACTACTAATAATAATGATAGTATTAATAATAGTTTTTATAAAATTATAGATTTAAAGTAATGATACTTTTAGTAGTAATTATATTAATTTTCAACAATAACAGTACTTGTTAATGTTATTCATATTAACGAAAACGATAATATTAATAATAATACTTATGTCACTACTAATAATAGTGAATATTATAAGATAATACTAATACTTAATAATAATGCTATTAATAACAATAATAACCATAACAATAATAATTTATAACAATAAAAATAACAATATTAATAATAATAATGATTTTTAAAATATAGAACTACCTTGAAAGTCCTTCAAAAAATATAATTGCCCAAAGCAGGGATCGAACCCGCGACCTCTCGAACACCCGTCACACACCATAACCATTGATCCGTCTATGTATTTATGAATTTAAACCTAACTGATATATAATTAACCCGATATACTTTTTCTGTTCCATTATCCTTCTTCTTCATCATATATATGTTCACAGTTCTTAACCCAATCATAACAGATAACTAATGAATTGAATTTATATTATGATTTTGAACCTAAACGGCCTGTGTGGTTGTTTCAATTGATTAAAAAAAATATACAGCAAAAGGAAACGCTGAGCAACGAGGATGAACTCAAATCGTGATCATGACTTAGAGGTCGTTTTTGATAAAACTTTTAACACAAAATAGATTCTAATTCTTTCTTAGAAACTTTCTAAATACTCAATTGAAATAATTACATAAACCTGACTTCGAATTTATCCAAGAACACGATGGTTTGACTTTTTACATTTAAACTTTGACTCTGCAATTAGAACACGATATCACGAATTGGATTTTGAAATTTTGCAGATAGTTTGGACTAAAGATTTTTAACATATCTGCATTAATACATTTTGAATTTTTATTCGTGATTTTGGTATTGAAAAATAAAAGTAATAACATAGCAGGGGGCTGGGTTCTTCCTTTATTTTGGTTTTGTTTTGATAATTTGACAACTGTAAAATGTAAATTGAAAATGGTAGTTGATAATATAAGGTGGAACGATTTAATTAATACTGAAATGGCTCGTTCTTTCTACTAATGCGAGTGCCAATTAGTCAGATTACAAGGACAATGATAAATGTTAAAATATAAGAAAAAGGACTATGTTTGGTATCTGATTTTTGTCTAGATTAGAATCTGATATAGACAGGTAACAATTGCAAAGATAGAAACAAGATTTAGCAACAGGTGGATAGTTACATTAAACAAAATCGATCTCTTTTTCTGATTTTTATATAAATTATACAATTTTAATTAATTAATAAATATATATATATATATATATAGTAGTAATAATAATAATAATACTAATTAAAAATAATTATAATACTGTTTTGTACTAATAGAATTATTAATAATAGAATACAAATTTTATTGATGATATTAATAATAGATTGTATTATTTTCTAATAATAATAACTATAATAATATTAATGATATTAATAATACTAATATTAATAATAATAATGATAAATATTTTATTAATAATAACTAAAGTTGTAATCTTACTACTAGTTATGATAACCCTAATACTAATAATAATAATAATAATAAATCAATTGTATTAGATTTCTTAATTATGTAATATACTTAATAATAATAATAACATTAATAATAATAAATTATATGTTTCAATTTCTATAGTTATATATTATATATTATAATAAAATTTATAATACATATATTAATAATAATAATGAAAGTAATATTGATATAACACTATATTTAAACTTATAGCTAAATTTAATATGTGTAATATTACATATTATTAGTTACATAATATGATATATTATTTAATAACACATAATAACAATCTTGTATAGAAGTCATGTATATATATATTTATATATCTATATATACATAATTATTTACAAACAATGTTCGTGAATTGTCGGAAGTAGTCAAAGGTCAAATGTATGCATGAACACAGTTCAAAGTTTTTGAGACTCAACATTACAGACTTTGTTTATCGTATCGAAATCAAATAAGATTCAAGTTTAAATTTGGTCGGAAATTCCCGGGTCATCACAGTACCTACCCGTTAAAGAAATTTCGTCTCGAAATTTGAGTGAGGTCGTCATGGCTAACATTAAATATGTTTTTTCTGACGAATATGAGCTGATAAATAGAGTTTTATCATTATTGAATAATACAGATAAAATAATTCAATTATTCGAAGAGCATGAATGAAGCTATCACAAAAGAGTGAAATGAATAAATGAAGTTTCGTTTTAACTTTTGACGCTGTCTTGGTTGAATTCCGGAATTCAAGGGATTTAGAGAAAATTTTCGAAATCTAAAAGATTTGATTCTTCGGCGAATAAGGAAAATTAAGATCTCTATAATTAAATTCGGTGATCTGCCTCGATTACTCCGTCTGATATTTCACTATAAATCTACTCCCTTCGATTCCTTATTTCTACATCTCCCACTTTCTATTCTTTCTCCTTCAATTTAAATTTTAAAACATTCGTCAATATGTTTCCTCCAGTTCTAATCCATGATATTTTCCTAATTATTATTTCTGTCCTCCTTCTTTTCAATCTTCCACCAGAAAAATCTGTTTGCTTCTACTATTGCCTTGAGGTGATACTATTCTTAATTATACCGTGTCTTTATATTGCTATTCGTATTAATATCCACTGTTTGTAATTTATGTGTTGTTATCAGGTTTTATATTCTCCTTTATATTTCAACGTCCCTGCTTCTGTTTTCAATAATCATTGTCATCCACAGTTAATGCTCTCTCTCCTATTTGCTGCGATTTATACCTGTGATGACCCGAAAATTTTCGACCAAATTTAAACTTAATCTTATATGATTTCGATACGATAAGCAAAGTCTGTTAAACTGAATCTCAAAATTCTTGAACTATTCAATTACCTTTCGTTTATTCACGATGATGCACGAATAATTATATGTAAATAGATACATATACTATAACTTAAAAACGTAACTAAGTGTTGGGTATATGATACTGTGCATTAATCTTATTTGATTGATTACCTGATTGATATATTTAACTACGGAGTTAAAAGATTATGCCAAACGATTCAAGTAAAAGACATTTACTGAGTCTCTTAAGGATTATGATATCATTACGGGTCTCTATTGAGAGGTCCACGTTGATTTGAGAAATCATTCATTTTTAACGGTATTCGGAACAAATGATAAAGTGTTTGTTTAAATAACGTAACTTGGACACATACAATAATAAGGAATATTAACTGTTGGAATTAGATATATGAATAACCTGTGTTATGTATTTTAAAAATGTGTTTATTAAATATTGAATATATATATTTAAATATAATATTAACTTGGTCATAAAACAATCTGTTATTATATATATAATAACAAATAACGAGACGATGATTTATAGAAGTAAATGACCAAAATACTCGAAAGTTTAAGATATACTTTGAGTGGTATAGTTTAGGAATAATTTAAGACTATATTTTGACAAAGGTACGAGTCGCGAAATGTAATGTACAAGTTTTCTCAACGTACGAAGGGACACTCGAAAAACCGGAACCGGGACATAAGTCGAGTGATGACGTACGACTTATCGGAACAAAAATTACAAGTCAACTATGCATGTGAATTTAATATAATATATAATTAATTATTTAAATTAAATATATTATATATATTATATTAAATTATGTCGACAAACAAAATTACAAAAAAATATGTGAGCTGGATCTGATGGCCATGCGATCGCATGGCAAATAGGCATAAAACCCATGCGATCGCATGGGCATCAGATTCCAAAAAGTTGCCTATAAAAGTCCAGTTTCTGCTCGAGTTTTATTTACACATACACTACTCCCTTTGTAATATTATTATTATTATTTATTATTTATATTAATATTATTAATATTATTAATATTATTATTATTATTAAGATTATTATTATTATTTATTTTATTATTATTAGTAGTATTATTATTATTACTAATTATATCACTTAAAATACTACGACGAGGTCATGAGCGTGTCACTTTCAAAATGGGTTTTCAAGCGGGATAGAGCTAAGGAAACTATGTGTTATTACTAAGGAGGTTTTGGGTATTGTTCAAGTGTTTTGCTCGTGAGTCAAACTAGTATTTATCATCTCCGTTACGTCTACGTACTTTCCTACAATATTAAATCTCAATATTGATACGTAAGCACTCATATTTTATCTTTTATATATTAATTGTGTATCCATGTCTAGTGCTCGAGTATATATATTTATACATACGTGTATGCTAAATTTTGTCGTTAAACAGTTTATAATAGATCACGAATTAAATACATATATTACTGGTAAAAGGTATATGATATACATGTTTTTGGAAAGCTGGTGAAAAATCAATAACTTTTCATTTAGATATCGAATAGTTTCGATGAACGGATTAAAAGATATGATCAACTGAATTATAATTGACGTTAATTGGAATTGCTTTTGAATCTACAATTAATATTTAAACAACTTGTTTGTAAGATTGATAAATTGAATTTTTGAATATTATCAACCGAGTAAATGAATCCTTATATAAGGTACGTCTCGTTTTGTTGAACTATTGTCAAAATTGACTTTTTGAAACGACTTTGGATAACTTTTGTATGTCGATCTCGAGCATTAGGATTGTGATACACTATGACCAGACCTAGCTTGATAGACATTTATTGACCAACATATGTTCTCTAGGTTGAGATCTACGGTTATTTGGTAATCCGAGTTTCAGTCACATTTTGGTGAACGACTTTATATGCTGCTAAGGTGAGTTTCATTTGCTCCCTTTTTAATTGCTTTTGCAATCTATATTTTTTGGCTGAGAATACATGCACTTTATTTTAAACGCAATGGATACAAGTACATACTAAATTCTACACTGAGTTTGAACCGAAAATCCCTTAGCTTTGGTAACTAGTAACTGCCAGTTATAAGAACTGGTGGGCGCGAATAGTAGTATATGGATCCATAGGGCTTGATATCCCCGTCCGAGCTAGAGCACTAGCCTTTTAACTGACGTATGCTATTTGAGAAGCGTACACGTTGGTTTGCGTGTATTATTAAGATGATTATACAAAGGGTATAAATTATATATACGTTAAGTTTAGTTACCAGGGTGCTCAATTTTGTAGAATATTTTGATAAACGTTTCTGGATGAAACAACTGAAATCTTGTGATCCATCTTTATATACAGATTATGCAAAAAAAAAAACTAAAACTATGAACTCACCAACCTTTGTGTTGACACTTGTTAGCATGTTTATTCTCAGGTTCTCTAGAAGTCTTCCGCTGTTTGCTTATATGTTAGACAAGCTATGTGCATGGAGTCTTACATGGCATATTTATCAAGGAAACGTTGCATTCACCAAATCATCACCATGTATCTTATTTTGACTGCATTGTCAACGGAAGTACTATTGTAAACTATTATTTACGGTGATTGTCTATATGTAGAAATCATCAGATGTCGAAAACCTTTGATTTAAATATTCATTTATGGTGTGCCTTTTCAAAAGAATGCAATGTTTACAAAACGTATCATATAGAGGTCAAATACCTCGCAATGAAATCGATGAATGACGTGTTCGTCCATATGGATTTGGAGCGATCGTCACAGTTGGTATCAGAGCGTTGGTCCTAGCGAACCAGGTCTTGCATGAATGTGTCTAACTGATAGTTGTTAAGATGTATTAGTAAGTCTGGACTTCGACCGTGTCTGCATGTTAAAAGTTTTGCTTATCATTTTTTTTGTCGAAAATTACATGATTATCATTCTTAAGTCTAGACACGTTTTACTGCATTGATTGCATGAATAGTGTATAGACAAAATTCATATCTTAGCGTATCTGTTACTGTAAACTTTTCCTGACATCTTCCGAAAATTTCTCCGTGATTTATGGAATTTGGTATTATATATACATATGTAAATTATGTATTGAAGAATACCAAACTAAATTCTATAATCTATTTCATATCAAAAATCATCTATCTAATTATACAAGATGGATCCCGTATCTAGTTCAAATTCCTTAAATTCCGACAGCTATTCCGATATGGATATTCTCCTGAACTCTGAAGAAAGTGTAACTGGAATGGATCAACCAATTAGCCATCATCTATTCTGGATGAATTGGGGATGGGTTCGTAGCCTACTTAATTATTGGAGACAAGAAGAAGGCGATCCCTTCCATCCACCACATTGCCCTCTTGGCGAAGAACGTGAAGCACTTACCGGCGAACCTGTTCGTAATACCATTTTCTCTCTCATTTCCAGAGTATCTAGTCATGATTATATACTATCTCACATTCTAAATCTTATTCGTCCGCTCGTCCGAATCGACAATCATCCCGGTGTAGTAGAAGAAGTCAACGAGCTTCGCGCTCGGGTAGTGGCTTTGGAGAATATGGTGCAAAGGTTACAAGCACCAGCAGCATCACCGGCATCAAAAGTACCACCGACAACAACACCAACAGTACCATTACCACCACCAACAACATCCGCATCGCAAACCTCAACTTCACAATCTGTTCCACGAGCATCAACGTCATACGCACCGTAGTTACCAAGAAATACCAGCAACAATAACCGATGAAGTATTAACTCATTTCCCCTGAAGAAATTTTATGTATATTTAATATATGTGAATTTTGAAATCAAAATAAATCTTTTCGTACCAAGTTATTACGTGTGAATCTTAACTGGTAGGTACTACTCGGTTAATTCATATTACTAATATGCTATGATGTACATACTTCGTTAATGACTTAACCATCGTTAACTACAATCTCTGTTTCCAACTCAATGAATTCCATTTCATAATAAACTAAGTATATTATTCAATTATATGGTTGATTTTATACTTTCATCTTCGATGTATTCGAAACTTTCTAGAAAACATCATTCGTACCTTGCGAAGTTAGCAAGAGTTCCATGAGCACCAACATGATTCACTGAGAAAATATCAATAAAACTGAGTATTGATTACATTAGTGAAATACTCCGTAAAGATTATTAAATCTTTAATATTTTATTCATTTCTAATTCAAGTCAAAAATCAAATGAGCTTAATATGATATTAACTCATCAAATCTGTATTACATCTGAAGAAAATATACATACATATATTTTCATAAGGACGGTAATAAAAATTCTTTTGTACAAAATATTACTTGTGAAATCTTTAACGGGTAGGTAATTCCCGGGAAATATTTAAGTTCACAATTAATATGTTACACTGTACATTCTTCAACTTTGATTCAAAAATTAATAACTATGCTCACAGCGATATACAATCGTTTTCATACAAATTCAATTACATATTCTGATATTGACGGATCAGAATCCAAGTCAAGATTTAACGGGTGACATCATTCTTAGATCTCTACATCTTTCAAAGCTATACTTTGACTTCAAAAATGTGAAAGATCCTTTAGCATTGTTATTACTGAAAATAACCTTGCAATTCCTTTCCAAAAGTATCCAGTATTATCAACCGTTCAACCAGTCAACGACGACCTTTCAGACTTGTAACTTTGGCATATACGTTTTTGTTACTGGGGAACCTTTCATGTTCTACCACATTAGCAGTAAATTTACCAACAACTTCATTGATCTTTGACCTTCCGAAAAATCCTTATACTCATTGAAACCCTATCATGTACTCATCTACATCTTGTAACGGCAATTGCCATACCAACTACTAGGAATTAGCAATTAGTATTTCGAATTTCGCAGCAATTCTACGCCAACAGTTATATATATACATATAATGTCTATCTTCTAGACTTACATACTTCGAATGTGAAGTTTCTGAAAAACATCCCAAACTATGAACTAGTTCTCTGAAATTGGAACAATGCTGATGAAGCAGCAAAAAATGTAAACGACCTTAACAGTCAAAAGTTTGATGATAAAGAATAGTATGGTAATAAAGCTGAGAAAAAGAGAAGGTTTGGAACTGAAAAATGGATTGAGTAAAGTATGAAAGAGGCTGTGGATAAATCATAAAGACTGAACCCGCCTTCAAAGAATTCAAATGATTCAGTATCTGCTGAAGCCATTAACGAATACCCTGCTTCCGAATCTAAACCCTTGCAAACAATATTCTTCATCATCCTCTGATATTAGAAATTCTAAGATATCATCGTATCTTTATTATAAATATGCTCCATATTTCTGGAGATAATTCCATAATCATTCTTATCGGAAATCAATTTTCTCCTTATGATATCTGTGTTACATCATAAAAGAAACTATTTTAGTTTCTAAATTCTGAAACCTTCGAGTTTAAAATGTGAATATTTTTGAAGTGGTGTTGGGAGCTGAAGCATGAGTTAGTATAATATAATGACACTTGATCAACGTGATTATATTACAGTAAGTCATGCTGAGTTTCTAAATGGAACGTGATGATTCACAGATCATAACGTCATCATGTGCTATGTCATACGACTCTTGTATTCTAGTTAATCTCTAAAATATCAAGAAAATATTTCTTGATGATTCTATCTTTCTAGATATTCTAGTAATTTGACAAATCAAGATCATGCCATTACGATTACCTTCTTAGAACATTAACTATGTTCATCCAAAACTCCATACCTATGAATTCTGGACCATTATTCGCTTGACTTGAAGTCGGGAAGGAAAAATAAAAGCATGAAGCTCCGAAATATAATGGAGAATAAAAAGTCCGATAAAAACCCCAAAATTACAAACCGTGTATATCAATGCGTATAGCAATATAAAGACACGGGAGAATGAAAAACACTATAACCCCAAGGTAATAGTAGAAGAAAATAACCTCCTCTGGTGGCAGATGAAAAAGAAGAATGAAGGATACGATAGCCAAGAAAATATCAAGAATCAGAACTGGATTAAACATTTTCAAAATCTATTAGGAAGTATGAAATAAGGAAGAAGCTTATAGGATTGGTAAAAATAAATAAAACGGAAGAGGCCAATTTATAGTAAAATATCAGACATAGCAATCGAGGCAGATTACGCATTTAATTAAAGAAGATCTTAATCTCCTTAATTTCCGAAGAATCAAATCTTATTTAGATTATGAAGATTTTCTATTCCTTAAATTACGGAAATCAATCGTTAATATATCAAGAGTTAAGATGAATCTCTATTCTTCATTTCACTCTTTTACGATAACTTCCCTCATACGCTTCGAGTAATTGGATTGTGTTATCCATATTATTCAACGGTGATAAAACTCTAATTATCAACTCATATACGTCATGAAAACATTTTTATTGTTAGCCATGATGACCTCACTCAAATTTCAGGACGAAATTTCTTTAACGGGTAGGTACTGTGATGACCCGAAAATTTTTGACCAAATTTAAACTTAATCTTATATGATTTCGATACGATAAGCAAAGTCTGTTAAACCGAATCTCAAAATTCTTGAACTATTCAATTACCTTTCGTTTATTCACGATGATGCACGAATAATTATATGTAAATAGATACATATACTATAACTTGAAAACGTAACTAAGTGTTGGGTATATGATACTGTGCATTAATCTTATTTGATTGATTACCTGATTGATATATTTAACTACGGAGTTAAAAGATTATGCCAAACAATTCAAGTAAAAGACATTTACTGAGTCTCTTAAGGATTATGATATCATTACGGGTCTCTATTGAGAGGTCCACGTTGATTTGAGAAATCATTCATTTTTAACGGTATTCGGAACAAATGATAAAGTGTTTGTTTAAATAACGTAACTTGGACACATACAATAATAAGGAATATTAACTGTTGGAATTAGATATATGAATAACCTGTGTTATGTATTTTAAAAATGTGTTTATTAAATATTGAATATATATATTTAAATATAATATTAACTTGGTCATAAAACAATTTGTTATTATATATATAATAACAAATAACGAGACGATGATTTATAGAAGTAAATGACCAAAATACTCGAAAGTTTAAGATATACTTTGAGTGGTATAGTTTAGGAATAATTTAAGACTATATTTTGACAAAGGTACGAGTCGCGAAATGTAATGTACAAGTTTTCTCAACGTACGAAGGGACACTCGAAAAACTGGAACCGGGACATAAGTCGAGTGATGACGTACGACTTATCGGAACAAAAATTACAAGTCAACTATGCATGTGAATTTAATATAATATATAATTAATTATTTAAATTAAATATATTATATATATTATATTAAATTATGTCGACAAACAAAATTACAAAAAAATATGTGAGCTGGATCTGACGGCCATGCGATCGCATGGCAAATAGGCATAAAACCCATGCGATCGCATGGGCATCAGATTCCAAAAAGTTGCCTATAAAAGTCCAGTTTCTGCTCGAGTTTTATTTACACATACACTACTCCCTTTGTAATATTATTATTATTATTTATTATTTATATTAATATTATTATTATTATTATTATTAAGATTATTATTATTATTTATTTTATTATTATTAGTAGTATTATTATTATTACTAATTATATCACTTAAAATACTACGACGAGGTCATGAGCGTGTCACTTTCAAAATGGGTTATCAAGCGGGATAGAGCTAAGGAAACTATGTGTTATTACTAAGGAGGTTTTGGGTATTGTTCAAGTGTTTTGCTCGTGAGTCAAACTAGTATTTATCATCTCCGTTACGTCTACGTACTTTCCTACAATATTAAATCTCAATATTGATACGTAAGCACTCATATTTTATCTTTTATATATTAATTGTGTATCCATGTCTAGTGCTCGAGTATATATATTTATACATACGTGTATGCTAAATTTCGTCGTTAAACAGTTTATAATAGATCACGAATTAAATACATATATTACTGGTAAAAGGTATATGATATACATGTTTTTGGAAAGCTGGTGAAAAATCAATAACTTTTCATTTAGATATCGAATAGTTTCGATGAACGGATTAAAAGATATGATCAACTGAATTATAATTGACGTTAATTGGAATTGCTTTTGAATCTACAATTAATATTTAAACAACTTGTTTGTAAGATTGATAAATTGGATTTTTGAATATTATCAACCGAGTAAATGAATCCTTATATAAGGTACGTCTCGTTTTGTTGAACTATTGTCAAAATTGACTTTTTGAAACGACTTTGGATAACTTTTGTATGTCGATCTCGAGCATTAGGAT
Source organism: Rutidosis leptorrhynchoides (assembly GCF_046630445.1). NCBI lineage: Eukaryota > Viridiplantae > Streptophyta > Magnoliopsida > Asterales > Asteraceae > Rutidosis > Rutidosis leptorrhynchoides. The sequence continues at coordinate 78,140,101 of NC_092337.1, read as the reverse complement.
TGTGATACACTATGACCAGACCTAGCTTGATAGACATTTATTGACCAACATATGTTCTCTAGGTTGAGATCTACGGTTATTTGGTAATCCGAGTTTCAGTCACATTTTGGTGAACGACTTTATATGCTGCTAAGGTGAGTTTCATTTGCTCCCTTTTTAATTGCTTTTGCAATCTATATTTTTTGGCTGAGAATACATGCACTTTATTTTAAACGCAATGGATACAAGTACATACTAAATTCTACACTGAGTTTGAACCGAAAATCCCTTAGCTTTGGTAACTAGTAACTGCCAGTTATAAGAACTGGTGGGCGCGAATAGTAAACGTTTCTGGATGAAACAACTGAAATCTTGTGATCCATCTTTATATACAGATTATGCAAAAAAAAAAACTAAAACTATGAACTCACCAACCTTTGTGTTGACACTTGTTAGCATGTTTATTCTCAGGTTCTCTAGAAGTCTTCCGCTGTTTGCTTATATGTTAGACAAGCTATGTGCATGGAGTCTTACATGGCATATTTATCAAGGAAACGTTGCATTCACCAAATCATCACCATGTATCTTATTTTGACTGCATTGTCAACGGAAGTACTATTGTAAACTATTATTTACGGTGATTGTCTATATGTAGAAATCATCAGATGTCGAAAACCTTTGATTTAAATATTCATTTATGGTGTGCCTTTTCAAAAGAATGCAATGTTTACAAAACGTATCATATAGAGGTCAAATACCTCGCAATGAAATCGATGAATGACGTGTTCGTCCATATGGATTTGGAGCGATCGTCACAATACCCCCATTTCTATTTCGAAGATTCATTCTTTTGTTTTCTCTTCCCGAATTTAAATCAAGCGAATAATGGTCCAGAATTTGTAGGTATGGAGTTTCGAATGAACATAACTAATGTTCTAAGAGAGAGATTGTAATAGTACGATCTTGAGTGGTTAAGTTATCAGAATTTAAGAGAAAAGATAGAACTATCAAGAAAATATGTTCTTGATATGTTTATAGATTAGATAGAATGTAAGAGTCGTGTAACATGTCACATGATGACGTTATGATCTGTGAATCATCACGTTTCATTTAGGAACTCAGCATGACTTACTGTAATATAATCACGTTGATCAAGTGTCATTATATTATACTAACTCATGCATCAGTTCCCAACATTACTTTAATAACATTCATATTTTAAGCTTAAAAGTTTACAGAATATAGAAACTAACAGTTTCTATATGATGTAACACTGATAGCACGAAGAGACTAATGATTTCAGATAAGAATAGTTATGAAAATATCTTCAGAAATATGGAGGATATTTATAATGAAAGATACGATGATATATTGGAATTTCTAATATCGAAGGATGGTGAAGAATATCATCCACAAGGGTTTAGAGTAAGGAGCAAGATATTCGCTAAAGACTTCAGCAGGCATTGAATTATTTGGATTCTTTGAAGTCAAACTTATTCTTTGTGATTTGTCACGGCTTCCTTCATAATTTCGCATAATCCGCTTTTCCATACTAAATTTTCTATTGAGTGTTTCCAATACTCTATTCTTTATCGTCAAACTTTCGACGGTTAAGGTCGTGTACAGTTTTTGCTGCTGTATTCAGCTTTTTCATAATTTGTGGTATTGATTTGTAGACTGAGTGCTTTTCAGAATTTCAGAATTAAAGATCATAATTCTAAGAGGTAAATTTTATATGTTTACATATAACTGTTGATGTAGACATGCTGTGAGATTTCAAAATATTGTTTGTTGATTCCCGATAATTGGTATGGCAGTTCTCGTTACAAGATGCAGATGAGTATATGATAGGGTTTCAATAAATAAATATAATGATTTATCGGAGATATTTAAACCAATACGCAACAAGGTTGCTGGTACGTCTGCTGGTAATATGGTAGAATATGAAAGGCTCTCCGGTAACAATAAAAGAGCACGCATATATATCAAGGTTATAGTAAGGCTAGTCAGACTGAAAAGTCGAGGTTGACTTGCTGGAGCTGTGTCAAAATTGCTACCTTGAAAAGGAATTGTAAGGTTATTTTAGGTAATAATAATGTTAAAGGAGCTAACACAGATACGGGTTAAACGTTTTACTCAGGTTCCGAGTGTTTTCAAATGCATATCTATATTCATCATTCTTTTCTTCCGTAGATGGAGTGCGGTTGGTTCGTTCTCTCGACTGAAGTGTTATCAAGAATCATGAAAGGTTTGAACGCAGATTGTATCGTCAAAATACAAATGAGGTTTAAGATGAAATCAAGTGGCAACTTGAAGAATTGTTTAGTTTCATATGTTATAATCAATATTTTAATTCATTTTAATTGTCCAATGTTATTAGTCCACAGTCGATAGTCCACAATTAACATTCCAATAATTCATATATAGTTTAATATATAATATTCGAATTAATTAATATATCGTGACCCGTGTACATGTCTCAAACTCGATCACAAATCAAAGTATATATATTATTGTAGAATCAACCTGAACCCTGTATAGAGAACTCGATCATTACTGCATATAGAGTGTCTATGGTTATTCCAAATTATATATATATATATATATATATATATATATATATATATATATATATATATATATATATATATATATATATATATATATATATATATATATGCGTCGATATGATATGTCAAAACCTTGTATACATGTCCCGATATTTAAAGTGCGTAAAATAAATACAGAAATTAAATGACGATAAATTAAATGCGTAAAGTAAATAACAGAAATTAAATGACGATAAATAAAATTGCGATAATTAAATTGCGATAAATAAAATGCGATAAATAAATTTCGATAAATAAATTGCGATAAATAAAAGGTAATACAGAATTAACAGTTAGCTAGGATTTTGTTAGCGTGGATTCTTAACAAAATTTCTCATAGTTAATTTGTCTGTTTCTAACAAATTTTATTTTGTCAAATATTTTCTTCATTATGCCACTTGTTGGATTCTGATAGGTCAAAATCCAAATATGAAATTGAATGAAAATGATTATTCTGCAGTGAATGGATACGTATATCTGTGGATGTAAGTAGGATAGTAAATGACTGTTGAATCAGATTCGAAGAACGTACAATGTAACTTATTAATGAGAAATTTAAATATTCCTCGGGTATTACCTACCCGTTAAAATATTTTCACCATTAACGGTTTGTATAAAAGAATTTTTAATTATAATCTTTATGAAAACATATATACATATATATTTTCTTCAGATGTAATCATGGATTTAATGAGTTAATATGATATTAAACTCATTTGATTTTCGGTTTGAGCTAGAATAAATAATCTCTAAAACTTTTAGAAACCACATATTTTTCGCAGAATATTTCTTTAGTGAAGTTATGAATTAATACTTCATCGTTCATTGTTGTTGGTACTCCTTGGTATCTATGATGCGTATGACGTTGATGTTCGTGTGACAGATTGTGAAGTTGAGGTTTGCGACACGGTTGTTGTTGGTGGTGGTAATGGTACTGTTGGCGTTGATGATGGTGGTACTGGTTATGCTGCTGGTGCTGCTGCTGGTGTTTGTAACCTTCGCACCATATTCTCCAAAGCCACTACCCGAGGGCGAAGCTCGTTGACTTCTTCTATTACACCAGGGTGATTGTCGGTTCAGACAAGCGGATAAATAAAATCTAAAATTTGATGTAATATATAATCGTGACGAGATACTCTGGAAATGAGAGAGAAAATGGTGTTTTGGACAGGTTCGTCGGTAAGTGCTTCAGGTTCTTCGTCAAGAGGGCAATGTGGTGGATGGAAAGGATCACCTTCTTCTTGTCTCCAATGATTGAGGAGGTTATGAACCCATCCCCAATTCATCCAAAATAGATGATGGCTGATTGGTTGATCCATTCCGGTCACACTGCTTCTGGAGCTTGAGTGAGATTCCATTTCAGAATCCGAGGGACTTGAACTAATGACGAATTCCATTTCGTACGATTTGAATAAGGGATTGATTTTTGAATATTAAATAGTACTCTAACTATTTAGAATATCTATATATGTAGAGCAAAAGGTTTCGTAGATTACGGCGGAATTTACGAGATATGTCAGACAAAGTTTACAGTAATAGATACGCTAAGATATGATTTAGCAGATACGCTAAGATATGAATTATTGTCTATACACTATTCATGCAATCAATGCAGCAAGATGTGTCTAGACTAAGAATGATAAGCAGATAATTTCCTAAGGATGATAAGCAGATAATTTTCGACAAAAATGATAAGCAAAACTTTTGACATGCAGACATGGTCGAAGTCCAGACTCACTAATGCATCCTAACGACTATCAGTTAGACACACTAATGCAAGACCTGGATCACTAGGACCACCACTCTGATACCAACTGTAGAGACCCATCCTAATCCATCCAGATGAAGTCCATATCGATTATAAACGATTCACAATAGTTGATTACATCGCGAGGTACTTGACCTCTATATGATACATTTTACAAACATTGCATTCGTTTTTGAATAGTCAATCTTTCATTACATCGAAAGTTGACGGCATGCATACCATTTCATAATATATCTAACTATAATTGACTTAACAATAATCTTAATGAATTCAACGACTCGAATGCAACGTCTTTTGAAATATGTCATGAATGACTCCAAATAATATCTTTAAAATGAGCAATTACACAGCGGAAGATTTCTTTCGTACCTGAGAATAAACATGCTTTCAAGTGTCAACCAAAAGGTTGGTGAGTTCATTAGTTTACATAAGTAATCATTTCCATCATTTTAATAGACCACAAGAATTTCATTTCCATTTCTCATAAATATACGTCCCATACATAGAGACAAAAATCATTCATATGGTGAACACCTGGTAACCGACCTTAACAAGATGCATATATGAGAATATCCCTATCATTCCGGGATCCTCCTTCGGACATGATATAAATTTCGAAGTACTAAAGCATCCGGTACTTTGGATGGGGTTTGTTAGGCCCAATAGATCTATCTTTAGGATTCGCATCAATTAGGGTGTCTGTTCCCAAATTCTTAGATTACCAGACTAAAAAGGGTGATATTCGATTTGATAATCCAGCCATAGAATGTAGTTTTTGAGTACTTGTGTCTATTCCGTAAAACAGTTATAAAAGCAGCGCATGTATTCTCAGTCCCAAAAATATACATTGCAAAAGCATTTAAAAATAGAGCAAATGAAACTCACTTAATGTATTTTGTAGTAAAAATACATATGACTATATTGAACGATGCAGGGTTGGCCTTGGATTCACGAACCTATATCAATTATATATATTAATACATATAATCGTACTTGAACAAATACTTATATTATTATTAGTGACAATTTTTATCTTATTAACTTATATATTTTATTATATATTTATCTTGTATATTTTAGATAACTAGAAGTATTAATATATTTAAATTATGGGTGTTAAATGTATTTTTATATAATTACTCTTTGGTTTCCAAAATACTAATTATAATAGCACTGGAATAATTATAATGATAATAATAATAATTTTCATACTACTACTAATAATAATGATAGTATTAATAATAGTTTTTATAAAATTATAGATTTAAAGTAATGATACTTTTAGTAGTAATTATATTAATTTTTAACAATAACAGTACTTGTTAATGTTATTCATATTAACGAAAACGATAATATTAATAATAATACTTATGTCACTACTAATAATAGTGAATATTATAAGATAATACTAATACTTAATAATAATGCTATTAATAACAATAATAACCATAACAATAATAATTTATAACAATAAAAATAACAATATTAATAATAATAATGATTTTTAAAATATAGAACTACCTTGAAAGTCCTTCAAAAAATATAATTGCCCAAAGCAGGGATCGAACCCGCGACCTCTCGAACACCCGTCACACACCATAACCATTGATCCGTCTATGTATTTCTGAATTTAAACCCAACTGATATATAATTAACCCGATATACTTTTTCTGTTCCATTATCCTTCTTCTTCATCATATATATGTTCACAGTTCTTAACCCAATCATAACAGATAACTAATGAATTGAATTTATATTATGATTTTGAACCTAAACGGCCTGTGTGGTTGTTTCAATTGATTAAAAAAAAATATACAGCAAAAGGAAACGCTGAGCAACGAGGATGAACTCAAATCGTGATCATGACTTAGAGGTCGTTTTTGATAAAACTTTTAACACAAAATAGATTCTAATTCTTCCTTAGAAACTTTCTAAATACTCAATTGAAACAATTACATAAACCTGACTTCGAATTTCTCCAAGAACACGATGGTTTGACTTTTTACATTTAAACTTTGACTCTGCAATTAGAACACGATATCACGAATTGGATTTTGAAATTTTGCAGATAGATTGGACTAAAGATTTCTAACATATCTGCATTAATACATTTTGAATTTTTATTCGTGATTTTGGTATTGAAAAATAAAAGTAATAACAGAGCAGGGGACTGGGTTCTTCCTTTATTTTGGTTTTGTTTTGATAATTTGACAACTGTAAAATGTAAATTGAAAATGGTAGTTAATAATATAAGGTGGAACGATTTAATTAATACTGAAATGGCTCGTTCTTTCTACTAATGCGAGTGCCAATTAGTCGGATTACAAGGACAATGATAAATGTTAAAATATAAGAAAAAGGACTATGTTTGGTATCTGATTTTTGTCTAGATTAGAATCTGATATAGACATGTAACAATTGCAAAGATAGAAACAAGATTTAGCAACTGGTGGATAGTTACATTAAACAGAATCGATCTCTTTTTCTGATTTTTATATAAATTATACAATTTTAATTAATTAATAAATATATATATATATATATATATATATATATATATAGTAGTAATAATAATAATAATACTAATTAAAAATAATTATAATACTGTTTTGTACTAATAGAATTATTAATAATAGAATACAAATTTTATTAATGATATTAATAATAGATTGTATTATTTTCTAATAATAATAACTATAATAATATTAATGATATTAATAATACTAATATTAATAATAATAATGATAAATATTTTATTAATAATAACTAAAGTTGTAATCTTACTACTAGTTATGATAACCCTAATACTAATAATAATAATAATAATAATAATAATAATAATAATAATAAATCAATTGTATTAGATTTCTTAATTATGTAATGTACTTAATAATAATAATAACATTAATAATAATAAATTATATGTTTCAATTTCTATAGTTATATATTATATATTATAACAAAATTTATAATACATATATTAATAATACTAATGAAAGTAATATTGATATAACACTATATTTAAACTTATAGCTAAATTTAATATGTGTAATATTACATATTATTAGTTACATAATATGATATATTATTTAATAACACATAATAACAATCTTGTATAGAAGTCATGTATATATATATATATATATATATATATATATATATATATATATATATATATATATATATATATATATTTATTTATTTATTTATTTATATATCTATATATACATAATTATTTACAAACAATGTTCGTGAATCGTCGGAAGTAGTCAAAGGTCAAATGTATGCATGAACACAGTTCAAAGTTTTTGAGACTCAACATTACAGACTTTGTTTATCGTATCGAAATCAAATAAGATTCAAGTTTAAATTTGGTCGGAAATTCCCGGGTCATTACAGCACCAAGTACCAAGTTTTTGAAAAAGGCGGTTGATAACGCGCGTTCTTTTCACCTAATGTTACTCGACCATAATTGTCGAATCTTCCAGCTTTTCCGTTGATTGACGGAACATATACTACTGGTCATAATTTTTGCCCCTACACATACTGTTTGATTTTCTTAATTAAAAAACCATTGGTATCGTAAATTTACTTTTAAATTATAATTCAGTGGTTGAGAGAATTAGTTGGTTGTTAGTTTAGCCGACCTTAAGGTTCTTCAAAGACTTATACCGAATCTAAATGATTATAACATGGTTATTTTGACTATCGGTATAGGAGTTTTTTTACTCATGTCGACTTCAGATCTGGGTGAGTAGCCTTCAAGTTGTTGGTTTTCGAGTTGGGATGCTCGAAATTGTACTCATTCTACGTTTTCTCGATAACAACAATTTACAACCTAGAAGGTGCGTTGTCCTCCACTAATAGCTTTCAAAGTCACATGAGTATGTAATGCTTAACGATTTATCTATATAAAACGATTAAATAATCGTAAACATGCGATTGTCATATGTCTCAAGGATGGCGACGTTATATCAAGTATATATTCATGCCCGAATGCAGATCTGGGTAGTTGGGTCTGATTTGGTCGACTTACAATAACTCTGGTCCATAACCCTAAATGAGATGAGAATATGTTGGAGGATGGTTTTATGGCCGATTCTTGTTTTATTGTCTTTTTTGGCGGCTGGGTATTTAATGAGAATGTGTTTAATTCTTGTTGAAATCTTGTTTGGATATAGACTACGTTTAGCTATTTGTAGCCAAATCATATATTGGGGAATCATTATGGGTGAGAGGGCCTAAGAATATTCGGCCCAACAGTGAGTTATGTTGGACTTATTTTAGGGCTCCAATCCCCATGTCATCATTTACAAATGAAAATACTAAAATGCGCATTGTCTTATTATTTGTCATGTGTTTGGCATGTGCATATTATTATTACATGCACGATTAATACATTATTCAAGTTATTATTGACGGTGGTGTGATGCGTGGTCAGAATATGTGACGCCCCGTACAAAGTCAACGTGTACGGATCATCAACAACAGGTCCATTACACGGTACAATACTACATGTTGTTTTAAAACAAGTTTTGCATTCATGAAAAGGTGTCGTCTTTACCAACGTCAAATGTTTTATAAAGATAACGTGCTTCTACGAATAGAAAGCATTAACATAAGTACGTGACACAAAGGTCATTACAAAGCCATTGTTCAAATGTAACATAAGTTGAAAATGCAAAGTAAAAGTTCCATAATTGAGACATCTCTAAGTAATGCAGCGGAAGTCTAACACAGCGAGTCTGTAACATCAAGTCTATAACAGCAAGACTATAACAGCAAGTCTAACAGCGGAAGCAACAACGTCTAAGCACCTGATAAATACATGCTTAAAAAGTCAACACGAATGTTGGTGAGCTATAGTTTGTTTGTAATTAGTAATGTAATGTAGACCACGAGATTTCAGTGCTTCAACCAGCGTTTCAAAACAGTATGATAAAGTATATGCTTATCTGTGGGCACCAGGTAACTAACTTAACGTAATAATAGTATCACCCCCTAAAAGTACACTTGGCGAGTGCGTATGTCCTCGAAGTATCAAACACCCGTTAAATGCTAGCACGACTAGCCCGAGTGGGGATGTCAAACCCTATGGATCCATATCTAATATTTGCGTTCACCGGTTCAAAAACCAATGATTAAACGTTACCGTGCTAAGGAAAATCTTTGTGCCGTTATATAACCCACACATATATAAAGTTTAAGTACTCGTGTCTAGTATGCAAAACATAAAAAGCGCATGTATTCTCAGTCCCAAAAATAGTTGTAATGACCCGGAAAATTTCGACTTATTTAAACCAATTCTCTATATGATTTAATATTATGTAAATATACATATATATATATATATATATATATATATATATATATATATATATATATATATATATATATATATATATATACATACATATATATATACATATATATATATGTACATATATATATATATACATATATATATATTATAAGATGTACAAGTAAAACACTAATTGCTACTGTAAAAACGACTTTGCTATAGTAAAACACTATTTGCTACAGTAAAACACTATTTGCTACAGTGAAACCGTATTTTGCTACAGTGCTACGGTGAAAACGACTTTGCTACAGTGATTTGCTACAGTAACACACTATTTGCTACAGTAAACACTATTTGCTACAGTACACTATTTGCTACAGTACACACTATTTGATGTCGACGAACTAGAAAACAAGCAGAAATGAGCTGTTCAGCCTAGCCATGCGATCGCATGGCAAAAGCACTGAAAACCCATGCGATCGCATGGGGACCAAAAACACTATTTGCTACAGTAAATATTATGTCGACGAACTAGCAAACAAAACGCCATGCAATCGCATGGCAAAAGCACTGAAAACCCATGCGATCGCATGGGGACCAAAATCAGGAAACATGCCTATAAAAGGCAGTTTACTCGACGAAGTATTTACTTAATTTTTTTTCTTCTCTCAAAATTTATATTTATATTATAATTATAATTTTAAATTTAAGTTTAATAATAATAAGCTATATACGAGGGTGTTTTTAATTCGGGTTTCAAACCGTTTTAAAATAAGGAAATATTGGGTATTGTTCTTGAATTCAAGGCCAACCATACAGTCGTCTACCATCATTACGTCTACGCAATTTGCCTACAATATTGAGTCTCAATATTGAACCGTGAGTTTATAGTCTCCCTTTTTAAATACTTTAAATATTTTTGGGCTGAGAATACATGCAATTTATTTTAAATGCAATAAGGCACAAGTACATACTAAATTCTACACTGAGTTAAACCAAAAATCCCTTAGCTTTGGTAACTAGTAGCTGCCAGTACATAGGATATGGACTGGTGGGCGCGAATAATTGTATATGGATCCATAGGGCTTGACATCCCCGTTCGAGCTAGAGCGCTAGCCTTTTAACGGACGTATGTTATTTGAGTTTAAGACACGTTGGTTTGCGTGTATTAAAACGAATGGGGTAATTATCACTATAGCGTTAAGTTTAGTTACCAGGGTGCTCTTTTACGTAGAATCTATTGATAAACTTTTGATGAAATCTTGTGTTCTATCTTTATATATGTTTATGACTCGAGCAATTAAACCTATAACTCACCAGTATTCGTGTTGACTTTTTAGCATGTTTTATTCTCAGGTCCTTAGGCTGCTTCCGCTGTGATGTGCTTGTTGCCTGCATGGAGTCTCTCATGCTTTGTACAAAGTTTATTGCATTCAAAATAAAACTGCGCTGTGTAATAAATAATTGGACTGTGATATCAACCTGTAAATTAAAGACTTATGTATTTTGGGGTTTTGCTTATACCTAAGCACTCGCCCACATGTTTATAACTTTCTATGTTTAGAAAGTCACTTATTTTAATGAATGCAATATTTTATCAAAACGTATCATATAGAGGTCAAAACCTCACTGTGGAATCAATGATTAACGTGCCGCGTCAATAGCGATTTTGACGGGTCGTTACAGTTGGTATCAGAGCTTGAGGTCATAGGGAACCAGAAATTACATTAGTGTGTTTAACTGGTAATTGTTAGGATGCATTAGTGAGTCTGGACTATGACCATATCTGTTTTTACTGATTTTTGCTTATCATTTGATCAAAAACATTATATATGATATATTTATATGCTAACGTAATTGTTGTTTCAATTATGTGATAGATGACTTCTTCTAATCCTATCATTTTGTATGACTCGGAATCGGACACTGAATCTATTCTATCCACAACTGAAAAGGGCGTTCCAATACCTATTAAAGAAGAAATTGTATTAGCCGGGGAATCTCAAATCCCGGTAAACCCAGAGGAGGTCCCAGCTCCACCCAACTCTAGTTTTCCGGAGCCACGGTATCGTTGGCATGTACCCATGATCCCTGGAATAAACGAGGATCGTCCATTTCTAAACGAACATGGACATTGGGCCAGATACACCGCCTGAAATGTCCCGTTCATATTGATTATAAACGTTCCATATTAATTGATTTCGTTGCGAGGTTTTGACCTCTATATGAGACATTTTTCAAAGACTGCATTCATTTTTAAAACAACCATAACCTTTATTTTATCAATAAAGGTTTTAAAAACATTACGTAGATTATCAAATAATGATAATCTAAAATATACTGTTTACACACGACCATTACATAATGGTTTACAATAGAAATATATTACATCGACATATGTTTCTTGAATGCAGTTTTTACACAATATCATACAAACATGGACTCCAAATCTTGTCCTTATTTTAGTATGCAACAGCGGAAGCTCTTAGTATTCACCTGAGAATAAACATGCTTTAAACGTCAACAAAAATGTTGGTGAGTTATAGGTTTAACTTATATATATCAAATCGTAACAATAGACCACAAGATTTCATATTTCAATACACATCCCATACATAGAGATAAAAATTATTCATATGGTGAACACCTGGTAACCGACATTAACAAGATGCATATATAAGAATATCCCCATCATTTCGGGACACCCTTCGGATATGATATTAATTTCGAAGTACTAAAGCATCCGGTACTTTGGATGGGGTTTGTTAGGTCCAATAGATCTATCTTTAGGATTCACATCAATTAGGGTGTATGTTCCCTAATTCTTAGATTACCAGACTTAATAAAAAGGGGCATATTCGATTTCGATAATTCAACCATAGAATATAGTTTCACGTACTTGTGTCTATTTTGTAAATCATTTATAAAACTTGCATGTATTCTCATCCCAAAAATATTAGATTTTAAAAGTGGGACTATAACTCACTTTCACAGATATTTCCTTCCTCGGAAATAAGACTTGGCCACGGATCGATTCACGAACCTATACAAATATGTACATATATATCAAAGTATGATCAAAATATAATTACAACCATTTTTATTATGTTTTAAAGATTTGAGTGTATTAAGTCAGCTGTCCTCGTTAGTAACCTACAACTAGTTGTCCACAGTTAGATGTACAGAAATAAATCGGTATATATTATCTTGAATCAATCCATGACCCAGTGTATACACGTCTCAGGCTAGATCACAACTCAAAGTATATATATTTTTGGAATCAACCTCAACCCTGTATAGCTAACTCCAACATTACTGCATATAGAGTGTCTATGGTTGTTCCAAATAATATATATACATGGGTTGATATGATATGTCAAAACATTTGCATACGTGTCTATGGTATCCCAAGATTACATAATATATTAGAATACATGTATAATATAATATAAGTTAGCTAGGATATGATTTGTATAGATTTGTTAAACATTTCCCGTAGCTAAAAAGATCAAAAATATCCAATCTTGTTTTACCCATAACTTCTTCATTTTAAATCCGTTTTGAGTGAATCAAATTGCTATGGTTTCATATTGAACTCTATTTTATGAATCAAAACAGAAAAAGTATAGGTTTATAGTCAGAAATATAAGTTACAAGTCATTTTTATAAAGGTAGTCATTTCAGTCAAAAGAACGACGTCTAGATGACCATTTTAGAAAACATACTTTCACTTTGAGTTTAACCTTAATTTTTGGATATAGTTTCATGTTCATATGAAAAATCATTTTTCCAGAAGAACAACTTTTAAATCAAAGTTTATCATAGTTTTTAATTATCCAAACCAAAACAGCCCCCGGTTTCACTACGACGGCGTATATCCGATTTTATGGTGTTCATCATGTTTCCAGGTTTTAAATTATTAAGTTAGCATATCATATAGATATAGAACATGTATTTAGTTGATTTTAAAAGTCAAGTTAGAAGGATTTACTTTTGTTTGCGAACAAGTTTAGAATTAACTAAACTATGTTCTAGTGATTACAAGTTTAAACCTTCGAATAAGATAGCTTTATATGTATGAATCGAATGATGTTATGGAAATGAGAAAAATGGATCTAGCTTCAAAGGATCCTTGAATGGCTTGAAAGTTCTTGAAGCAGAATACTGACACGAAAACAGTTCAAGTAAGATTTTCACTCGAAATAAGATTGTTATAGTTGTAGAAATTGAATCAAAGTTTGAATATGAATATTACCTTGAATTAGAAAGATAACCTAATGTAAATAATAAAGATTCCTTGATCTTAGATGATTAATTGGAATGGATTAGAAAGCTTGGAAGTAGATTTGCAAACTTGGAAGTATTCTTGATTTTTATGAAACTATACTTATGGAATTTATGAAGAACACTTAAAACTTGAAGATAGAACTTGAGAGAGATCAATTAGATGAAGAAAATTGAAGAATGAAAGTGTTTGTAGGTGTTTTTGGTCGTTGGTATATGGATTAGATATAAAGGATATGTAATTTTGTTTTCATGTAAATAAGTCATGAATGATTACTCATATTTTTGTAATTTTATGAGATATTTCATGCTAGTTGTCAAATGATGATTCCCACATGTGTTAGGTGACTCACATGGGCTGCTAAGTGCTGATCATTGGAGTGTATATACCAATAGTACATACATCTAAAAGCTGTGTATTGTACGAGTACTAATACGGGTGCATACAAGTAGAAGTATTTTGATAAGTGTCTTGAAGTCTTTCAAAAGTGTATGAATACATATTAAAACACTACATGTATATACATTTTAACTGAGTCGTTAAGTCATCGTTAGTCGTTACATGTAAATGTTGTTTTGAAACCTTTAGGTTAACGATCTTGTTAAATGTTGTTAACCCATTGTTTATTATATCAAATGAGATGTTAAATTATTACATTATCATGATAATATGATATATAATATATCTTAGTATGATATATATACAGTTAAATGTCGTTACAATGATAATCGTTACATATATTTCTCGTTTCGAAATCATTAAGTTAGTAGTCTTATTTTTACATATGTAGTTCTTTGTTAATACACTTAATGATATACTTACTTATCATTTAACATAATTAACCAAGTATATAAATATCTTAATATGATTCATATGTACCTAGTAAGACGTTGTTATAACGGTAATCGTTATATATATCGTTTTCGAGTTTCTTAATTTAATAGTCTCATTTTTATGTATATAACTCATTGTTAAAAAAACCTAATGAGATACTTACTTATAATAAAATCATGTTAACTATATATATAACCATATATATGTCATTGTATAGTTTTTACAAGTTTTAACGTTCGTGAATCACCGGTCAACTTGGGTGGTCAATTGTCTATATGAAACCTATTTCAATTAATCAAGTCTTAACACGTTTGATTTCTTAACACGTTGGAAACATTTAGTCATGTAAATATCAATCTCAATTAATATATATAAACATGGAAAAGTTCGGGTCACTACAGTACCTACCCGTTAAATAAATTTTGTCTCGAAATTTTAAGCTGTTGAAGGTGTTGACGAATCTTCTGGAAATAGATGCGGGTATTTCTTCTTCATCTTATCTTCACACTCCCATGTGAACTCGGGTCCTCTACAAGCATTCCATCGAATCTTAACAATCGGTATCTTGTTTTGCTTAAGTCTCTTAACCTCACGATCCATTATTTCGACGGGTTCTTTAATGAATTGAAGTTTTTCATTGATTTGGATTTCATCTAACGGAATAGTGAGATCTTCTTTAGCAAAATATTTCTTCAAATTCGAGACGTGGAAAGTGTTATATACAGCCGTGAGTTGTTGAGGTAGCTCCGATTGGTAAGCTACTGGTCCGACATGATCTATAATCTTGAATGGTCCAATGTACCTTGGATTTAGTTTCCCCCGTTTACCAAATTGAACAACGCCTTTCCAAGGTGAAACCTTAAGCATGACCATTTCTCCAATTTCAAACTCTATATCTTTTCTTTTACTGTCCGGGTAGCTCTTTTGTCGACTCTGGGCGATTTTCAATCGTTGTTGAATTTAGATGATTTTCTCGGTAGTTTCTTGTATTATCTCCGGACCCATAATCTGTCTATCCCCCACTTCATTCCAACAAATCGGAGACCTGCACTTTCTACCATAAAGTGCCTCAAACGGCGCCATCTCAATACTAGAATGATAACTGTTGTTGTAGGAAAATTCTGCTAATGGTAGGTGTCGATCCCAACTGTTTCCGAAATCAATAACACATGCTCGTAGCATGTCTTCAAGCGTTTGTATTGTCCTTTCTCTCTGCCATTAGTTTGTGGATGATAGGCAGTACTCATGTCTAGACGAGTCCCCAATGCTTGTTGCAACGTCTGCCAGAACCTTGAAACAAATCTACCATCCCTATCAGAGATAATAGAGACGGGTATTCCATGTCTGGAGACAACCTCCTTCAAATACAATAGTGCCAACTTCTCCATTTTGTCATCTTCTCTCATTGGCAGGAAGTGTGCTGATTTGGTGAGACGATCAACTATTACCCAAATAGTATCAAAACCACTTGCAGTCCTTGGCAATTTAGTGATGAAATCCATGGTAATGTTTTCCCATTTCTATTCCGGGATTTTGGGTTGTTGAAGTTGTTGGAATAAGATCTGATGAGTCAAAATGTTTTGCAGGAAGTTAGAGTCTGGAAGTTAGAGTCTGGAGATGCAAGTTGTAGAATCTGTTTGTGTGAACGGTTTAATTACTTGGTAAAGAAGCTATAGGAATTCTGGAGATCTGGATAAATATTTAGAAGATCACGTTTTGATTTGATATTATCTCTAGAAGATAAACACTGATTTGTTTAGAATATTAATAAGTTTTAGTTTATCTTTTCCTATCTTTTAGTCAAGTAGTTTTGGAAACCAAATCTTGGAGATTTGGTTTAACCTTGTATAAATAGGGGTACGATGTTCATTGTATTTTGTATCTCTCAAGCACGATTACTTTGTCTTTCATATTATATATCATTCGTGTTCTCTCAATTTTGTTCATATAATTTGTATCTATTGTTTATTGAGAGTTTAGTGTTCATAATCAAGTTATTGTGAACTAATAACTGGTATCAGAGCGGGTTTGGTGTAAATCCAATTCGGTAATCTTAAAACGATCCATATATTGTTCAAAGATGTCCTCCAGTACCATCCCAACTCCAGTTATGGCTGGTAAAGGAGTGCCAATTTTCGATGGCACAGACTTTGCAACCTGGAAACTAAAAGTTCTATGGTTTCTTGGTTCGATTCATGAAGATGCTGAACAAGTCCTTACAGTAGGACCTATTATACCTGGTACAATGGTTGAAGCTGTTCCTGCTACAAGTACTGCTTCTGCTCAACCTGCTTATCTTCGTGAAAAACCAAGAGATAAGTGGACAGAAGCAGAAGCCATAAAGTTCAAGCTTGATAGCAAGATAAGAAGTATTATAGGTAATGGTGTTACTGTTCCAATTCTCAGGAAGATCAGTCATGCTAAAACTGCAAAAGCTATGTGGGATCTCTTGCTTAATGACTATGAAGGTGTCACAGTTGTTAAGACTCAGAAGAAAAAGAATCTGATAAGGTGTTATGGAAATTTTGCTGCTCAGCCTAAAGAATCATTGAGTGATCTTCATTCAAGATTCCAGGTTCTGATTAATAATCTTGAAAGTGTTGGTGTAGAGAAAACACAACAAGTGTTGTGTCAAAAGTTCATTGAACTGTTACCTTCAAACTTTGAATCTGTGATTACATCAATGGTAATCAGTGAAAAGATAGACACTTATGAACTAAGTGAGTTGTTTGGCATATTGTCAAACTTTGAAGAATCACAGTTGAAGAACAAGATCAATGCTAAGAGAGTTGTTAAAGATCCAGAAGCTGCATTAATAGCTACTACTAAGAAGAACAAGCAATTGTTCTCTAGTTACTCTAGTAGGGTTGATTCTGAAAGTGATGAGACCTCTGATGATAGTGATTCTGATGTAGATGAGGAGATTCAGGATCTGGAAAGTCAAGTGGCTCTTTTGACTCAAAGGATTGAGCAGAAGAAGTTTGGTTTTAAGAAGGGTAAAGGCAAGAGTTCTTTTGATCCAAAGAAAGCTAAATGTTTCAAGTGTGGCAAGGTAGGTCATATAGCTGCTGATTGCTGGTCCAAGAGTGAAGGAGGTTCAAGCTTCAACAAACCTGTTGACAAAGCAAGAAAGTATAAACTCAAGTACAAGAAGATGAAAGGTGAAGCAGAAAAGTTGAAGAATAAAGAACAGGAGAAAGCATTGTACACAGAAGCATGGGAAGATGAAGATTCATCATCTGATGATGAAGAGGATAAGTGTCTGATGGCTATAATTGAAAAGGATAGTGAGTCTAGCAAGTTTGAGGAAGATTTGAAAGCTATTGAGAAGATGGATAAAGACTCTACTTGTAACAAAGGTTCTGCCTATAAGGTACAAAACTTTGTAAACTATCTTAATAATGAAAAAGTGAGAATGTTTCAGTATTTGTTGCTTGATTTCAATTGGTGCTTAGAAGATAGTGACAGGTTAAGAACACAGATCATTGAGCTTAAGAACACCATCAAAGATAAAGATGCTGAAATTAAAGTATTAAAAGAATGTGAGGTAGAACTTGACACATACAAAATGGCATATTCAGAAGAAACTAAACGGTTAAATACTGAATTAGGAAGATCAATTAAAAAGGCAAACCATTATGAAAATATTTGCAAATCTTGGTGTGTTTCTTCCAAAAAGAATTCTGATGCTATTGCTAAGCAAGTACCAAATGATGTCAAAGCTATACTTGGTGAAAACTACACATTAGATAATAATGTGGAAGTTGATCCTATTATATTTAAGCCTGACATTTTACCAAATACTTTTATAAAATTTGATGGTGAGAGAAAAATTTTAACTAATGCTTTTGTAAGATCAACTGAGTTTGTAAAATCATTAGAACCTGTTAAACCTTCAGAGACTATAATTTTAGACTGTAGAAATCCATCAGAGTCTGAACTATTGAAACCTTCAGACTCTAACAGTTTAGTCTCTAAAAGTGAAAGTGTATGTTCTGACCTAGAATCTGACACCCAAGAATCAAGTAGCATAAGTGATACTGAATCATCTTCTGATAGTGTCTCTTGTCCAGATCCTAAATGGTCAACTAAAAGAAAGTCAAAGTCAAAACAGGCTAAGACTATTAAAAAACTGAAAAGGAGAATTTCAAAGCTTAGTGAAAGATTAAAGGGTCAAGAAAAATTCTCAAAATCATCTTGTTTTCCTGAAAATTTCAAAAAGGTATGGAAACCTAAAGTTTGTGAAAATAAAGGTGTTTTGAAAACAGTGATGGATAAGTTGATCTGGATTGGTAACAAAGCTTTTGTATGGAGAGTTAAATACACTCCATCTGAACCCACTGCAAAGTGGGTTCCCCCTAAGATTTAATCATTTTTCTTTTGCTTGTGTCTTGTGTAGCAGGGTAATAAGTGGTATTTAGACAGTGGTTGCTCAAGACACATGACTGGATGCAAAGAGCATCTTGTAGGGTTTGTAGAAGAAAAGGGTCCTTCTGTGAGATATGGTGATAATTCTGTTGCAAAAACTATTGGTTATGGTACTGTTATTGCTGGAAGTGTGTCATTCAAGAAAGTTGCTTTAGTTGAAGGGTTAAAGCATAATCTGCTAAGTGTGAGTCAAATTGCTGATGAAGATTGTGAGATCAGAATAAGAAAGAAAGCTGGAATTATTTATGATCCTAAAGGAAGACCAACTCTTGTTGCCTGGAGATTTCAAAATGTGTATATGCTGGATTTGGATTCTGTTGATTCTGAAATTGAAACATGCTTGTATTCTCAGTCTGTTCCAGAACTTAGTTGGCTTTGGCATAAAAGGCTATCTCATCTGAATTTTAAAAATATTAATGAGCTTTCCAAAAAGAAGCTTGTTAGAGGTTTGCCTCAGCAACCTTTCAAGAAAGATAAACCTTGTTCTGCTTGCATTATGGGTAAACAAACCAAAACAAAGTTTCCCTCAAAATCCCTAGCTACTATTAGTGATCCACTTCATATGCTTCATATGGATCTTTTTGGTCCAATGAACACTAGTAGTCTAGGTGGGAAAAGATACACTTTGGTTGTTGTTGATGAGTATTCAAGGTTTACCTGGGTTATCTTTTTAGCTGCAAAGAGTGATGCTCCTGAAGAAATCATTAATTTAATCAAGAAAGAGCAGGTTCAAAAAGGTGTTCTTGTTAAACAATTGAGAAGTGACCATGGCACTGAGTTCAAGAATGTTACTTTAATTGAATTTTGTGAAGAATCTGGAATTGGTCAAAATTTCTCAGCTGTTAGAACTCCACAACAGAATGGAGTTGCTGAGAGAAGAAATAGAACACTTATTGAGGCAGCCAGAACCATGTTATGTCAATCAAATGTTGCACTCAGATTCTGGGCAGAAGCTGTCAATACAGCTTGTTATACTCAAAACAGGTCATTAATTGTGAAGAGACATGGCAAAACTCCCTATGAATTGTATCATAAAAAGGTGCCTACTATTCATTACTTTCATGTATTTGGATGTAAGTGCTATATTTTGAATCAAAGGGATCAGCTTGAAAAGATGAGGCCAAAATCTGATGAAGGTGTGTTTATTGGTTATTCTTCTGTGTCTAAAGCATATAGAGTGTATAATAAGAGGAGGATGAAGATTGAAGAATCCATTAATGTTTCCTTTGATGAAAGTCCCATTGAAATGGATCAATCCTCTAGTTCTGAGCATTCTGCACTTGGTGAATTGTCAAATTTAATTTCTGGTAACAGTACTCAGACTCTAGATTCAGAGTCTGAGACAGATGAATTTAATTTGTCTGGACTGAAACATTCTGCAGATAATGCTCTCACTGAAGAAGTTCAACAAGAAGATGAGCCAATTGTTATTCATGAAGATGATCAACCTTCCAATACTACTGTGAATCCTGTTGTTCCTATTAGAAAATCTTCTAGAAATATTGTTATTCCAAAGCATCTTGAAGATTATGTTGTAGATCCTACTGGTTTACCTAAAACTGGTTCTTCATCTCAGACACCTGTGTCTGATTTTGCAATTGCTAATTATTGTTTCTTCTCAAATTTTCTTTCACTCATTGAACCCAAAGAAGTAGATGAAGCATTGTCAGATAATGATTGGGTTGAAGCTATGACTGAAGAATTGACAGAGTTTGAAAGAAATGATGTGTGGGAATTGGTTCCAAAACTTGAAGGTAAAACTGCAATTGGCACTAAGTGGGTTTATAGAAACAAGGTTGATAAAGATGGTATTGTGGTTAGAAACAAAGCAAGGTTGGTGGCTCAAGGGTATAGACAAGAAGAAGGTATAGATTATGATGAGACATTTGCTCCTGTTGCTAGAATTGAAGCAATCAGATTGTTTCTAGCTTATGCCTCAGATAAAGACTTTGTGGTGTTTCAAATGGATGTGAAGAGTGCTTTTCTGAATGGTATTTTGCAAGAAGAGGTGTATGTGAAACAACCTCCTGGTTTCAAAAATAAGAAGTTTCCAAAGCATGTTTACAGGTTGAAGAAAGCTTTGTATGGTCTGAAACAAGCTCCCAGAGCCTGGTATGATACTCTGTCAACATTTCTTCTAGAAAAGAAATTTTCTAGAGGAGCTATTGACAAGACTCTATTCATCAAAAAGGAGAAAGGTGATGTGTTACTGGTTCAAATTTATGTTGATGACATTATTTTTGGGTCTACTAATCCAACTTTGAGAAAATGGTTTTCAGATATAATGTCAAAAGAATATAGGATGAGTAATTTGTGTACTCTAAACTATTTTCTTGGGCTTCAAATTAAGCAAAGTCAAGAGGGTATTTTTATTAACCAAAGTAATTATGTTTCTGATATGCTTACTAAGTTTGGTTTTAAAAATTGTTCCACTTTAAGAACCCCAATGAGTATTTCTGAAAAGCTTGATAAAGATGAATCTGGAAAACCAACTTGTCAATCAACCTATAGAGGTATGATTGGATCTTTGTTATACTTAACTGCTAGTAGACCTGATATAATGTTTGCTACATGTATGTGTGCACGTTATCAGTCAGATCCTAAAGAGTCTCATTATAAGGCTGTGAAAAGAATTTTTAGATACCTGAAAGGTACTCCTAACCTGGGTCTTTGGTATGCTAAAGACTCAGGGTTTGATCTAATTGGTTATACAGATGCAGACTATGCAGGTTGTAAGTTAGACAGAAAAAGCACATCTGGTGGTTGTCAATTGTTAGGTGGCAAATTGGTGAGCTGGTCAAGTAAAAAGCAGAATTCAGTTGCTACTTCAACAGCAGAAGCTGAATATGTAGCTGCAGGGAGTTGTTGTGCTCAATTGCTTTGGATGCAACATCAGTTATTGGATTTTGGATTATCATTAACCAAAACTCCAATCATGTGTGATAATGAAAGTGCTATTGCTATTACTGAAAATCCAGTGTTTCATTCCAGGACCAAGCACATAGAGATCAGACATCATTTTATAAGAGATTGTGTTGAGAAAGGCAAAGTGGTGTTAAAACATATTGGCACAAAAGATCAATTGGCAGATATTTTCACTAAAGCACTTCCTGAAGAAAGGCATTTTTATCTTCTTGGACAACTTGGAATGTTAAATCCATCAGCTGAAATGTTGTCCAGTAATGATATTTCTTGAGTCTAAATTATTTTCTTAGAGTCTGGGTGACGTAATATTGTTCAGAGTCTGGGAAAGTTTACTCAAGTGTATTTTTGTGTATAAATTTGTTTCCTTCTTTCGTCAAATAAAGTTTTTTTTTTAATTTCGTTTTTAGGCTAATTTTTTTTAATTCTATTTCCTAAAATAAAAGGGTCAAATTTGGTATTAATAAAGGGAGTTAATGGTAATTTTTTTTTAAAAAATTTTTTGTCAGGAGTATTAATTTGATAATGATTGTGTCAATCTTTTTGATAACTTTCTGTTATGATGCATTGGGTCAATCTTGGCCGTGCAGACCAACCTGCAGATTCTGAGCAATCAGAGTCAAAGTTGTTACCCAAGAATTGAATTGTACAAATTGCCATTCTCGAGTATCTTTTCCGCCCTACACCGACACCGGGTTTAGTTGGCTCGGTAATTTTACTCGACGTGTGGTTGTTTCGGAACAGGGAACAACTTTGAATACACAAGCTTGTAACCCGCGGATGAACCGCACACTAGAGCCTTATTGGGGCTAAAACCAATAACGAGAGCCTTTTTGGTATCATTGGAATTAACGGTATACTCCATCCCATGATGTTACACAAACAGAGCAGGCAGAAGGGATGGATGAGGAAATCCCACTCAATTCAAACCCACCTTCTCCCACTGCTCAAGAACAAAATTCTTCATTAAACAACCTTATGAGCTTACCAACTCATATTGAGAATATTCACATGTCTGAAAACCTAGTTGTTTCAGCACCCATAGATGCACATCAAACATCTATTAGGCAAGGTGCTGCAAGTACAACTCCATCACCTCTGCTAGAGGTTGGTGAGGGGAGTACTTTAACCCAGCCTAAACCATCTAGGATAGTGAGCTTGGATAACCTCATTACAGTTACTGAATTAACCCCCTCAGATAACTTAAATCAAGTCCCAATCCTGGACTTATCAAACCAAACTCAAGACCAATCTATGGCTAAACCTACCTCAGACATCAGTCTGCCACTCCACTCTCCAAATGTCCAATTCTTACACATTCTTGCACAGGCTGCCAATGCTTCATTCAGATCACAGGATGAAGTACAAGTCTCAATAACTTCTTTGTCCAAGGATCACTCTACTTCACAACAGGTAAGTGTTGAGGACATACAACCTTTATTAATCCCAACTGGTTCTACATTGCAGGCTGAGGCACCAGTCACAGAGGTTGGCTTTTCTCAAGCTTTGACTTCTATGGCTCAGGAGTTTGATGACAAGCTTCAGGGTGTGCAGTCACAAATTAATAAACTTCATTCTAACTTTAATAATAATTTGGTTTCAAATAATGAGGTGTTGGAGGTTAGGAGGTTGGTTGGGATTGTACAGGGTTCTGGTGATATTGCAGGTTTTGGTGATCGATTGAGCAGTTTGGAGGCTAAGATGCAGGGTGTTGAAGAAATTAAAGAGTGTTTTGCTGGTTTTGCCTCAGATATCAAGTCTATTAAGGATGATCAAGCTGAAATTTGGAGATTCTTATCTGCTCTCTCTCAAGATGATGTCAAAAAGGGGGAGAAACGAAAGAGGTTAGCTGCAGGTGGTGATGGTGAGTCTTCCAAAAGGGCTCATATTGAGGGTGAGTTACAGGTTGAGGGGGAGAATAATGATAATGAAAGAACTGAAATTGAAGCTGAGGTTATTGAAACTGAAGTTGTTGATGCTGAAGTTGTTCCAATGGTTGAAGATGAGATTGTTGTTAGAGATGATGGTGATCAAGTTAGAGATGATGGTGATCAAGCAGTTTCTCAAGAAAATGTTGAAAATGTTCAAGTTGTGGTTGCAAATGTAAGTCAAATGGGTACAGGTGATGGTGTTGACACAGGTGAGGATGTACAAATGAATGTTGAAGAGGGTGGTGCTAGTGTTGATCAATCTGGTGTTCAAACCGATGTTGGTGAAAGTGGTACTCAAATCATAGTTGGTGGTCAAGAAAGTGTTCTTGATATTGCTGCTGCTCAAGAGAGGCTGAGGTCTTTGATGAATAAAAGGTTTAGGTTTAAAAGGTATGAAGGAGATGTTGTCAGTGTTGAGATTGTGAAGATTGAAACTGAGGTGAATTTGTTATTAACCATGACCCATTTGTCTGATAGAAGAATAAAGGTGAAAGTGAGTCATATTTTGAGACTTGGTTTTTGTGAATGGAGAGGGTTGGCTGTTTGTATTCAAAGATGTGAGGGAGATAAGGAAATTGTTGATGAAGTGTTTAAGAAAGTTTGTAATTTAGTTCATCTTGTGTTTGAAGAAGGTTTTATTAGCTCGAAGGACTATGAAGTTTTCTGTAGTATGTTCAATTTGGAGATGAAAGAGAGAAGATTTAGAGGACATGTTGGTAGATACTCTGTTCCAGAACATTTGCAGTTCATTGATGAATGTTATGTTGAATATCTAGATGCTCTGATGATTAAAACGACTAGAAACCAAAGGATGCTGATTAGAGTAGAGCAGTTTGAAGGTGCTGACATTAACTTGTTGCTTGGACTGTTGACTAGGTGTACGAATGAACAGAATCATCCTTTTCGGGTTAAATTGTTGAAACATTTGGAAGGTAAGTTGTTTATGTTGAAGAGCATTAAGTCAATGAAGAGCAAATGTAGGTTGATCGAAAAAGAGCTTGCAAAACTGAAGAAGTAGAAAGGGTAGTTTTTGACATCATCAGATAGGGGGAGATTGTTGGAATAAGATCTGATGAGTCAAAATGTTTTGCAGGAAGTTAGAGTCTGGAAGTTAGAGTCTGGAGATGCAAGTTGTAGAATCTGTTTGTGTGAACGGTTTAATTACTTGGTAAAGAAGCTATAGGAATTCTGGAGATCTGGATAAATATTTAGAAGATCACGTTTTGATTTGATATTATCTCTAGAAGATAAACACTGATTTGTTTAGAATATTAATAAGTTTTAGTTTATCTTTTCCTATCTTTTAGTCAAGTAGTTTTGGAAACCAAATCTTGGAGATTTGGTTTAACCTTGTATAAATAGGGGTACGATGTTCATTGTATTTTGTATCTCTCAAGCACGATTACTTTGTCTTTCATATTATATATCATTCGTGTTCTCTCAATTTTGTTCATATAATTTGTATCTATTGTTTATTGAGAGTTTAGTGTTCATAATCAAGTTATTGTGAACTAATAGAAGTAGACCTGATGGTTTCTGATGCTCCACTTTGACCTTAGAACACGTAAAACATTTCCCTATGTATTTTGCAACATCGGTTTTCATACCTGGCCACCAAAAATGTTTCTTGAGATCCTTGTACATCTTTCCCGTTCCAGGATGTATTGAGTATCTGGTTTTATGAGCTTCTCTAAGTACCATTTCTCTCATATCTCCAAATTTTGGTACCCAAATTCTTTCAGCCCTATACCGGGTTCCATCTTCCCAAATATTAAGATGCTTCTCCGATCCTTAGGGTATTTCATTCTTCAACTTTCCTTCTTTTACTACCCCCTGTTGCGCCTCCTTTATTTGAGTAGTAAGGTTAGTACGAATAATTATATTCATAGCTTTTACCCGTATAGGTTCTCTGTCCTTTCTACTCAAAGCGTCGGCTACCACATTCGCCTTCCCCGGGTGGTATCGAATCTCAAAATTATAATCATTCAACAGTTCAATCCACCTGCGTTGTCTTATATTCAGTTGCTTCTGATTAAATATATGTTGGAGACTTTTGTGGTCGGTATATATAATACTTTTGACTGTGTTGGAGACTTTTGTGGTCGGTATATATAATACTTTTGACTCCATATAAATAATGCCTCCAAGTCTTTAATGCAAAAACAACAGCACCCAATTCCAAATCGTGAGTCGTATAATTTTGCTCGTGAATCTTCAATTGTCTAGACGCATAAGCAATCACCTTCGTTCATTGCATTAATACACAACCGAGACCTTGTTTTGATGCGTCACAATAAATCACAAAATTATCATTCCTTTCAGGCAATGAAAATATAGGTGCCGTAGTTAGCTTTTTCTTCAATAACTGAAACGCCTTCTCTTGTTCATCCTTCCATTCAAATTTCTTCCCTTTATGCGTTAATGCAGTCAAAGGTTTTGCTATTTTGGAGAAATCTTGGATGAACCTTCTGTAGTAACCAGCCAATCCTAAAAATTGACGTATATGCTTCGGAGTTTTTGGGGTTTCCCACTTTTCAACGGTTTTGATCTTTGCCGGGTCTACCTGGATACCTTTTTTGTTCACTATGTGACCGAGGAATTGAACTTCTTTCAACCAAAATGCACACTTTAAAAACTTAGCGTACAGTTTTTCTTTCCTCAATACTTCTAGCACTTTTCTCAAATGTTCTTCATGTTCTTGATCATTCTTTGAGTAAATAAGTATGTCATCGATGAAAACAATGACAAAATTGTCAAGATATGGCCCACACACTCGGTTCATAAGGTCCATGAACACAGCTGGTGCGTTAGTCAATCCAAACGGCATAACCATAAACTCGTAATGACCATAACGCGTCCTAAAAGCAGTTTTTGGAATATCATCCTCCTTTACTCACATTTGCTGATATCCAGAACGTAAATCGATTTTCGAATAAACCGACGAGCCTTGTAGTTGATCAAATAAGTCGTCAATTCTCGGCAGTGGATAACGGTTTTTGATGGTAAGTTTATTCAACTCTCTGTAGTCAATACACAACCTAAATGTACCATCCTTCTTCTTGACAAACAAAACAGGAGCTCCCCATGGTAATATGCTTGGTCGAATGTAACCACGTTCTAATAGTTCTTGTAGTTGGCTTTACAGTTCTTTCATCTCGCTGGGTGCGAGTCTGTAAGGAGCACGAGCTATTGGTGCAGCTCCTGGTACAATATCTATTTGAAATTCAACAGATCAATGTGGAGGTAGTCCCGGTAATTCTTTCAGAAATACATCAGGAAATTCTTTTGCTACGGGAACATCATTGATGCTCTTTTCTTCAGTTTGTACTTTCTCGACGTGTACTAGAACAGCATAGCAACCTTTTCTTATTAGTTTTTGTGCCTTCAAATTACTAATAAGATGTAGCTTCGTGTTGCCCTTTTCTCCATACACCATTAAGGGTTCTCCTTCTTCTCATCCAATGCGAATTGCATTTTTGTAACATACGATCTCTGCTTTCATCTCCTTCAGCCAGTCCATGCCAACTATTACATCAAAACTCCCTAACTCTACTGGTATCAAATCAATCTTAAATATTTCGCTACCCAGTTTAATTTCTCGATTCCGGCATATATAATCTGCTGAAATTAATTTACCGTTTGCTAATTCGAGTAAAAATTTACTATCCAACAATGTCAATGGACAACTTAATTTAGCACAAAAATCTCTACTCATATAGCTTCTATCCGCACCCGAATCAAATAAAACGTAAGCAGATTTATTGTCAATAAGAAACGTACCCGTAATAAGCTCCGGGTCTTCCTGTGCCTCTGCCGCATTAATATTGAAAACTCTTACGTGGCATTATCCATTCGTGTTCTCTTGGTTCGGGCAATTTCTAATAATGTGGCCCGGTTTTCCACATTTATAACAAACTACATTGGCATAACTTGCTCCGACACTACTTGCTCTGCCATTACTCGTTCCGACACCATTTGTTCCTTTCGTTCTGTTAACCCCTGGTCCGTAGACCTCACACTTCACCGCGCTATGACCATTTCTTTTACACTTGTTGCAAAATTTGGTGCAGAACCCTGAGTGATACTTTTCACACCTTTGGCATAGCTGCTTCTGATTGTTGTTGTTGTTGTTGTTGTTGTTGTTATTGTTGTTGGGATGATTGTTATTGTTGTTGTTGTTATTGTTGTGCCGTTTGTTGTTGTTGCGATTGATGTTGCGATTGTTGGGATAGTTGTTGTTGTATTGGTGACTCTTATTACCGTTTTTCTCCCACTTTCTTTTGACTAGCTTCACGTTGGCCTCTTCGGCCGCCCGTTCTTTAATTCTTCCCTCAATCTGGTTCACTAGTTTGTGAGCCATTCTACATGCCTTTTGTATGGAGGCAGGCTCGTGTGAACTTATATCTTCTTGGATTCTCTCCGGCAACCCTTTAACAAACGCGTCGATCTTCTCTTCCTCATCTTCGAACGCTCTCGGACACAATAGGCACAATTCTGTGAATCGTCTTTCGTATGAAGTAATATCGAATCCCTGTATTCGTAACCCTCTAAGTTCTGACTTGAGCTTATTGACCTCGGTTCTGGGATGGTACTTCTCGTTCATCAAGTGCTTGAATGCTGACCACGGTAGCGCGAAAGTAGCATCTTGTCCCACTTGCTCTAGATAGGTATTCCACCATGCTAACGCAATACCTGTGAAGGTATGCATAGCGTACTTCACTTTGTCTCCTTCAGCACACTTACTTATGGTAAACACCGATTCAACTTTCTCGGTCCACCGTTTTAATCCGATTGGTCCTTCGGTCCCATCAAATTCTGAAGGTTTGCAGGCAGTGAATTCCTTGTAGGAGCATCCTACACGATTTCTTGCGCCGTTAGCTGTATTGCTAGATTCAGAGTTATTGTTGGTATGTAGCGCGGCTTGTACTGCGGCTATGTTTGAAGCAAGAAAGGCACGAAATTCCTCTTCGCTCATATTCAAGGTGTGTCGAGTAGTTGGTGCCATTTCCTTCAAAATAGTCAAATGAAATAAGTTAATCATACAGAATATTAAGAGTAGTCAATAGTATCTCGTAGCATAATATGAACTCATTTATAAAAGCTTTTTCTTCATATTAGCGTTTTATAAGTTTAAATTCGGGCACTACCTACCCGTTAAGTTCATACTTATTAGCTAATATACAATTCAACTACTACAATTCCATATGAAAAACTGATTATAATAATATATCACATACAAATATTCTTCAAACTTACAACTTCGCTATATTACATATAACATTAAATATAGTACACTATGATACACGACAGTTTTGAAGATAAATCTAGTTAATATGCAAGTTGTTCAGCAAAGGAAATAAAGACACGTAATTCATAAGTCCAGAAACAAGTCATGCATTCTGGTTTTACTAAGACGACTTCCTATCCTTGGTCTTGTGGAAAATAACCGTTATGACCATTAGCTAGGCAGCATGTTGTAATGTCGTCAAAAGGACGAGGGTTTCGTAATGTCCAACAGCCCCGTAATAATCTAAAAACCTTGTTTCTCACCCCAATTACTGAATCCGTCACTTGTGGAAAAGTTTTATTTAAAAGCTGCAATCCAATGTTCTTTTTCTCACTTTGGTAAGAAGCGAACATCACTAACCCGTAAGCATAACATGCTTCTTTATGTTGCATGTTAGAAGCTCTTTCTAATTCACAAAATCCTATGTTGGGATATGTTGAGTCAAAATAGGTTCTTAACCCGTAGCGTAAAATTGCATTTGGGTTCCCCGCATTTAATGCTTTAAAGAAAACACGGCGTAACTTAAAGTCTCCCCAATGTGATATACCCCACCTATCAAAGGAAAGCCTTTTATAAACTAAGGCATTTCTGGAAAGTCTTTCAAATGTTTGACAAGTTAATTTCGCTATAACTAAATGTGCTGATGAATTCTGACCGACTCTAGACAAGATTTCCTCAATCATATCCTCTGGTAGGTCTTCTAAAATATTCGGTTGTCTACCCTTTACGTCTATTTTGTTTTTATACTGTAAAATAGACAAGGATTAGATTCGTAATAACAAACAATACAAGCAATTTTTACATAGAACATAAAAGTACAAGCACACTATAATACATTTATTACACAACATGCTCACACCCCTCTAATCTCTTCTTCTTCGGACTTGGTTATTTTTCCTAAACTTCTAGGGATATATGATGTTCCTTTAATACGAGTCATCGTTTTCCACATTGGTTTAGAAAAACCTGGTGGTTTAGAGGTTCCTGGGTTATTGTCACGATATTGAAAATACGGGTGTTGACGGTACATATAAAGTTCATCGGGGTCGGAATCAGATTTCTCTATTTTGATGCCTTTTCCCTTATTATTTTCTTTTGCCTCATTAAATTGGGTTGGGGTAATTTCTATAACATCATCGAAATCCTCATCAGGATCCGATTCATCGGAAAATTGGTAATTTTCCCAATATTTTGCTTCCTTAGCGAAAACACCATTGACCATTATTAACTTTGGTCCATTGGTTGAGGATTTTCTTTTATTTGACCGGTTTTCTGTGGTTCCTACTATTCCCCCTCCAGAACCTCTTCTTCTTCCGGTTCCTCTTCTTCTGGTTCCTCTTCTTCCGGTTCCTCTTCTTCCGGTTCCGTTTCCTCTTCTTCCGGTTCTTTGGGAACTTGTGAATCTTGCCAATATATATTCGACTCTTCGTTATTATTAGGTGAGTCAATGGGATTTGTGCTAGAGGTAGACATCTATCACACAATATCAAACATGTTAAGAGATTAATATACCACATAATATTTACATGTTAATAATATATAGTTTGCAACAAAAATGTTAAGCAATCATTTTTAAAGAAAACACGGTCGAAGTCCAGACTCACTAATGCATCCTAATAAACTCGATAAGACACACTAATGTAAATTTTCTGGTTCTCTAAGACCAACGCTCTGATACCAACTGAAATGTCCCGTTCATATTGATTATAAACGTTCCATATTAATTGATTTCGTTGCGAGGTTTTGACCTCTATATGAGACATTTTTCAAAGACTGCATTCATTTTTAAAACAACCATAACCTTTATTTTATCAATAAAGGTTTTAAAAACATTACGTAGATTATCAAATAATGATAATCTAAAATATACTGTTTACACACGACCATTGGTTTACAATAGAAATATATTACATCGACATATGTTTCTTGAATGCAGTTTTTACACAATATCATACAAACATGAACTCCAAATCTTGTCCTTATTTTAGTATGCAACAGCGGAAGCTCTTAGTATTCACTTGAGAATAAACATTCTTTAAACGTCAACAAAAATGTTGGTGAGTTATAGGTTTAATCTATATATATCAAATCGTAACAATAGACCACAAGATTTCATATTTCAATACACATCCCATACATAGAGATAAAAATCATTCATATGGTGAACACCTGGTAACCGACATTAACAAGATGCATATATAAGAATATCCCCATCATTCCGGGACACCCTTCGGATATGATATAAATTTCGAAGTACTAAAGCATCCGGTACTTTGGATGGGGTTTGTTAGGCCCAATAGATCTATCTTTAGGATTCGCGTCAATTAGGGTGTCTGTTCCCTAATTCTTAGATTACCAGACTTAATAAAAAGGGGCATATTCGATTTCGATAATTCAACCATAGAATGTAGTTTCACGTACTTGTGTCTATTTTGTAAATCATTTATAAAACTTGCATGTATTCTCATCCCAAAAATATTAGATTTTAAAAGTGGGACTATAACTCACTTTCACAGATATTTCCTTTCTCGGAAATAAGACTTGGCCACGGATCGATTCACGAACCTATACAAATATGTACATATATATCAAAGTATGATCAAAAGATAATTACAACCATTTTTATTATGTTTTAAAGATTTGAGTGTATTAAGTCAGCTGTCCTCGTTAGTAACCTACAACTAGTTGTCCACAGTTAGATGTACAGAAATAAATCGATATATATTATTTTGAATCAATCCACGACCCAGTGTATACACGTCTCAGGCTAGATCACAACTCAAAGTATATATATTTTTGGAATCAACCTCAACCCTGTATAGTTAACTCCAACATTACTGCATATAGAGTGTCTATGGTTGTTCCAAATAATATATATACATGGGTCGATATGATATGTCAAAACATTTGAATACGTGTCTATGGTATCCCAAGATTACATAATATATTAGAATACATGTATAATACAATATAAGTTAGCTAGGATATGATTTGTATAGATTTGTTAAACATTTCCTGTAGCTAAAAAGATCAAAAATATCCAATCTTGTTTTACCCATAACTTCTTCATTTTAAATCCGTTTTGAGTGAATCAAATTGCTATGGTTTCATATTGAACTATATTTTATGAATCTACATAGAAAAAGTATAGGTTTATAGTCAAAAATATAAGTTACAAGTCATTTTTGTAAAGGTAGTCATTTCAGTCGAAAGAACGACGTCTAGATGACCTTTTTAGAAAACATACTTCCACTTTGAGTTTAACCTTGATTTTTGGATATAGTTTCATGTTCATATGAAAAATCATTTTTCCAGAAGAACAACTTTTAAATCAAAGTTTATCATAGTTTTTAATTATCCAAACCAAAACAGCCCCCGGTTTCACTACGACGGCGTATATCCGATTTTATGGTGTTCATCTTGTTTCCAGGTTTTAAATCATTAAGTTAGCATATCATATAGATATAGAACATGTGTTTAGTTGATTTTAAAAGTCAAGTTAGAAGGATTAACTTTTGTTTGCGAACAAGTTTAGAATTAACTAAACTATGTTCTAGTGATTACAAGTTTAAACCTTCGAATAAGATAGCTTTATATGTATGAATCGAATGATGTTATGAACATCATTACTACCTCAAGTTTTTTGGATAAAACTACTAGAAATGAGAAAAATGGATCTAGCTTCAAAGGATTCTTGGATGGCTTGAAAGTTCTTGAAGCAGAATCATGACACGAAAACAGTTCAAGTAAGATTTTCAATCGAAATAAGATTGTTATAGTTGTAGAAATTGAATCAAAGTTTGAATATGAATATTACCTTGAATTATAAAGATAACCTACTATAAATAACAAAGGTTCCTTGATCTTAGATGATTACTTGGAATGGATTAGAAAGCTTGAAAGTAGACTTGCAAACTTGGAAGTATTCTTGATTTTTATGAAACTATACTTATGGAATTTATGAAGAACACTTAGAACTTGAAGATGGAACTTGAGAGAGATCAATTAGATGAAGAAAATTGAAGAATGAAAGTGTTTGTAGGTGTTTTTGGTCGTTGGTATATGGATTAGATATAAAGGATATGTAATTTTGTTTTCATGTAAATAAGTCATGAATGATTACTCATATTTTTGTAATTTTATGAGATATTTCATGCTAGTTGCCAAATGATGATTCCCACATGTGTTAGGTGACTCACATGGACTACTAAGAGCTGATCATTGGAGTGTATATACCAATAGTACTTACATCTAAAAGCTGTGTATTGTATGAGTACGAATACGGGTGCATACAAGTAGAAGTATTTTGATAAGTGTCTTGAAGTCTTTCAAAAGTGTATGAATACATATTAAAACACTACATGTATATACATTTTAACTGAGTCGTTAAGTCATCGTTAGTCATTACATGTAAATGTTGTTTTGAAACCTTTAGGTTAACGATCTTGTTAAATGTTGTTAACCCATTGTTTATTATATCAAATGAGATGTTAAATTGTTACATTATTATGATATTATGATATATAATATATCTTAGTATGATATATATACAGTTAAATGTCGTTACAACGATAATCGTTACATATATGTCTCGTTTCGAAATCATTAAGTTAGTAGTCTTATTTTTACATATGTAGTTCTTTGTTAATACACTTAATGATATACTTACTTATCATTTAACATAATTAACCAAGTGTATCAATATCTTAATATGATTCATATGTACCTAGTAAGACGTTGTTATAACGGTAATCGTTATATATATCGTTTTCGAGTTTCTTAATTTAATAGTCTCATTTTTATGTATATAACTCATTGTAAAAAAAAACTAATGAGATACTTTCTTATAATAAAATCATGTTAACTATATATATAACCATATATATGTCATCGTATAGTTTTTACAAGTTTTAACGTTCGTGAATCACCGGTCAACTTGGGTGGTCAATTGTCTATATGAAACCTATTTCAATTAATCAAGTCTTAACAAGTTTGATTGCTTAACACGTTGGAAACATTTAGTCATGTAAATATCAATCTCAATTAATATATATAAACATGGAAAAGTTCGGGTCACTACACCGCCGACGGGCGGGTTGTGAATATATTGCCTGGCAGATTTTGGTTCATGACCACCGGTACATATTCTCGTACACATGATGCAGATAGTTCGTCATCATATTCTCCTACACATGACTCAGACAGTTCGTCATCAGACGAGATCAGTGAGGAAGAGGATTTCGCTAATGAAATAAAAGAAGTCACTAAGGAGAAATTCCAACTTGCTATAGATAATAAAAACAACCACAACAATAAAATGTCATTAGTTATTAAAAAGGAACAGGACCATTCGATCCGTAACCATCCTTATTGTATTAAACCCACTGAGGCAACGGGTACCTCAAAACCCCAACCAAAAATTAAATACACTGCCAGAATGTCTGTCGGACCATGTGCACACAAACAATTGGCAGAGAGAACCAAATGGGAAGAAGTTTCTGATAGTTCTGAATAAATGACCTCGCAACCATAAATCTTCCATGAGCTATTCTATTGCTTATGTGTGCTACTCTATCTTGTTATGTAAAATACGCATATGTAAAATATCAGTATTGTATGGTATTGTATTATTTTGGTTTATTAATAATAAATGCATGGAATGATTATTTGTATTATTAATACTTATTATTATTATTATTATTACATAATAATGTAGTAGCTCGCTATAATTTTTCATAGTGGAATATTATTAGGATTTTAGTAGTTAATTTCTTGTACTAGCTATTATGTATGAACTTAACGGGTAGGTAATACCCTAGAAATAATTATACAATGCTAATAAGAAGAAAAGGCTTTTATAATAATTGGTTCATATTATTAATATGCTACGATTAACTATTGACAACTCATTTTACCTATAATATTCTATATGATTAAATTATCTCTGTTGTGTTTATTGAAGAAACATGTCTCAAATGTCGGATGCTGAGTTCGAGGAACTAGTCGAGAAACGTGTGAATGAAAGAATTGCTGCAGCCGAGGCAGCAAAAAACAGCAGCCGAAGCAGCAGCTGTGAACACAAACTCACGAAACGGATGCTCATACAAAACTTTTCAAGGATGCAAACCACAGACGTTTAGTGGAACCGAGGGACCAGTTGGTCTAACCCGATGGTTTGAAAAGATGGAGTCCGTTTTCAAAATCAGTAATTGTGCGAACGGAGACAAGTCAAAGTATGCTTCGTGCACGTTGCAAGACGGTGCACTTACTTGGTGGAACAATTATGCTAAAGCAGAAGGAATAGATACGGCATATGATATCTCTTGGGAAGAACTGAAAAAGATGCTAATCGAGGAGTACTGTCTTCGAAACGAGATCAGAAAAATGGAATCTGAGTTACGTAATCTGAAGGTTTTCGGCGCGAATCTCAATAACTATGAAAAGCGTTTCACGGAACTAGCCTTGTTATGTCCCGAATTGGTGCCAAACGAGAAA
Organism: Rutidosis leptorrhynchoides; assembly: GCF_046630445.1. NCBI lineage: Eukaryota > Viridiplantae > Streptophyta > Magnoliopsida > Asterales > Asteraceae > Rutidosis > Rutidosis leptorrhynchoides. The sequence goes on along the minus strand of NC_092337.1, from coordinate 78,104,261 downwards.
CGAAAAATAGAAATGTATATTGACGGTTTATCGATCAATATCAAAGGAAATGTTACATCGTCCAAACCGAATATGATGCAGGAAGCCATGACAATGGCACACCAACTCATGGACCAGATCACAGAGAGTTCGATTAAGGCACCAATTACCGAAGTCAAGAAAACTGAAGGAAAGAGGAAATGGGAAGACTATAAGGGCAAAAGTACTGAACTGAAGAAACAAGAAACTTTTAAAGGTAAACAAGATGGGGTAACTGCAAGTCCAAACTATAAGGGACCCCATCCGTTCTGCAAAAGATGTTACACACATCATGCAGGTTATTGCCAAGTGGTCTGTGATAAGTGCGATAAGAAAGGACATGTGGCGAAAGATTGTTATGCCACCGTTTCTGAAGTAAAGACAAAACCGACCGATGTCAAGAAATGTTTTGGATGCGAGAAGTCTGGTCACTTTATAAATCAATGCCCTGATAAGGAGAAGAACAAAGAACCCGCACGTGGGAGGGCATTTAATGTTAGTACCAGTGAAGCACGTGAGGATCCTAATCTTGTCACGGGTACGTTTACCGTTAATAATCACCTAGCTTCTATTATGTTTGATACGGGTGCTGATAGAAGTTATATGTGTAAATACTTTAGTTCTAAACTAAAATGTGCATCATTGCCTCTAGACGATAAATATACTATTGAATTAGCTAATGGTAAACTGATAAAAGCCAATAAAATTTGCCATGGTTGCGAAATAAATCTCGCTGGTGAAACCTTCAAAATTGATTTGATACCCGTAGAATTAGAAAGTTTTGACGTAATCGTTGGCATAGACTGGATGTCCAAAACAAGAGCGGAAGTTGTTTGCGCTGAGAAAGTGATCCGCATCCCTCGAAAGGATGAAACGTCATTAATGATTTATGGGGAGAAAAGCAACTCGAAGCTGAACCTTATCAGCTGTATGAAGGCCCAGAAACTTATAAGAAAAGGTTGTTATGCTATTCTGGCACATGTAAAGAAGATCGATACTGAAGAAAGAAGCATTGATGTCATGCCGGTTGTAAAAGAATATCCCGGAGTATTTCCAGAAGAATTACCGGGGCTACCTCCACACAGATGTGTAGAATTCCAGATTGATCTCATACCAGGAGCCGCACCTGTAGCCCGATCCCCATATAGAATTGCACCTTCAGAAATGCAAGAATTACAAGACCAGTTGCAAGAATTATCGGACTATGGATTTATTCGTCCCAGTTTTTCACCTTGGGGTGCTCCTATTCTGTTCGTCAAGAAGAAGGATGGATCTATGAGAATGTGCATAGATTACCGAGAATTAAATAAATTAACGATCAAGAATCGGTACCCATTACCGAGGATTGATGATTTGTTTGATCAATTACAAGGATCAAGTGTTTATTCCAAGATTGATCTACGCTCCGGATATCATCAGCTGAGAGTGAAGGAAGAAGATGTTCCTAAAACCGCATTCAGAACCCGTTACGGTCACTATGAGTTTCTAGTCATGCCTTTTGGATTAACTAATGCTCCAGCAGTATTCATGGATCTAATTAATCGCATCTGTAGACTGTATTTAGACAAATTTGTCATTGTTTTTATCGGCGACATATTGATTTACTCGAAGAACAAGGAAGAACATGAGCAACACTTAAGACTGGTACTAGAGATACTCAAGAAAGAAGAATTGTACGCAAAATTTTCGAAGTGTGATTTTTGGTTACAAGAAGTACAATTTTTGGGCCATGTTGTCAGTAAACATGGAATTAAAGTTGACCCTGCCAAGATCGAAGCCATTAGTAAATGGAAAACACCGAAGACTCCAACATAAATCCGCCAATTCTTAGGTCTTGCTGGTTACTACCGAAGATTCATTCAAGATTTCTCTAGAATCGCCAAACCCTTAACTGCATTAACTCAAAAGGGAAAGAAGTATGATTGGTCCACAGAACAGGAATCCTCATTCCAGTTATTAAAGAAGAAGTTAACGTCTGCACCCATTTTGTCATTACCGGAAGGAAATGATGATTTCGTGATCTATTGTAACGCTTAGCGCCAAGGTTTAGGATGTGTATTAATGCAACACACCAAAGTTATCGCATATGCCTCACGACAACTAAAAATTCATGAAAAGAACTATACGACGCACGATTTGGAACTTGGAGCAGTAGTTTTCGCACTCAAAATATGGAGACACTATCTATATGGCACCAAGTGTACAGTGTACACCGACCATAAGAGTCTTCAACATATTTTTGATCAAAAACAACTCAATATGAGACAACGTCGCTGGGTAGAGTTGTTAAACGATTACGATTGTGAAATCCGTTACCACCCCGAAAAGGCTAATGTTGTAGCTGATGCCCTAAGTCGGAAAGAAAGAGTAAAACCTCTTAGGGTCCGAGCTTTGAACATTACAATTCGTACTGATCTCACAAAGCAAATTCAAGTAGCACAGTTAGAGGCTTTAAAAGCAGAAACCGAAAAAGGCGAAATGAGCAAAGGGTTAGAAAAACAACTTGAAGTAAAAGCCGATGGAACCCTGTATTTTGCTGGTAGGATATGGGTACCAAGACATGGTAACCTAAGGCAACTAGTACTGGATGATGCACACAAAACGAGGTACTCAATTCATATAGGAAATGGGAAAATGTACCACGATCTCAAGAAGTTCTATTGGTGGCCTAATATGAAGACAGAAATTGCTACTTATGTTAGCAAATGTTTGACGTGTGCAAAGGTCAAAGCTGAGCACCAAAAGCCGTCAGGATTACTGCAACAACCATAAATTCCACAGTGGAAATGGGAAAGAATAACCATGGATTTCATTACGAAATTTCCAAGGACTGTAAGTAGTCATGATACTATTTGGGTGATAGTTGATCGTCTAACTAAATCAGCTCACTTTCTACCAATAAAGGAGACAGACAGTATGGAGAAATTAGCACGCCTATATTTGAAGGAAGTAGTTTCCAGACATGGTGTACCCATCTATATCATATCTGATCGCGACACAAGATTCACATCACGTTTTTGGCAGTCATTACAAAAAGCATTGGGAACTCGATTAGATATGAGCACCGCTTATCACCCACAGATAGATGGTCAAAGTGAAAGAACAATACAAACATTGGAAGACATGTTACGGGCATGCGTGATTGACTTTGGAACCAGTTGGGATCGACACTTACCGTTGGCAGAATTTTCATATAATAACAGCTATCATACGAGCATTAACGCAGCGCCATTTGAAGCACTTTACGGTAGAAATTGCAGATCTCCTATCTGTTGGAGTGAAGTAGGAGAAAGACAACTTACTGGACCAGAAATTATTCATGAAACCACCAAAAAGATCATTCAAATACAACAGCGATTGAAAACGGCGATGAGTCGTCAAAAGAGTTATGCTGATGTAAGAAGAAAACCGCTAGAATTTCAAGTGGGCGACAAAATCATGTTGAAAGTGTCACCCTGGAAAGGCGTTGTACGATTCGGTAAATGAGGAAAGCTAAGTCCTAGGTACGTAGGACCCTTTGAAATCATCGAAAGAATTGGAGCAGTTGCTTATCGATTAAAGCTACCGCAAGAACTTAGTAGTGTTCACGACACATTTCACGTGTCAAATTTGAAGAAATATTTAGCTGAAGAGGATGTCGTAATTCCTCTTGACGAAATACGAATTAATGATAAACTCCATTTTGTCGAAGAACCTGTTGAAATCATGGACCGTGAGGTCAAACAACTAAAACAAAGCAAAATACCGATAGTTATGGTTCGTTGGAACGCTAGACGAGGACCCGAATTTACTTGGGAACGTGAGGATCAAATGAAGCAAAAGTATCCACATTTGTTCACTGATATCGCTCATGAAACAGGTACTACTCAAAATTTCGGGACGAAATTTTCTTTAACGGGGAGGTACTGTAATGACCCGGAAAATTTCGACTTATTTAAACCAATTCTCTATATATATATATATATTATAAGATATACAAGTAAAACACTAATTGCTACTGTAAAAACGACTTTGCTACAGTAAAACACTATTTGCTACAGTAAAACACTATTTGCTACAGTGAAACCGTATTTTGCTACAGTGCTACGGTGAAAACGACCTTGCTACAGTGATTTGCTACAGTAACACACTATTTGCTACAGTGAACACTATTTGCTACAGTACACTATTTGCTACAGTACACACTATTTGATGTCGACGAACTAGAAAACAAGTAGAAATGAGCTGTTCAGCCTAGCCATGCGATCGCATGGCAAAAGCACTGAAAACCTATGCGATCGCATGGGGACCAAAAATACTATTTGCTACAGTAATATTATGTCGACGAACTAGCAAACAAAACGCATGCGATCGCATGGCAAAAGCACTGAAAACCCATGCGATCGCATGGGGACCAAAATCAGGAAACATGCCTATAAAAGGCAGTTTACTCGACGAAGTATTTACTTAATTTTTTTTCTTCTCTCAAAATTTATATTTATATTATAATTATAATTTTAAATTTAAGTTTAATAATAATAAGCTATATACGAGGGTGTTTTTAATTCGGGTTTCAAACCGTTTTAAAATAAGGAAATATTGGGTATTGTTCTTGAATTCAAGGCCAACCATACAGTCGTCTACCATCATTACGTCTACGCAATTTGCCTACAATATTGAGTCTCAATATTGAACCGTGAGTTTATAGTCTCCCTTTTTAAATACTTTAAATATTTTTGGGCTGAGAATACATTCAATTTATTTTAAACGCAATAAGGCACAAGTACATACTAAATTCTACACTGAGTTAAACCGAAAATCCCTTAGCTTTGGTAACTAGTAGCTGCCAGTACATAGGATATGGACTGGTGGGTGCGAATAATTGTATATGGATCCATAGGGCTTGACATCCCCGTCCGAGCTAGAGCGCTAGCCTTTTAACGGACGTATGTTATTTGAGTTTAAGACACGTTGGTTTGCGTGTATTAAAATGAATGGGGTAATTATCACTATAGCGTTAAGTTTAGTTACCAGGGTGCTCTGTTACGTAGAATCTATTGATAAACTTTTGATGAAATCTTGTGGTCTATCTTTATATATGTTTATGACTCGAGCAATTAAACCTATAACTCACCAACATTCGTGTTGACTTTTTAGCATGTTTTATTCTCAGGTCCTTAGACTGCTTCCGCTGTGATGTGCTTGTTGCCTGCATGGAGTCTCTCATGCTTTGTACAAAGTTTATTGCATTCAAAATAAAACTGCGTTGTGTAATAAATAATTGGACTGTGATGTCAACCTGTAAATTAAAGACTTATGTATTTTGGGGTTTTGCTTATACCTAAGCACTCGCCCACATGTTTATAACTTTCTATGTTTAGAAAGTCACTTATTTTAATGAATGCAATATTTTATCAAAACGTATCATATAGAGGTCAAAACCTCACTGTGGAATCAATGATTAACGTGCCGCGTCAATAGCGATTTTGACGGGTCGTTACAATAGTAAAGTAAAAAGGGAAGCTATAACTCACAGTGAATGTGCGGTAAAATCGATACGACAATGTAAGCAAGTAGTAAGTCGGTCCAAACAAGTAAGTTGGTCGATCTAAAAGGTCCTCAACCTAAGTCAAAGGTTACTAGGTCAGTGAATTTTCCCCAAAGGTTTAAAAGTGAATAAATTAAGTTTAAGTATCATCATCATCATCATTCGTAAAAGCTAAAGTAAGTTTTCAACAAGAATAGAGACCGAAACAAAAGGCTGACTTCGGACAGCTGTTACGACCTCTATACAAAGCGAAAACATGCGTGGTCAGTGGCCAAGGATCCGTATGTGAGTCCTCTAACCGATATCCAATTTTCAGAACCTAACTTGTCTTCGTTTGACCGTGGAGACGGTTTAAGTGCGAGTAGGTCAGAAATTTCAGCACAACGTTACAAAGGCGGAGTACTTTTCGGAAGGCTATAAATCCTAAACCGTATATCGGATTTAGGTGAGTCTTAAACGAAAAATCATCTACTCGAAACGAACTATCTGAAAATAAATTTTCCAGAAGCCCAAAGAGTCTGATCAGACCCCAAAAAACAGTAAACAAGTGCTCCAGTGGGATTCTTGGTGCTTGATGCTCATCACGGTTCTCATCCTTGATGCTTGTAGCTTCAAGTGTACAACTCATTGATGTGTTAGCATCACTTTGACCAAGATTCAACCATCAACACACAAAATGTCAAGACTAAGTAAGAATTCAACTCACTTAAGAGTTTTAGAAGGATGATGAACCAAGGTTATATCATATTCTTAGTCTTAACACAAACACAAATTCTATCTACAACAAAAGCTACAAATTTTCATTCAATCAAACAAACAAGACATAATTTTGATCAAATAATGTAATGGAATCCTAATCTAGAGAGATTGAATCCTTTTCACAAAAGTTATGAGATTACAAAGTTAGAAAGCTTGAATCTTTTATGTTCTTGAAGATCTTGAAAGCATAAAGCTAGATCTTCAAGTTTCATGAAGACCATAAACACAAGTTTTGATCTTTATAACAAAATAAAGAGACCATAAGCTAGAAAGCTTATATATAACAAAAGTAATGAAGATTCAAAGCTAGAAAGCATGAATCTTGATTGTTCTTGAAGATCCTTGAAGCATGAAGCTATATCTTCAAGTTACATGAAGACCACAAACACAAGTTTTGATCTTTACAACAAAATAAAGAGATTATAAACTAAAAGATTTAGATCTAACAAAATAAGTGAAGATTCAAAGCTAGAAAGCTTGAATTTTCCATGTTCTTGAAGGATTCAAATCCAAGTTTGAATCTACAAGATATAACAAGATCAAAAAACTAAAAAGCTTGATCCAAGTATGATGATGATGATGATGTCGTGTATGAAAGAAGAAGCAAAAGAGAAATAAAACTTAAAACTTACAATTTTTAGAGTGAAAAAGATTAGAGAGAAAATAAGAGAGCAAGTGTGTATAAATTGTGAATGAGATCAAGTGTGAAATGTGAGGAAATAGCTTGGTATTTATAGGAGATTAGGGTGGTGGGGAGGCCTCTTGGCCGTCGGTCATGGGGGGACACAAGGGGGACAACTGTTGCTTTTTGGTTAATGGTGGTCTAAAGTTGGTGCTTATGTTGGGATCCCATGCAACATTAGTGATAATGGTAAACAAAAATGCTAGTATGTTGGCTCTTGTAAATGGGCATTTGTCTTACATATAAATGGGTCATAAACTTATTAAAATTGGGCTAATTAAATAGTCCATTAGTTAGAGTAGGGTGAGCTAAAGTCCAACAAGGTAGAAAGTCCAACAAGACTAACTAGTATGTTCTAGTAAATTACTAAGCGTAATTATGCATCCAAAAACCCAAGTAATTGTCATTATAAAATAAAAATTAGTATTACCTAGTCATAATATTCCGATTATGACCCAATTTAAACGTGTACACAGTACATAGCTCGTTCTGAACGTCAAGTGACACTAACGGTCATAAAAGCTTCCGGGGATCAAGTTAAGTAACCTACGTACTTAAAGACACGTTTTAACATATAAACGAAAGTAATCAACATGTTGTAAGATCCCAGAGTATAATATAGCTCAGTACGCACAAATACGCAGTTTCGTGAAAGCATAAAGCACGAAAGTAAGTTGAAAAAGTCGGGTCGTTACATTACCCACCTGTTAAAGAAAATTACGTCCCGAAATTTTGAGGAGTGACTAACAACGGTATCGTATTTGAATAAGAAGGAGCGTATCAAAGTTCCGAGAGACTCGTGGGCTCAGAAGTGAGTTATTTACCTTGAAAGGTACTTGGGCGTATAAAAGTAAGAATAGGTATATGCCATTAATTAAGTCTCTTATCCTAAGAGACCAACAAATTGATTTTGTTTCTGGTTAACATGAGTATGTCATCTGAATATATACCCACAAAAGGAAAGATGATGTTTTAGCCCTGCGGGCATCATCAGTAAGCTGGATGCATGAAATACATCATGAATGTTACTAAACTCATCTAAAACATTGAGCGCTCATGTCGCAATATAAAGCTGACAGATAGAAAAACATGGTGATTCCAACATACTGCGTGTGAACTTATCCTTGGATGGAATGAAAGCACAGTCCCATAATGTAACTATATACTTTTAGTTACATGTTGAAGTTAGGGGTAACATCGACTAGAACAACATATAGTTGCAACCAACGAAAAAGAAATATATAGAGTAACCACATCAGTGTTATAGATGTTTTAAGTAGTCCCTTCCAAGAGGATAACGAGATTCATAGATTCTTAAGGTATTTTATATTACACTTTCGAAAGAAAATCGCACGAAAGGTGTGATCTTTGAACGAGAGTGGATTCTTCGAGCGAGTTGTTCTGAATTTATCCTTATACTTAAGGGGATGCGCGGATGAGAAGCTACGTGAACCCTAGGTCATAAAGAATGGTTTACTCCCAAAAGAATTTCAAAAGTGATTTCTTGTACCTCAATATACTGATTCATAGAGATGATGTTAACGAGAGTGTTGCGATTAGCCGTGAAATATTGAGAGTAGAATCCTACCTAGTGCCTTTCCTACAATGAGATGACCACTGAGTGTACCTCAAAAAACTGATTTATCGGCCCGTGTTTTTGTCATGTCTAACCTTAAAAGGAACATTTTATGAGCGCAAAGACTTCCTAACAAATTTTATAAAACTGCCATCCAAAGTGGCTCAAGAGTTTTTAACAAAGATCTTAATGGTAAGTTTCATCCCTAACGGAGGGCGAGAAGGAGTGTGGTCCATACATGGTGTAGTCTAATACAAAAACCTTTAATAAAATCAACCAAGAAAGTTTTAAAAAACCTTTAAACGTTTGATGTGACAACATAAACAAAACGAAGTTCTTAGTAAATTTTGAAGTATGTACACATGTACCATTTTGCACAAAACTATTTGTCTTAAGTTAAACAACTCAATAAAGGAGCAATTTTTAAATAATTTGAAGGTATAACTTAGTACGTACTAACCAAAATAAGTAAAGGTAAATTTATTAGCTTAACTATATACATACATATATGATTTTATAAATCGCATAAGTGACAAAAAAATTTTATTACTTTCATTTGTCCATAAATCTTGTGAGGACCGCACAAATAAACAACGTGTAAAAATTTTGATAAACATAGTTTTTCGTATTTCAGAGGTTACGAGGTGAAAAAGATCGAGTGAAAAATCTTTGAATCATCGGGTGACATGTTACTAGATAATGAAAACTAATAAATTAAATGTAGTTTTGATAACATAAGTCTTTGGGCCAAAAATGTTCACGTGCGAAGCCGTTGCTAAAAATGAGGTATGAAGGATAGAGCGTGAGGAAGAGAAGTTAATCGCTTCTTGACTTTGCAAAATGTCAAACAGGTTATGACTAATACTAGAGTCAGAATACTGATGGTGTTAATATACTAACTGAGAATCCCCTGGAATAAGTCAGGACTTAGAGTTATGTAAGAAAGAGCATCGTTCCAACATGTGTGGCAAATAAGATCCTTGGGGTAATGCAATAATTTTGAATGATTTAAGTGTTAGTGGATGCCCGAAGGCTCTGCATGACGTGGTAGTGAGTGCCTTTATCACACATACACACAAACACACACATAAATCTCTCAATTTCGACGGTTGTAAAGTCTTCATGATGACTTGGATACGAATAAGCTACGAAAAATTTTATATATAATAAACAACGAAAATTTTACAGAAATTGTTTAAAGTGACAATGTAAGAAAAGAAACGAAGTTCTTAGTAAACTAGGGTTATGTACAACATGTACTATTCTAAGTAAAATATCTGTTGAATAAAAGATTTGATTTGTAAAAGTGAAAGTAAAATTTCATATGTATTAGTAAAAAATAAGTAATTATTTACTTTATCTTATATAACATATACGATTTTAAAAATTTGCACGAATGGCAAATAAAATAAATTTATTTTTATAAAACCTTGAGAGGATCGCACGGTAAAATAGTGTGAGTAAAATTTTGGCAGCCAAAATTTTCATATTTCGGAGGTTACAAGTTGGAAAAAGATTGATGAAGATTGAGTAAAAGATTTTGAAAATTTCGGGTGATATTTGAGGTAATAAAAACTATTGAATTTAAATGTGGTTGATGACCATTAGTAGGGCATAAGTCCTTCGATCAAAAATGCTTAAGTGTGAAGCTGTTGCTTCTAAGTGAGATACGAATGAGAGAGTATGAGGATTGGAATTTACTACCCATTAATTTTGGAAATTTCGAACCGTTATGACTAATATCAAAGTAAGAAGGGTGATGGTGTGAATATCATCGAATAAGAAATCTCTCGAAATAAGTTAGGATTTAGAGTCGCGTAAGAATGAGTATCAAATAAGATTTTTGGCTAGTCCTTAAGATAGAATTTGAATTGCCGAAGTGACGGGATACATTTTCCTTTATGTATCATTGTGCAGGTTTGTCCATTGTATCAGTTTCTTTCATGGCTAGAAAGTAAGCAGATTTGGTGAGGCGGTCAATGATAGTGCTCTAAATGAACATATATTTAGTCGCAATATCATCCCAATATGTAATGTTTTCAGTTGCAATTGTTCTATTTTCATGTAATAATCATTTATATTAAATAAGTGCGAAGACTAAAGACGCAAATGAAGATTTGAAGACGCAAATGACCAAAAAGCTCAAATGTACAAGATACAATCCAAGTGGTTCCATTTATTTATAAGAAACATCTAAAAATGACAAGAGTACAAGCCGCGAAACCCAAAGTACAAGATATCTACATGTACGAAAAGACGTTCGAAAATCAGGAACCGAGACATGAACCGAGCATCAACGCGCGACTCAACGGAGCTAAAATTACAAGTCTACGATGCGCAAGAATATAATATATATATATATATATATATATATATATATATATATATATATATATATATATATATATATATATATATATATATATATATATATATAATTATATATATTATATTATATATTATTTTAATTCAAGCCGCCCACGTTTAAATCAACATGTGAGCTGGAACAGCTGGCCATGCGATCGCATGGCTAGGAAGAAGGATTCTTATGCGATCGCATGGGAGCAAATGGCTGGCCACATCTATAAATTGCAACGTTTTCTGGCCGAATTACACACACCTTCACATTTTCTTTCCTTCTCTTTGTAAGATATATTTATATTTATATTTATAATATTAAGTTTAATTTAAGATTAATTATAATTGGGTTATTGTAAGGAATGTTTTACGGGTTTTAAAGTCGGAGTTCTGTCTATGTAACGCTACTCTATTAATAATCACTATAAGCTATGTTATTCCTTTTTAAATTAATGTCTCGTAACTAAGTTATTATTATGCTTATTTAAGTCGAAGTAATCATGATGTTGGACTAAATATTAAGACGGGGTTATTGGATTTTGTACCATAATTAGGGTTTGGACAAAAGACCGACACTTGTGGACATTGGACTATGAACTATTAATAGATGGGGGTATTGTCTAATCGAATGACAAGTCATTGGAATCTGTCGAACCTATCTTCAAATTAGTTAATCTAATAATTATTAAATGATTATGCATGTCCTATTTAGTGACGTTTATACGACATCTTTTACGATCATTTAATTAATTATTCGGGTTGGGTAATTGATTATTCAAACTGATCAAGTGGGTAAATTAATGTTCATATCTCATTAAAATAGGGGTGAATTACATACAAGGGTAATTGGTGTAATTGTTAACAAAGTATTAAAACCTTGGATTACACGCAGTCGATAACCTGGTGTAATTATTAACAAAGTATTAAAACCTTGTTACAGTTTAAATCCCTAATTAGTTGGAATATTTGACTTCGGGAATAAGGTTAATTTGACGAGCATTTTTTAATTATGACCGATGGACTATTATGGACAAAAACCAAATAGGTATCAAATAAACCAGGACAAAGGACAATTAACCCGGGTAACAATTAATTAAAATCAAAACGTCAAACATCATGATTACGAAAGTTTAAATAAGCGTAATTCTTTTATTGTATTTCTCATCGCAATTTTATTTACTGTTATTTTATTTATCGTCATTTATTTATTTTACGCACTTTAATTATTGTCATTTATCTTTAAGCTTAAAAATATAAAATCGACAAACCGATCATTAAACGGTAAACCCCCTTTTATATAATATTACTATATATAATTATATATATTTTATATAAACATAGTTGTTAAAAATATAGTACGTAATCACTAGCTCCCTGTGGAATGAACTAGACTTACTAAAAACTACACTACTCTACGATTAGGTACACTGCCTATAAGTGTTGTAGTAAGGTTTAGGTATATTCCATAAATAAATAATTAAAACTTGTGTAATTTGTATCGTATTTTGTAGTAAAAATAATAGTATATTTCGTACACCTCCACTCACACATCAAGTTTTTGGCGTCGCTGCCTGGGAACTCGGTGAAAAACGCTATATTTCTAGTTTTTTATATATAATTTTTTTATTTTTAATTTTGTAAAAATATTTTGTATTAGTAATAAGTGTTAAAAAATTAAAAATAAGAAAATAAAAAAAAATATATATATTTTTAAGAATTTATCTATATAAAGTATTTTTATTAAGTTTTTAAAATATAAATTTATTTTTATTATATATCTATTATTTTATAAATTAAAATCAGAAAAAAATAATTAAAACGAACTGGGCCGAACACTGTAGCAGCCTAATTTCTGGCCTGGATCTACAGTCCACGTGACCGCATGTCGCCATAACAGAAGACTCATGCGATCACATGAGTCGATTTGACAGGTCTGATACATCGTCTAAAATGAATTAGGGTTAATTAATTTATAATTATATTTATCAATTAAGATTAGGGTTTTAATTAATTTATTATTTAGTTTTAATTTTAGTTTTAATTTGTTTTATTAAGTTTTAATTATAAAATTTAATACTTTTATAAAATATAATATAAAAAATAATATTTTTATAAAATTTGTATTTTTATCATTTTAGTTATAATTTGTATTTTTATCATTTATTTCGTAATATTTGTCGTTCTTAATTAGTTTTAAACTTATTTTTTCCCGTAGTTTTCCTAGAGTTTTAAGCTTTGCCGTAAAATCCCTTAAGTGCTTTTTCTTTAGATTAAGATTTAGGCGCTTTAGAATTTTGCGACGCAGTTTTTAGATTTTAGTGCCTAATTAAGTTATTGCCGTTTTGGATATATAAATCCTTTTAAGCTTTAATACCTTTAAACGTAATTTTTAATTTTTAGACTTTTAAGTTTCGACGCTTTACTTTCTTATTTTTTTTTTTCGACCTTTTGTTTTTCGACGCACTTTTTTTCTTTCTCATTTCTACTCTCTAGCTTTTAGGACATAGATTTTTATTTCAAAATTTTGACGAAAAAATATTTTAAGCGATTAAATTGATAGACATCCAAATTTTCTGGTTCATAGTAATAGTTGGATTTGTTAGTGGCGAGTTGTGGATTTTCCGATTTAAAGGATCCTGGCTACCTGCTGCATCTATTGACTATTCGAAACGTGGGCAAAATCAGAAAAGTCTATTAATTTGATAACTTATATAATTTTTATCTTTATAACTAATAGGATATTCAGTGAATGCACCGAGCAAAACGTTCACCACCTTTCATACGTTCACCACCTGTAACCAGATCAAGACATCTAGCTAATATTGCCGTTGTTGATTTTTCTTTAGAATCATAATCTAGTCGAACAAGTACTCAAATTCAAATTTCCGATAATCCATTTTTTTAACCCGACTTCACAATTGAGAACCCGGAGGATATTCAAGGACAATTCCAAGATCCTGAACCATTAATCATTCCTCCTGAACCACAAACCGTTAAATCAGAATCCTCTAGTGATTCGTATTCAACAAATTCAATTATGAAAGTAACGGAACCTCAAAGTATGGAAGACCGAATGAGAGCCACACGCACTGGCCAAGGTCACGCCATTATTCAGCCAGATGTTAATGCGCCAGATTATGAAATCAAAGGACAAATCCAACACATGGTAACTAATCAATGCCAATATAGTGGTACGCCAAAAGAAGATCCAAACGAACATCTTCGAACCTTTAATAGGATCTGTACTCTATTCAAAATCAGAGAAGTTGAGGATGAACAGATCTATCTCATGTTATTTCCCTGGACTTTAAAGGGAGAAGCCAAAGATTGGTTAGAATCGTTACCCGAAGGAGCGATTGACACATGAGATGTTTTAGTTGAGAAATTTCTTAAAAGATTCTTTCCGGTATCTAAAGTCGTGAGACTTCAAGGAGAAATTGTTACGTTCGCGCAAAAGCCAAATGAAACATTATATGAGGCATGGATAAGATTCGGGAAGTTGTTGAGAGGATGTCCTCAGCACGGTTTAGACACTTATCAAATAGTACAAATATTCTACCAAGGTGTCGACGTTGCTACACTAAAAGACATCGACACAGCGGCTGGTGTTCCATTATGAAGAAAACCGCAACCGAAGCTCACAAAATCATTGATAACACAGCCTCCCACTCGCATGAGTGGCACCAGGAAAAAAATATCTTTCATTCATCTAAAGCAGCTAGAGCCGATTCTAGCCATGACTTTGATTCTGTTTCCGCAAAAATAGATGCTTTCGAGAGATGAATGGAAAAGATGACTAAAGATATTCACGCAATACGAATCAGTTGTGAGCAATGCGGTGGACCACACTTATCGAAAGATTGTCCCATTGAACAAACGATGGAACAACGTGAGAATGTTTCCTACATGAAACAAAGGCCGAGAAATAATTATCAAAATAATTATCAACCGCCAAGGCCAAACTTTAATCGAAATCAAAACATTCTTTACAATCCAAATGGACCCAAAAATAACTCGTATAACCAACAAGGTCCGAATAACCAACCAACTCAAAACAACACTTTTAATCAACAAAGACCTAGCTTGTATAAACGACCACAACAAAGTTAAGAGAAAAAGGCAAATCTGAAAGAAATGATGGCAAAGCTAATGGAATCTCAAACACAATTTATTGCATCTCAAACCCAAATAAATGAGAGGTTTGATCAGTCATTAAGAACTCAACAAGCTTCCATTTTGAATCTAGAAAAACACGTAGGTACTCTAGCTAGCTTGATGAGTAAGAGGGAACAAGGAAAGCTACCGAGTGATACTGAAGTAAATCCTCGAAATGAGAATGTTAATATGGTTTCAATGAATTTTGAAAAACCAGCATCAGAAGATGGAAAGGTTTTAGATGTGAGTAACAATGAAGAAGTTACAACACTACCACCACCCGAGTATGTAAAGCCAGTGGTGGTACCATACAGACCACCTATCCCGTTTCCAAGAAAAGGAGTTGAGTATGAGCAAGTGATAGGTAATAAAGTTTGTGATACCTTTAGAAAGAAGAAGAAGAATAAGAAAGTGTAAGAAAATAAAAACCATAAAAATAAACCCGGTAAAGGCAGTTCCACCAAAACTTCTACCCAGGTTGGGTGATCCGGGTGAATTTATTGTTCCTTGTCTACTTAGAGATTGTGTCATGTATGATGCACTAGCAGATTTAGGTGTGAGTGTGAGTGTTATGCCTCTTTCATTATATAAGAGATTAGGAGTAGGTGAGTTAAGTCTAACGGAAATGAGTGTTCGACTATTTGATCAAACAATTAGGCACCCAGTTGGAATTGTTGACAACCTACCCGTTCAAGTGGGAAATTTAACCTTTTTAGTCGAATTTATTGTCATTGACATAGAAGAGGACTCAAACATTCCTCTAATTTTAGGTCGACCATTCTTAGCATCCACCAGAGCATTTATTGATGTAAAAGGGGGTAGAATGACACTTAGTAATGGTGAAAAATCGATCACCTTTGTGATTTGAAAGTCTAAATCTCCACCAACCAAAACCGTTGAACCAATAAAAATGATCGATGAGAAGCATATTGTTTTACCAACTCCAACGGTAGTGCTTAACAATAATAAAACACCTAAGTGTGGGGAAGATGAAGTAACACCTAATGATGACTTGATAGCAAAGAACCCCGTTGTTGATACGAAATTAAATGACCCTGTTATCAACAGTTCAATGAAGAAACTTATTAAACGGATTCGGGATGCTAGAACCAAGGGGAACTTTAAGTTATGTAACCGGTTAGTATCCAATCTATCGCCTAAAGAAAAGGCGAAACTAGTAGAATTTGTGGATATTACACAGGAATTCGACCAATGGCTTAAAGCAAAAATCACAGATATGCAAGTTGATTATGGTCCAAGAGAAATTGACGATGAAGTTAATCACAATTTCGACACCACAACTACCTAAGTGTGGGGAGATTCAAATGTTCTAAAAAGAAAATGCTGTCTAGTGTTAGTTGCTCTGTTCACGTGTAGTTCCGAGAATGGAATCCGATTGGTCTTTTTCACTAGCAGACACTAAAGAACTAGTTTTCTCCCCCCATTCTGATTTTTTTTGTAGGTTTTGTATAAAATTTATATGTTTTTTAAATTTAAGTTTTGTGTGAATTTAAAAAATAAAATTTACCTTATTTCATTAAGTTTAAAAAATGATTTCTAAAATTCGTCGTAAGTTAAAGATTAGGTCATGGAACCGAAATTGCTTTACCCGAGGGCGGGGCGAAAAAATTTTATTATCATTATTTTTAATTTTATTGATCTAAAGTATGCCAAAAAAATTAAAAAACCCAAAAATCTTTGCTTTTAAAACAATTGCTTTAAAACAAAAATTTTAAAATTTTGTCGAGGGACGGACTAGGTAAATGTACCGAAACTACCTCTACCTAAATAAAAAGGAAAACAAAATTTTAAATTTATCAATTATTTGTTTTATTAAGTTAAGTTTTTTATATATAAAAAAATGTATATATATGTTTGTATTTTATCTCATGAACACAACAGGGTAAAACAACGCACTCTCAAAGACTGGCATTAAGCTCAGCAAAAGCTATTAATTTTAACGACAAGACTTAAAATATCAAATGTGATATAAAACAATATGTTTGCAAACTCGGTATTTTTAATCATTTTTCTACGCTAATCACCCTCATGAATTTAAATTTTTACTGATTTCTTGCAAATGAGGGCATTGCAAGATCTCAAGTGTGGGGAAGGGTTATAAATTCTTTCGGGTTTACACTTGGTTTAATTTGCCAAATTTTGTGAAAATTTAAAAAAATTTCAACTAAATGAATTCAAAATCATGTTTATACATATTTATGAACGATAAAACTAGGTGATAATACTGAAATTACTGTTGCCTCAGAAAGGACATAAATTGAGAAACAACCCAAAACGTTAGAATTCATTTAAAATGGAGTAAAGGAGAATAAAAAGGCAAAGAAAAGAATAAATAAAAGCTAAGTGTGGGAAGAGTTTACCAAGTTATTTAAAACACATTTCACATATTTTTGTACAAGATTATTGTAGGTACTTTTGTTTTGGACTAAACTAATCAGTTTTACCCGATGAAAGAAAGAAAAGATGGATCTACACGATGAATCAATTCCATCATTAAAATGAAGTAAAGTCTTCAGAAAAAGACATGCGCTTCTTGATTTAGGTCAAGAAGTTGTCGTCCAGACCAGCTATAGGTTGACGAAAAATCTAGAAAATTCATCTCGAAAATCAGCTGGAAATCCACGGACCTCAGCATCAAACAGGGTCGCCATATGGTCAGACTTATCCTAACCATGAGAGGATCTGTCTCGTAAAATGGGGAGGGCGCCGTGCAAATTAGCTTGATAAGACTAATGAATCAGACCCCCAGAAAGGATAATCTCCTTAAAGATTAAAAATCAGCATTTAAGCCTGATATTACTCAATCCTTGAGATTGACCTTAAAGATTGAGAATTACAAACTCATGGAATTCAATGATATCTAAACTCGAGCTTGAACGAGAAAATTTTGATCAAATTAAAACCGATTTGTTTTCTGAAAACCTATTTTTAATGCGTTCATTACCATTGAATGTAAATTCCTAAGAATTCACCGGAATTCATTAGGTCACCTGAACCAAATCGGGTGTCAACTGTAAGAATGGTGGTTGCATAGCATGGTCGAAGACATGACCTTGTGTAGTTGTGCCATACCCAAAAATTATAGGGTGATCTTTGCTATTGCTCCTACAAAGGATAGTAATTGCATCCGACACGTTTTTTACTATAATTATCTGCATGTCATGGGACATTGCCTTAACAGTTGCTTGTTTATCGCTTTCCTTTACAACCGGATGGTAGTTTACCAAAAGGTAGTATATAGAGCAAGTATACTGGACCGGTGCTTTCCTAATACAAGGTTAGCAAGTGGGTGATACAAAACCGCAAATTTTGAGCTAAAATTTTAAAATCTGAAACCCACAAAACCCACAAAAACATTTTGCAAACACCAATGAAGGGTTATTCTGGAAAACCTATCTAGGGTAAAAGCTAGAATTAATTTTCAAAAGATCAAATGTTTTCATAAAGATCCAATTTTCTTAAAGGATCTAAATTTTTATAAGTCATGTGGGACTATAAACCACATCGTTACTATCATTGTTCATACCGCCATATCAAAATCACTGATGTACAAAGTATGAAGAATAAAGAAGTGATTCGTGTGATGTATTATATTATTTCAAGTTCTGTATTGCTTGAGGACAAGCAACGCTCAAGTGTGGGGATATTTGATAGTGCTCCAAATGAACATATATTTAGTTGCAATATCATCCCAATATGTAAAGTTTTCAGTTGCAATTGTTCTATTTTCATGAAATAATCATTTATATTAAATAAGTGCGAAGACTGAAGACGCAAATGAAGATTTGAAGACGCAAATGACCAAAAAGCTCAAATGTACAAGATACAATCCAAGTGGTTCCATTTATTTATAAGAAACGTCTAAAAATGACAGGAGTACAAGCCGCGAAATGCAAAGTACAAGATATCTACGTGTACGAAAGGACGTTCAAAAATCAGGAACCGAGACATGAACCGAGCATCAACGCGCGACTCAACGGAGCTAAAATTACAAGTCTACTATGCGCAAGAATATAATATAATATATATAATTATATTATATATTATTTTAATTCAAGCCGCCCACGTTTAAATCAACATGTGAGCTGGAACAGCTGGCCATGCGAACGCATGGCCAGGAAGAAGTATTCTTATGCGATCGCATGGGAGCAAATGGCTGGCCACATCTATAAATTGCAACGTTTTCTGGTCGAATTACACACACCTTCACATTTTCTTTCCTTCTCTCAGTAAGATATATTTATATTTATATTTATAATATTAAGTTTAATTTAAGATTAATAATAATTGGGTTATTGTAAGGAATGTTTTACGGGTTTTAAAGTCGGAGTTCTGTCCGTGTAACGCTACGCTATTAATAATCACTGTAAGCTATGTTATTCCTTTTTAAATTAATGTCTCGTAACTAAGTTATTATTATGCTTATTTAAGTCGAAGTAATCATGATGTTGGACTAAATATTAAGATGGGGTTATTGGATTTTGTTGAGACGACCCGTCCTAATCCATAAGGACGAATACAATAACATATGATTACATCGCGAGGTATTTGACCTATATATGATACATTTTACAAACATTGCATTCGTTTTTAAAAGATAAACTTTCATTTCATCGAAAGTTGACAGGCATGCATACCATTTCATAATATCCAAACTTTAAATGACCTAATCTATCATTTACTTTAATTATAATCTTTATTGAACTCAACGACTTGAATGCAACGTCTTTTGAAACATGCCATGAATGACACCAAGTAATATCTTTAAAATGAGCTAATGCACAGCGGAAGATTTCCTTAATACCTGAGAATAAATATGCTTTAAAGTGTCAACCAAAAGCTTGGTGAGTTCATAGGTTTATCATAACAATCATTTCAATATTTTAATAGACCACAAGACTTCATTTTTCATAATCAATCTGTGCAGGTCTGCTCACTGCTATAAAATCCATTCATATGATGAACACCTGGTGGGAATTTTACCAATATACTGGTAATCGCAATCAGTATATTAGTCGGAAAAAATGTATATAAAAATAGAACCATCTGTGCCGGTCTGCTCACGGCCGAATACATGTATCTAAAAATAGAACCATCTGTGTCGGTCTGCTCACGACCGAATACATGTATATAAAAATAGAACCATCTGTGCCGGTCTGCTCACGGCCAAATACATGTATCTAAAAAGAGAACCATCTATGCTGGTCTGCTCACGGCCGAATACATGAATCTAAAAAGAGAACCATCTATGTCGGTCTGCTCACGGCCGAATACATGTATCTAAAAATAGAACTAGGGCTTCCAAATAATTCAATCATAGAATGTAGTTTCAAGTACTTGTGTCTATTTCGTCAAAAATTTATAAAAGCGCATGTATTCTCAGTCCCAAAAATATATATTGCAAAAGCATTTAAAAAGGGAGCAAATGAAACTCACGATACTATATTTTGTAGTAAAATATGCATACGACGATACTGAACAATGCAAGGTTGGCCTTGGATTCACGAACCTATATCAAGTGTATATATATATTAACACATATAATCGTAATCAAACAAATTTATATATTATATTTGAAAATATATATCTTATTTGTATATATATTTAATATAATTAATATTTATATAGTTTTATTTATATATGATTTTAATTTGTTTACATATAAATATTTATATAAATAAATTTTAATATATAGTTATATGTAATATTATGGTATTTGTAATAAATATACTATTATATAGAAAATATTTATTTGTTATATTAATATTATTATTATGAAAGTAATAATAATAATGAAAGTAATAATAATAATATTGTTAATAATAATAATAATAATCTTAATAATAATTTTAGTAATAATTTTAATACAAATGATAATTTTAATACTTTTAATAAAATAATAATAATAATAATAATAACTATAATAACTATAATAATAATAATGAATTTAATAATAATGATAATACTAATATGACTTATAATGATAATTTTAATAGTAATGATAATTTTAATAATAATGATAGTTTTTAATAATAATGATAATTTTAATAAAAATGACACTTTTAATAAAAATGATAATTCATTTAATCATGACCTAATTATAATTATATTTATAACCATATCTTATATTATCGTAATCCTAATCATACTTATAATTATACTTCTCGATTATACATATATATACATACCTTAACTATAATAATAATAATGAATTTAATAATAATGATAATACTAATATGACTTATAATGATAATTTTAATAGTAATGATAATTTTAATAATAATGATAATTTTTAATAATAATGATAATTTTAATAAAAATGATACTTTTAATAAAAATGATAATTCATTTAATCATGACCTAATTATAATTATATTTATAACCATATCTTATATTATCGTAATCCTAATCATACTTATAATTATACTTCTCGATTATACATATATATACATACCTTAACTATATTCGTTATCATAATCATAATCATAATCATATTCGTTATATTCTTCCATAAATTAATCATCTTTTATATCATAAACATAATTACAATTACAATAATAATAGTTATAATATTAATAATAATAATAATCATAATAAAAATAACAATAATACTAATAATTATATACCTCTTAAGAAAACATGTGATGAGGCCCAACTAACAAAAATCCAACTATAAATCCATACCAATTGTAAGTGGCCCAACATGGCAGCCCAATTAGCAGCCCAGTCGAATTAAAAAAAATATATGTAATGGCTTAGAATCGAACCCGAGACCTCTCGGTAACACACACACGCCTCAAACCATATGATCTGTTTCGCTTTTCTGAAATATATCATAACCATATATATATAACCCATATTATTCTGTGTTATTCCCCACCCCTCACTATTCCTCATATTCTTCCCTCGTCATCATCATTTACAATTTAACCATCGTCATCTTTTAATTGCAGCAATAGCAACATACTAGTTGTTACATTTTGACAGGAACAGGAACAAGGATAACATCGAACAACAAGGGAAATTGGTGATGGTTGAGGTTTTAAATTGTCATAGCAATAAAAGGAGTTCGTCTTAAATAGAGTGGTAATGTTGAGATAGTTCTCGAGTGGAGACTGAAGGAGAAAAAAAATAACATAGTAATTGTTGCATCTTTATGGGTGTTCGAAAGTAATGGGTGTTGCCAGTTGTACATAACAGAAAATGGAAATTTGTAGTTACAACAGCAACTAGTTTTTAATGGACTTAGAGGGTGGTTGTTTCATGGTGAAGGTGGTGACAATATGGGTGGTTCGAAGGTTTTAAGGTGGTGGTGATAATTCAAGGTGGAAGAGAGTGATCGAAAATGGTGGTGGCTCGTGATTTAGTAAACAGAAAAACAGATGGAAAACAGAAAAGAAAACACAGCGAGTCATAGTGGGGGAGAGAGAGAGGGAATGAGAGAGAGATAGTTATGGTAAGGGTGGTGACATTCTATGGAGTTGTTAATGATGGTGGTGGTAACCGATGGTTTCACAAAAGAAATGATAAAACAGAAAGAGTATATGCATATCAGTCGCATAAAAAAATTTATGGGTTTTGTGAAGATGGTGTTCGGTTGCTTGGTGATTTCATGATGGTGATGAGAGGTTTGGTTCCTGGTGATCGAACACAAAACCACAATAGTATTAGTAGGCGATGGGTTGTAAGAAGTGATGGATGATGATAAGTGGCGGATATGGTGGTGGTTTGTACTCTGATTGATCTAGCATATATACAAGTATATAATCTATCTATGTTTATGCATATATATTTATATAGAGATATAGAGACTAGTTAGTCAAAAAGCAAAACAGTGATACCTTTAAGAATATTGTTTGCTTGTTAATTCATGAATCGATTGATAACAGAAAGTTAGAAGTCTAAACAAATTTGCATCAATTTGTCATCAAAAAGTAAAAAGGAAAAAAACCATTGATGATGGCTCTTACAACGTACATGTATATATATTAGATAAATAAAATTAAAGTAATATTTCAATAATAACTTCAATAATCAAGAAGGATTAAAAGGGTCGAACAGTTAGCCACCATTCACTATTGAGTTAATTTTTCTCTCACGGACTGGATTTCGTGTACCTTGATAATTAGTGGCGGATAAAAGTACTCATAAAAATCCCAAAATTTTATATTAAGTTTTCTTTATTATTTCAGTCATTATCGTATAAAATTCGATTATTAACTACTAAATAAAAATTACATCAACTGTCCCTCTCAATTCTGGGTAAAATATAAAAAGTGTTAAAATTTAATAACTAAATCCTAAATACATTTTTATTAAGCCTAAAATTTATAGAACTCATTTTCGGATCACTGTTTATTTTAAAATCACATAAGTTCATTTTTAACTTGATTAATAACTATCAATATGACAAACGAGTGCTACGAGCGTTTATTAAATAAATTCTAAATCATATATATATATATATAATATACTTCTCCTATATATATAAATTTATAGTAATATTATATTATTTTTATTTACACAAATGAATTAAATCACATAAGTTTCTCTTTCATATTTATATATTTATATTTAAATATATATGCATTTATTTACAGATAGTGGTTCGTGAATCGTCGGGAATAGTCGAAGGTCAAATGAGTATATGAAACACAGTTCAAATTTTTGAGATTTCAACATTACAGCCTTTGCTTATCGTGTCAGAAACATTAAATCATTTGAAGATTAAGTTTAAATTTGATCAAAAATTTCCGGGTCGTCACAGTACCTACCCGTTAAAGAAATTTTGTCCCCGAAATTTTATCGAGATCGTCATGGCTAACAATAAGAATGTTTTCCTGGCGAATATGAGCTGGTAAATAGAGTTTCATCATTATTGAGTAATACAAATAAAACAATTCATTTATGAAGAGTACGAGTGAAGCTATCACAAAAGAATGAAATGAGTAAATGCAGGTTCATCTTAACCGGTGACGTAGTCACGGTTGATTTTCGAAATTCAAGGATTTAGAGAAAATCTTCATAATAAGATTTGGTTCTTCGGCAATTAAAGGAATTAGGATCCTCTTTGGTTAAATGCGATAATCTGTCTTGATTGCTCTGTCTGATATTTCACTATAAATCCACCCCCTTTGTTTCTTTATTTCCACAACTCCCATCCTCTATACTTTCTTCCTCAATCCATATTTCCAAGAGATTGTAGAAATGCTTCATCCAGTTCTGATCCTTGATCTTATTCTGACTATCACAATAATCATCCTTCTATTCCAACTCCCACCAGAGGAATCTATTTACTTCTACTTCGCTCTTGGGGTTATAGTGTTTTTAATTCTCCCTTGTCTTTATGTTGCGATAAACATTGATATACACGGTTTGTAATTTATGTGTTGTTATCGGGCTTTATATTCTCCCTTATATTTCGGAGCTCCATGCTTTTGTTTTCTCTTCTCGACTTTAAATAAAGCAAGTAATGGTCCAGAATTCGTAGGTATGGAGTTTCGAATGAACATAACTAATGTTTTAAGAGAGAAATTGTAATAGCACGATCTTGATTGGTTAAATTACCAGAATTCAAGATAAAAGATAGAACTATCAAGATAATATGTTCTTGATATGTTTAGAGGTTAGATAGAATGTAAGAGTCGTGTAACATGGCACATGATGACGTTATGGTCTGTGAATCATCATGTTTCATTAGAAACTCAGCATGACTTACTGTAATATAATAACATTGATCAAGTGTCATTATGTTATACTAACTCATGCTTTAATTCCCAACACTACTTCAATAACATTAAATTTTTGAATTCAAATTTTTCAGAATTTTAGAAACTAAAACAGTTTCTTTTCTGATGTAACACTGATATCGCGAAGAGATAAATGATTTCGGATAAGAATAGTTATGAAAATTATCTTCAGAACTATCGAGGATATTTATAATGAAAGATACAATAATATCTTAGAATTTCTAATATCGATGAATGATGATGAAGATTTGTCCATAAAAGTGTAGAGCCAGGAGCAAGGTATTCGTTAATGACTTCAGCAGATACTGAATTATTTGGATTCTTTGAAGACATGTTTAGTTTTTGTGATTTTTCCACAGCCTTCTTCATGGTTTGCTCAATCCGTTTTCTAGTTCCAACATTTCTGAGCTTTGCCAACATACAATTTTTTTTATCATCAAACTTTTGGCTGTAAGGTCGTTTACAGTTTTTGTTGCTTCATTCAACTTTTCAAAATTCAGAGTATTGATTTGCAGACTGGGTGCTTTTCAGAATTTCAGAATGGAAGATTATAATTCTAAGAGATAAATGTTATATGTATATATATAACTGTTGATGTAGAAACATTGCGAGATTCAAAATATTGATTTGCTGAATTCCGGCAATTGATATGACAATTCTCGTTATAAGATGTGGTTGAGTATACGACAAGGTTTTAATGAACAAATATAATGGTTCTTCGGATAGACTTAGGCCAATGAGTAATGAAGTTGCTGGTAAGTTTACTGCTAAGGGGTGAGATATAATCGGTTCATCGGTAACGATGATGAAGGGACAAACGTATATATCAAAGTTATAATAAGACTTATTGAAAGGTCGATGTTGATTTGCTGGAGCTGTGACAAAATTGGCTAATTTGAAAAGGAATTACAAAGTTATTTTCGGTAATAACAATGCCAAAGGAGCTAGCACAGATACATGTTAAACATTTACTCAGGTTCTGAGTGTTTTCAGGTGAATAATTATATGCATCAATCTTTTCTTCCGTAGATGAAGTGCGGTTGGTTCATCCTTTCGATTGAGGTGTTTTCAAGAATCATGAAAGGTTTGAACGCAGATTGTAATCGTCAAGATACAAATGAGGTTTAATATGAAATCAAGTGGCAAACTTGAAGAAATGTTTAGTTTCATATGTTATAATCAATATTTTAATTCATTTTAATTGTCTAATGTTAATAGTCCATAATTAGTAGTCCACAGTTAGTAATTCAATAATTCATATATAGTTTAATATATAATATTCGAATTGATTAATACGTATCGTGACCCATTGTATACATGTCTCAGACTCGATCACAACTCAACCCTGTATAGCTAACTCGAGCATTACCGCATATAGAGTGTCTATGGTTATTCCAAATAATGTATATAGATGACGTCGATATGATATGTCAAAATATTGTATACGTGTCCCGATATTTAAAATGCGTAAATAACAGTATTTAAATGACGATAAATAAAGTGGGTAAAATAAATAACAGAAATTAAATGACGATAAATAAAATTGCGAGAATTAAAATTGTGATAAATAAATTACGATAAATAAATTGCGATAATTAAAATGTAATAAGGAATTAGGAACAGTTAGCTAGGTACTGTTAGCTAGGATATTGTTAGCGTGGATTCTTAACAAAAATTTTCATAGTTAATTTGTTTGTTTCTAACAAATTTTATTTTTGTCCAATGTTTTCTTCATTATGCCACTTGTTAGATTCTGATAAGTCAAAATCCAAATATGAAATTGAATGAAAATGGTTATTCTGTGGTGAACGGATACGTATATCTGTGGATGTGAGTAGGATAGTAAATGACTGTTGAATCAGATTCGAAGAATGTACAGTGTAACTTATTAATGTGAAATCTAAATATTCCTCGGG